>NC_071398.1:83533192-83876333 GCF_022682495.2 Desmodus rotundus
AAAGAGAGAGATAACTGTATAGTAGTATCTCCTTTTTGTAACATGCAATGCACGTGGGTATGCATACACTACTACACACAGAATTTTAAAAGGGGAAACATGCAACAAGATATTCTCAATGGGAACCTGGTGATAGGATTATGAGTGAATTTTACACTTGCCTATATACTTTTATATATAATTTACATCTTCATGCCATGACATGTTTTAATTTTTTTTCAAAAAAAAAATAAACTACAAGTAGTATTTTTTTTTAACCACAGGAAGCTAAGACATTTCTTGGCCACTGGCAGGTACCAAAGGTGATGGCCTTCCGCTAATGAGACCATGGTGGCAATGACCCTTTACATCTCCACAGGCTTTGCAGCTTTACATGAGCGCTTACTTAGCATGTCTGATTTCATCCTCCTGATCTGGGAATGGTATCATTCTCCTCTCCATTTACAGCTGGATTAACCGAGACACAAAAAGGTTAAGGTGCTTTATCTGGGGCCTGGACCCAACACTCCTGAGTCAGAGTGCGCTGTACCAAATCCTGCCCCTGCACCCTGCCATCCAAGTCCTCCCTTCTTCTACACACTAACAGAGTAAACCAAAAACAGCAACAAAGATGCCCGCAGCCCGAAGAGCCAATGAAGTGCTTAGGGAGAAGACTGCATGGCATCCACCTTCAAACACACCTAAATCAGAGTTTTCTTTCCAAACGCTTCTCACCACCCAGACCCTAATGCCCACAGAACAACCCTGACCTAGTTGAACTTGGCCCTGGTATCTCTAGCTGCCATCACAGTGAAATTCAAGGCCTGTATCGCCAACAGGTATTTAACCAGCCAGAGAACAAAGATGCTAACCCACCCACACCCCTTACAGGGGACACTGAGCAGGCACACTTTCATCCTCCCCAAGGCATGAAGAGTCCTCTCTCACATCCCCATTCCAGAGGGCAGGCGCTCTATGAACACACCACAGACACCACTGCAGCCCCTGCCCGGACAATTTCCAGGGACACAGCTCCCCCAAAGCTGAGATCTGGCTGTCAGTGGTTTTCCACAGAATAAAACACACCGCTATTTCTTGCAGACAGGACTCAGTGGTGGTCCCGATTTTTTCCCTTCCTCCTGGAGGGAATTCAAATGCCAACCTCCAGGTTCCCAGTCTTGCCTGCATTAGCTCAGCCCTGCTCAGGAGTAAATTCTGGGTCAGTAGGCAGTTCCCGCGCCCTTCCTTCTCTGCTGGAGTGGAGTTGGGGGCTGTGAGAGCAGCGCGCGGGGTACTGGGTGCTGCTGTCATGCGTTCCTAATGCATATATTTAACCCTACGCGACGCTCCTGCGCCGGCCCGGCTGTCACCAACGCACTCAAGCCTCTTCCTCCTCGCCCTCCCCTGGCTTCCACTTTTGACATCCACCAACAGCAGGGTTGGGGCAGCGATGACCCCTTTGCCACCAAGCAGAATCCCTGTAAAGTGTGGCACCCCGGGCCTCCCTTCCAGTAAGCTTGGGAGACTTCCCACATTTCTCCACGCCTGCCCTGCAGCCCCTACGGGGGAAGAGGGCCTCACCCCGAGCAACCACGCCCGGCACCACCCTCCCCACACCTAGCTGGACTACCTGGAAACCCACTGGTGTCTACCAGGGCGGCGGGCCTGACTGTGCTAAACAAACTCAGGAGAGAAAACAAACTGGCTAAATTGGCCTCCCCGCCCTCAACTTCCCAACCTTTCCCCCCTCCCCAGCACCTAGGGCCAGCGGACCCCGGAATTCCACCCTTGGGTACACAGGGGCCGGCGGCAGAGCGAGCCGGGAAGACTGGAGGGGTGGAGACGTCTTAGCTCCATCCTACAGTGAGTGGGTAGGAGCCGAGAGCGGGCTGGGCGGGGAGGGAAAGGCAGCCGACAGAATGTAGGGTCGGGAGGGCCCAGTGCTCTGGGGCTGGGACAGCCCAAAAGCCACCTGGACCAGGGCGACAGGCAGCCAGTCCCAGAGGGTACCCCCCTCAAAAAAAAGATATACAGAAGCAAGTTTCCCTGATCCCACAAACGCTGGAGTGGACCTTTTTCCACCAGCGGGCGTGTCCCTCCTCCCTCCAACTAGCCTCCAGAAGTTGGTGTCCCCACCTTTCCTCAATCCGGCTACCAGAAGCGGGCGTCCCTCCGAAACATGGACCCAGTTAAGATCACCAGTCGCCACTGTGCTCCTCGACAGGTTGGGCAAGTAATACGTGGCTCTCTGCAGGTAGGAACCGTGGGCTCCGCTCGCAGTCCCGCACCAGCCCTTACCTGCTCCACCTAGGTGCGCCCAGCTCACGTCAGCGCTTCTCCCTAGACGCTGCAGTCCCCTCGCCACCTGGCCACTCCTCCCAGGTGTGGCCACGCCCTCCTGCACTCAGGATTGGCGGGTTGCGAGAAATATGAAACTCTGTGTTCTTGGGCGGCCCAGCCCGGTCCTGCCCCTGCCCCACAACGCTCCCCTGCTTCTTACCCAGGCTGAGAAATTTTCCAGACTGAAGCTCACACCTTACGCTGGGGGGCTGGTGGTCTAGGGAACAGGAAGCGACTGGGAGGTCAGATCTAAGTCTAGAGGGTGACACCCCTCCTTCATGCCCCTTAATTACCCTGCAGTATGGAGACTGTTAAACACAGATAAGGCTTTAAAGATTCAGGTTGGCCCGAATGACTACTCATGGGCCTGTAGATGCAGGATATGGGGAAGGTATTCTTGGTCCTTTCTGGGAGAAAAGAAGTCCGGTGGCTTTCAGAGCAGGAATTCTGCCTTTACTCTGCCTCTTACCTGTGTGATCCTGGCTAAGGTATTTAGTTTCTTGGTTTCAGATTCTCCTTTCATTAATGAAAATAATAGTCCCTGCCTTTTCCAATAACCTTCTTGTAAAGATGAAAAGCATGGCCTCTGGAGATTCGCACCGCAGTTGTGGATCTCATTTCAAAGTGTTGGGGTTCAAACCCCAACTCCATTGGTTACTACAGACTGGGGGAAATTTCTAAGCTATCTGGACCTCAGTTTCTTATCTGAGGTAGAACAAGGTAAATAATAGCCACCCCCCCAATAGGGTATTGTGGAGAATCAATATGTTACTTAATATAAAGTGCTTGGAACAATATTTGGCACTTATCAAGTGCTATATAAATACTTGCAATTTTTTATCAGTGTATGAAGATAAAAGTCCTATATAAACAGTGCCTGACAGAGCAAGATGGAATCTCCTGTTATTACCTGAAATTCAAGGCCTGTATTTGCCCAAACAGGTATTCGATGAGATTTACCTCACCTTTCCCTCTTCAGTGAACCCCAGTCCAAATAGAACACATGCTTACAGTTCTGGCCAGGTTGCCCAATTGGTTGGAGTGTTGTCCCATACACCAAAATGTTGCGGGTTCAAACCCCAGTTAGTGCACCTATAGGAGGCAATCTATCAATGTTCTTCTCTCATATCAATGTTACTCTCCCTTTCCCTTCCTCTCTGTCTCTAAAAAAATTAATAAAAAACATATCCTCTGGTGAAGATTTAAAAAAATACATTTACAGTACATACAGTAAGCTGTATACCACTACATGAGACCCTGAGAGCACTGAGCTGTCACAGGTAAGAAGGGGCATAAGCAGAGTACTCAGGTTTTGGAGTTTAAAGCAATGAGTGAGAGACCATGAAGGAGTAATGCGATGGGTTAACTGTGTCTCCTAAATTCATATGTTGTGTGTTGAAGTGCTATCACCTGCAGTATCTCAGAATGTGGCCTTACTTGGAGATAATCTTTATTGAAATTGATTTTGAGAGAGAGAGGAAAGAAGAGAGAGAGAAATATCAATTTGCTGTCCCATTTATTTATGCAGTCATTGTTTGATTCTTGTACGTGCCCTGACTGGGGATCAAACCTACAACTTTGGTGTATCAGGATGATGCTCTAACCAAATGAGCTATCCCACCAGGGTGTGGAGATAGAGTCTTTACAGAGGTAATCAAATTAAAATGAGGTCATTAAGATGGGCCCTAACCAATATATGACTGTTGCTTATAAAAAAGGGAAGGTGGGACGTAAAGGCTGACACAGAAGGAAGATGATGAGAAGAGAGCATCTACAAGCCAAGGGAAGGCCTGGAACAGATCCTTCCCTCAAAACCCTCAGAAAGAACCAACCTTACAGCCACTTTGACTTTGGACTTCCATCCTCCAGAACTGTGAGACAATAAATTTCTCTTGTTTAAGCCACCCAGTCTATGGTACTTTGTTTCTAGAGCCCTAGCAAACTACAATACATGTAGGTTGGAGAGCTCCAGATTCGTAATAGTGTGGACTTGATTCCTAGTCCCAGTTAAACCTAGGGACATAGCCATCAAAGGCCTAGGAAGGCAGCAATCCCCAAGCCTGACTCAGCCAGCCTCTGTCTCAGCCCCTGCTTATGGCCACCCTTCCTTCATGCAGGGGAAGGGCTATCTCATCAGCACAGCCAGATCTTGACTACTGAGGAGCTCAATGGATGAGCAGCATCTTCCCTATAGCCCAAGGCTGGGCTCCAAAAACCAAACCAACAGTCTGCTGCAGGTGTAAGGGATGGGGGTAGACCACCAGGAGGGTCTCATTGAGGGGAGCTAAAAGCCAAAGGCATACAAGTATAAGCCCACACACAGACATTCATGTTTGCACTAGCTGAAATTGTCATAACTAAGGTGATTTAGTAAGGATTTTCTTTAGAAGACAAATATTTTAGAATTGGAACATTCAAGCTGGGAGGGCCCTTACCATCCGCTAGTCTGAAGGGTGAAACTGGCTTAGAGATATTTGTTTGACCCACACAGTATTAAGCACCAGGAGACTTCACATAAATAACCAATTCTCAGCTCCCTGGGTCAGCGGTTCCACCTGGCAACAGCTGCCCATGTAGAGGAGTCTACCATTGCATTTAGTTCAACCCAACCCTATTGGATTCACTCATTTTCTTGAATTGCCTGCATGAATTTGCAACCTGTAGTACAAATTCCCCCTTTTTATAGGTGAGAAAACTGAGGCCCAGGGAGGTCAAGTGATTTGCTCAAGGTCACACAGCAAATTAGCCACAAGGCCAAGACTAGAACCCAAACCCAGGGCTGTTTCCACTTGGACCTGGTTCACCACCCCAGCCAGAGTTTATACTTGTTACATCTGCACTGGTTGTTAATTTTTTAAAAATCACTATGTATCTAGGCACTTTTGATACTAAGGTGAACAAAACTAAGTCCCAACACCTCAGTCACTCCTCTGAAGAACCAATGCAAGGGGATGAAGTAGCAGGAATTAAGTACAGATCAGGAGGAACTTTCCTGACCCCTCGAATGGTGAGATCTGGCTGGAGATGCACCTCATCTGCTTGGTCTGAGGAATAAAAACATATTGTGAAGCCCTCCAAGGCTCTGGAGGAATCAGCTGTATGTTCTCAAAGAGCTCCTCAGGATTCAGACATCCCCCATGTGGCTCGGGCCTGCAATGTTCCCATTGTTTGCCCTCCGTCCCTGCTCAGGTAGGGCAATGCTGACTCACCACTGAGTCTAAGTTTCAGGCAGTAGGATGTATGTCTCAGCACCGGGTCTCTGATTCACAATGACAGGGAATGGGGATTCCCCACTCCTGTTCCCAGGCGGCTCTGACTCCGTGAGGAGGGGTCCCTTTCACCACTCAAAGGCTTTAGCCTCTACAATATCAGGCATGGGACAGTAAAGTCATGTGACCCTAAACCCACTCTCCTTGGCAGAGCAGAGGGCATGGCAACTAGGGAGACTCTCAGTGGCTCCATGCAGTAGAGAGCTTAGGGCCCATGCAGTCAGTGATAGCACATGCTCTCTGAAACTGAGCTGCAGGCTGGTGAGGCTGCTGGTGGGGTGAGGACTCAAGCTGAACAATCCAGTTCTCAGAGGCACTCAGACTCCAGCCAGCCTTCTGGAAAGCATTTGGAGTCCATCAGGTCTACCCCAGTCCTCTCTCCATCTTGGTTTTCCTCTGACTTCATCCAAGTGTTTTAAGGTACTGAGGTACAGATGAGCCTAACACATTGTCTGAACTACAGCCGAAATTTTTTTTTAATATTTTATTTATTTTTAGAGAGAAGGAGAGAAACATCAATGTGTGGTTGCTTCTCACGTGCCCCCTACTGGGGGCTGGACCTGGCCCACAACCCAGGCATGTGCCCTGACTGGGAATCAAACCGGCAACCCTTTGACTCACAGGCCAGCACGCAGTCCACTAAGGCACACCAGTCAGGGCCAGCCTAAATTTTTTTTTAATATTTTATTTTTATTTTTAGAGAAAGAGAAAGGGATGGAGAAAAAAGGGAGAAAACATCAAAGAGTGGTTGCCTCTCACGTGCACCTGGCCAGCAACCCAGCCACGTGCCTCCACTGGGAATTAAACCAGCGACCCTTTGGTTCTCAGGCCCGCACTCAGTCCACTGAGCTACACCAGCCAGGGCTAAATTTTAATGCACATCAGTTGTTGCTTCTTCCTCTGTCCCCTTACCCTCCATAGATTCTATTCCTGACTTCTATCCAAATCCTAGAATTGTCGCTGTTTCTGCAACAGAAGCTGCACCAGAAATAAGTTCATAAATTAATCTCACTTTCCAGCCCAGTCAATGAAACAGACTGCTTTGGGAATGTAGGAGAATTCTCACTAAGTTTTCAGACTCTCTTTATCCTTGAGCCAAGCTGAGCACTGATAAGTGTTCTCAAAAAAAAGCAGCTTTCGGACTTCTGGCCAAGATGGAGGGATAGGTAGACACACTGTGCCTTCTTGCACAACCAAAAGGACAAAAACAAATTTAAAACCAAAAAACCACCAGAACTAACAGAAAATTGAACTGTATGGAAGTCCAACAACCAAGGAGTTAAAGAAGAAACATTCATCCAGACCGGTAGGAGGGGTGGATATGGCAGCTGGGCAGAAAGGACTTGCAGCAAAGCTGCGGCTGGTGGGCAAGGCACTGGCTGGAGGACCCAGAGAGGGTGCACATTGCGGAATAGGTGCATATAAACTGGGAGGAACAACTGGGGAGTGAGACAGACTGAGGGACCCTGAGTTTCAGTGCAAGGAAATAAAGCCTCAAACCTCTGATTGAAAACACCTGTGGGGGTTGAGGTGGCAGCAGGAGAAACTCCCAGCCTCACAGGAGAGTTCATTGGAGAGACCCACAGGGTCCTAGAAAGCACACAAGTGCACCCACCCAGGAATCAGCACCAGAAGGGCCCAATTTGTTTGTGGGTAGCAGGGAAAGAAGTGACTGAAAATGGGCAGAGAACAGAGCAGGCGGCATTGTTCCCTCTCGGACCCCTCCCCCACATACAGCATCACAGCGCAGCAACATGGGTTGCCCCACCTTGGTGAACACCTTAGGCTCTGCCCCTTACTACTTAACAGGCACACTGACACACACAAAAAAATGGCCCAAATGAAAGAGTAGATCAAAGCACCAGAAAAAGTATAACTAAGCAACAAAGATAGCCAACCTATCAGATGCACAGTTCAAAACACTGGTAATCAGGATGCTCACAGAATTGGTTGAATATGGCCGAAAATTAGATGAAAAAATGAAGGCTATGCTAAGTGAAATAAAGGAAAATGTACAGGGAGCCAACAGTGATGGAAAGGAAACTGGGACTCAAATCAACAGTGAGGACCAGAAGGAAGAAAGAAACATTCAACCAGAACAGAATGAAAAAACAATTCAAAAAAAATGAGGAGAGGCTTAGGAACCTCCAGGACATCTTTCAATGTTCCAACATCCAACTCATAGGGGTACCAGAAGGAGAAGAGGAAGACCAAGAAATTGAAAACTTATTTGAAAACATAATGAAGGAGAACTTCCCTAATCTGGCAAAGGAAATAGACTTTCAGGAAGTCAAGGAAGCTCAGAGAGTTCCAAAGAAGTTGGACCCAAGGAGGTACAAACCAAGGCACATCATAATTACATTAGCCAAGATTAAAGAGAAGGAGAGAACATTAAAAGCAGCAAGAGGAAAGGAGACAGTTACCTACAAAGGAGTTCCCATAACACTGTCAGCTGATTTCTCAAAAGAAACCTTGCAGGCAAGAAGGGGCTGGAAAGAAGTATTCAAAGTCATGAAAGGCAAGGACCTCTATCCAAGATTACTCTATCCAGCAAAGATTTCATTTAGAATGGAAGGGAGATAAAGTGCTTCTCAAATAAGGTCAAGTTAAAGGAGTTCATCATCACCAAGCCCTTATTATATGAAATGTCAAAGGGACTTATCTAAGAAAAAGAAGATGAAAACTATGAACAGTAAGATGACAACAAACTCAGTTATTAACAACCACACCTAAAACAAAAACAAAAGCAAACTAAGCAAACAACTAGAACAGGAACAGAACCACAGAAATGGAGATCACATGTAGGGTTATCAGTGGGAGAGTGGGAGGTGGAGAGAGGGGGGAAAGGTACAGAGAATAAGTAGCATAAATGGTAGGTAGAAAATAGACAGGGGGAGGGTAAGAATAGTATAGGAAATGTAGAAGCCAAATAACTTACATTTATGGCCCATGGACATAAACTAAAGGGGGGGCGGGGAATGTGGGTGGAAAGGGGTGTGCAGGGTGGAGGGGAATAAAGGGGGAAAATGGGACAACTATAATAGCGTAGTCAATAAAATACATATTTTTTACAAGGGCAACTTTCTTTATTCCAAACTTAGGTCTATGTGGGAGGAGGAAGAGGAAAAACAAGGCCCAGTAAATCACTTGGAAATAAGCTACCCACCGACCCCCACTCCTGGGAACCCTTCCTCTATTCCTTCTTTCCTTCAGTGCCATACTAGGGGTCCACTTCCATCTCCCCTGGCGAAGGAAGCTTCCATTGGCCCTGCAGACAAAAGAGCCCAATAAGAAACCGCAACTCTCATGAATGTGAGGGTTCACAGTCCTGATTTCAAATATGCTGCCCTGCTGGGACAGATCAGGGTCCTGAATCTGACTTCAAGGTCAGAACCAACCAACCTACTCAGTGATTACGTGCCTGTGTGGAATGGGGTTGTGGATACAAAAGCTCTCTGAAACTGGCCAACTGCTGCGCAGACTGGGGAGATCATCACTGCTGTCATCTGCTCTTTGTTTCCTCATATAAATGATTCTCTCCAGGTCTCAGTCACATCCTGGGGGGCAGCAAGGCACAGGCCAGCCAGGAACTCGTGTGAGCCAGAAGGTCCTGGCACAGGGCTAGGCTCAGGGTAAGCTCTGCAAGCACTGGACAATGTGTTGGCTTTAGAAAAGTGAGCTATCTGGGTATATAGAATGGGAGAGGGGGAGAGTGGTAAGAAACTGGACTGGTTGGTCAAGTGTGTTTTATCCCTTCTCCCTCTCCAGACTACTCCAGTCTATGACAATGAAGGAATTCTTAAAAAGATACCGATCCACAAGTTTAAGACAGGACGAAAAGCACAAGAAGGGAGTTAAGAAGGAATGAGAGATTTCACCAGAAACATTAGGAGATGAAATATTATTTCAACAAAAGTAGGGAGTGGAGAGGGCTGATGGTTTGGTTACAAAGCGGTCAGTACTATTTGACTTTTAAAGCCGATATGCATAATATTTGAGAAAAATATTATCATTACTATGTTTTTTAAAGAAAGAACAAAGAGCTCTCAGGAGTCACGAGACGTGGGTGTCAGTCCACGTCTAGATCTATGATTCAGCTCGCGTGGCAGCACTGCGGTCCTCACAAAAACAGCCTGTGCTCTGGAATTTGTCTCCAATGTCCCTTCTTTCAGTTCCTAGTTGTATGAGCCAGCTGGGCTTCCGTTTACTCATCGAATAGCTGGGGTCCTGCCTATTTCACAAGGATGACAAGAGAATCAAATGACCTAAATAAAACAGCAATAGGTCTCAGCAAAAGTTATTTTTCTTCACTGCTGCACCCTCCCATGTTCAGGCAAGGATCTGACACAGTTCTGGGCCCCAGCATTGACTTAATCAAAACCTGAGGAATTCAGAAATGAGTTGCTAGATATTTACTCTTAGGGCAGGAAGGATATGAAGTTCCTTTACACACATAATTTCATCTCATGTTTATATGTTGTCCCCACTTATTGGGAAAGCTGAGACTTTTTAACAATTGTCACTAATTGCAAGGTCCCTGGGTGGAATCATAAGATAAAGAACTATGGATGGCCCTTTGGTCTCAAGTGGATCATTTGCATTTTTGAAGGTCTCCAGATCCTGTGACCTCTGGGCATTTCCTCACAGGAAGTCTTCACAAAGGGGAAGGGGTTGGGGGCAAGCGAAATGTTTGAGATTACCCTTAAAGGTCAACGTCAGTTTCCTGGATAGAAAAGTAAAAGAAAAGACAGTTCAGACACAGAGAACAGCATGGCAAAGGTTCCGAGGTACCAGGGAAACTATTTGTTGGAGTGGAGCATTTGCGGGGGTGAGTCAGGCAGGAAACAGACCTGGAAGACCTTGAGCGTCCTGTTAAAGAGCCAGACTTTCTCCTACATACAGTGAAAGAGGTTTCATGTAAAACAAACAAATTAAAAAATAATAATAATACTGCTTAAGGTTGAGCAAGGAAGGGTGCCTGGGAATGCCTTGGTTGGTGTGGCTTAGTGGATTGAGTGCCAACCTGCGAACCAAAAGGTCGCTGGATCAATTCCCGGTCAGGGCACATGCCTGAGTTGCGGGCCAGGACCCCATTTGGGGGCACACAAGGGGCAACCACACATTGATGTTTCTCTTCTTCTCCCTCCCTTCCCTTCTCTCTAAAAATAAATTAATAAAATTTAAAAACAAGAAAGAAAGAAAGAAAACAGAGTGCCTAGAGATGCTGACTGGCTACCTGGAGCGTATGCTTGCCTTTTAAAGTAGGCAGCCACTAAGCCCTGGCTGATGGTTGCCATAGAGAGACACAGCCCCAGTTTTGCTGCTGGGAAATCTAGACTTCTAGTTAAAATCTTTCAACGTTTTTAATGTTTGCAACAATTTTTTTTATTTGAATTACATGTGTTTTATAAAACATCCCACAGGAGCTGCCTTCTGGGGCTTCTGTCCTGTAGTATAAATGAGCTCTAGGAGGACAGGGACTTTGTCTTATTTCCACTGTGTTGTCAGCGCTTGCCGCACGCAGGACCTGGCACACAGTGGGTGCTCAGCACATACTAACTAAATACATATAGGGTCTGGCAGAAGTAAGGCCTGCTTGAGAGTGGTTGGTAGGGTAATAATATGCATGTAATAATTTATAGCTGTAATGTGAACATTTCACCTAAAATGTCATGTTATGTGCTTGAGTGTGGTGTTGGTATTTACAGAATTACATGCTTATGATTTTGTAATAAAAAGGGGGCTTTATTTGTGTCGGACCCTGTATATATGGGTCAGTTATTAGTATGTGTATTCCACACTTGAGTAAGCGGCTCGTGGAGGGAAGTGGCGATGCCCAGGTTCAAATCTCTGAACTTTGAAATAGACAAAATGACTGGCAAGAAAGATGGACTAAGATTAGAAATAGCACTGCATTAGATGCTTATACCAGCCCACTGTCCCCACGCTGTCCCCACCTGTTTCCAACGTCCTGCGTGAGGCTCCACCTGTTTTTAACCCCCCTGGGAAACGTCTGATCCCATTCTCTGGGACTCTTATTTTATTCAGACCTGGGAATCAGAGACTGAGGCAGCCCACACACCAGCTGTCCCTCCCCAGCACAGCGACATCTGCCTAATGTTAGCTGCTTGCGGTAGCCTTTCAAATCCAAAGAAGGACCCTCCAGGCCTTCACTGGCTAGGCGCCTGGCTGACTAAATCCCCTGGGGCAGCCAGGTAGCTTCAAAGCTCTTCCTGTTCATTATTTACAAAACATTATTAGCAGAGCTTGGGCAAGGCTTCTGCAGAAATAGAAATGGAAGAAGGTGGGAAAATATTAGAGCCAGTAATATTTTCTGGCTCTAATATGAAGGGGGACCTGGGGAAATAGAACACCAGAGATGAGGCTTTTAAAATAAGAGTCAGGATTTCTACTACGATCCACTTAGTTGACATCAAGTCAATCCTTCCTTTCTTCCTCACGTCCTCCTTTCCTCTAATCAGACAGTAGGTTAGTCATTCAGTCAATAAACATTTATTGGCCAGTATGCAAATATTTCCATAACTGGCAGGTAATGGTTTTAATGATGCCCATGAATTGAGTGTGTCACATTTTATTCATATATTCATACACTTTTAATTTATTAAGAAAGGATAAAAAGGGCTCTGGCCTGCGTGGCTCAGTTAGTTGGGCATCATCCTGCAAACTGAAAGGTGACAGGTTCGATTCCTAGTCAGGGCACACACCTGGGTTGTGGTTCAGTCCTCATTCGGGGCGTGTGCAGCAATTGATCAAGGTTTCTCTCTCACATTGCCATTTCTCTCGCTCTCTTTCTTTCTCCCTTCCCCTCTCTCTGGGACCTTTTTTTTTTAAGGGGAAAAAAAAGGATAAGAAGGGAAGGAAAAACTACTAGCATGTTTTACTAATACTACAATTTATAGGAAAGGTGTTGTTATTCCCCAATACAATTCTAGGAGTCATTTACCAACACTGGCTTTCCTGGAATCTTTTCAGAATCTTTCAGTAGAAGGAACAGTTAGGGCCCAGTGCCCCGACCTCCTGCACAGCGTTGCCAGCCAGTCAGCCAGGTCCATCTTTCATACACTTCCATTTTCCCTGAAGGGATTTATTTTCAAGCACACTGAGGAATTTTTTAAAAATTAATTTTCAAAAGAGCCTTATCCGAGGTCACTCAGCTGGTAGATGGTGAGTAGGAAGCTGACCCCGCCCGATTTCTCTCATTCGTGCCCATTCCATTAGGTCATAAAGGGGAACTCGAGCTTTGAAATTTTAATCTTGCCCACAGGCCTGAAGTCATATCCCAGGATGTGTGTGCCCATCAGTCTGTCCTGGGGCTGTGAAGAAGGCAACATGCTCTGTCCTTGACCCTGGCTGACAGAGCCCAGGGGCTGGATCTGGGGCTTCAGGGGCCTGGGAAACTCTGTGAGTCAATGTCTGGAGGCCCCGGGAGTTTCACTCTGGTTCAAAGCAGGCATCCCCACCGCCCAGTTACTATTCTGTGCTGTGGCAAGTGCCAGCTTGTTTCCCTTCCCGCCCAGCCCAGGAAACCAGCAGCATTTCTAGTTCAGGCCCAGACCCGTCCTGGCGGCCTGGATTCCACTGCCTAGGCAGGAAACTCATCTCGGCCCAGTGACCATTTCTGTCTGCTGTTTGTCACAGAGGAATTTCTGTTCCAGCAGTTCAGGGTGAAGGGAGCAGGTGGCCCCAGGGTGGTGGGGTGAATGTCATGGTGTAAAGAAGAAAAGATGGAAAGGGAGGGAAAGGAAACTTTAGACATTCCACTTCTGGGGCTGTTTCATCATCAAATCCAAGGCAATTAAAGGAGGTGATAAGGATGGACACTCTGAGTTCCTGCCCCTCCAGAGCTATAAGGAGGACTTTCGCTGATTCCCACAGGGGGGTGGGAAAGGGGCTGGGTCTGGGCAGGTCTGGAGAGCTAGCTTGTTCCCTGTGGCCCTGGGGAACACGCCCTGACTTGCTGACCTCTCAGGTAGGAAGGAGTCTGTCAGGATGGCACATGGGCTGTGTATGCATGAGTGGGGGGGGGGGGGCTCATGCATGTGTTTATTGTTTATCTGAAATCATATGTAACTGGGTGTCATGTGTTTATCTGGTAACCCCAATATAGGGGGTCAGGATTCAGGAGAACTGAACTGAGGCCAACATTCCCCCCACCCACTCACCACACACACTTCTCACACTCCTGCCCCCCACTTCACCCCCACCTCTCCAATATCAGGGAACCGAAGGCCAGTTCCTGGACACACATCCTTGCTTTGACCTGCTCCCCACCCTGAAGCCAGAGAATTCCCTGGGCATTGGCCTTCCAGGCCCCCACCAGGCACCCCAGCCTGTACAGCTGGGGCCCCTCTTACTCTGGCTCTGAAACTTCAGACTTTCCTGTCAACAGTTAATGCTCCATCCTGGAGCCCCTTTGAAGATGAAAAGCTCTCCTGAGGAGTTAAGTGCTCTGTTGTTGTAATTAGCATAATTAAAAGTGACTTTTCTCATAGCACTGTAGGAAACCTGGGGGACTTCACTTCTTGCAAAAAAAAAAAAAAAAAAAAACCTATCTCACTCTCTCAAGAGATGGCCAACCTCTTCTAATCCAATACTGGAGTTTGATTAGAAGTCCCTGTCCCTGTTCCCACCCACCCTGACTTAAGACTTTTTTTTTAACCTTTTCAGATGATTCTTCACCATAACAAGAAACTCAACTCCCTAGGCACAGTAGCCACCCTCTCCTAGGACATATCTGTGCCTACTTTCCTGCATAAAAAACACATGGTGAGCTCTGGCTGGTATAGCTCAGTGGATTGAATGCCGGCCTGTGAACCAAAGGGTTATGGGTTCAGTACCCAGTCAGGGCACATGCCTGGGTTGTGGGCCAGGTCCCCAGTGGGAGGAGCGTGAGAGGCAACCACACATTGATGTGCTTCTCCCCTTCTTTCTCCCTCCCTTCCCCTCTGTCTAAAATAAATAAATAAACTCTTAAAAAATATATGGTGAATGCTAGAGCCTGGAGCTACAGTTTCTACCTTAGCTCTGGACCAGACAGAAGGGATGCCAGCTGCTGTCATCTCGCCTCTCAACCCCAGTGCCCTGACCACTAAGAGCAAACTCTTCCTTGGTTCAAAGAATCAGGTTGTTTTTGTGCAGACAGACCCTCAGGAAGGACATGTTATTTGCCTCCGAATGCAGCTGGTCATACAATAGTGGCCAGGGCAGCTCATGGTCATGTCCAGAAGTCCCAAACAGTCTGTTGTCTTACCGATTTCTAGGAGTGCATCCTCCTGCTTTTCCCAAGAAGATGGTCAACTCTTTCACAGAAAGAAGCACAGCATTTTATTTCCTAAAGGCATAGGATAGAGAAAATACATTTCTAATTGGATTGTGCCATATTGAACTCTGGGAGGCCAAAGAAGCATCTTTCCCTCGCTCTGTATTCACCAGGCTCTTAGCAGGCAGGTCTGGGGGGTCTTGGCATGCCTACAGTATGATTTCTACCTGACCTGTTAAGTGTTTGTCAAAACCAACGGAAATGCTCTATGTGGTTAGCACTGGCAGTGCAAGGCCTGTATCAAACTGGCCATAAGTTCACAAATGTTAGACTGCAGACTCTGATGATGGCAAATGAGCAAGAGGCTATAAAATTTCCCTGTCACCCAGAATCTGTCTTTAATACATGTCTATTGGTCCTACCCTAAATCCTCTTAGGAAATCACAAGACAGGAGAGTCCTGGATCTCAGGAGAATATGCTCTCAGGGCCTGGTCTTTACAGCCTGCTCATCTCCCTGCACACACAGGCACACACCACACTCATCTGGGAGCAGAGCCGACTCCCCTCCATCCTTCCTGTTCCAATCATTTTCATAGGAACTTGTGCTTAGACAGCAAATCATGCTCAGCAATAAGGACAGCTCATATTGAACATTACTGATCTTGTCTCAGTTACCAGAACTTGCCAGATAAACTAGGGGTGCCCTGACTGAGGCTCAATGACAGGCAGTTGTGACACGGCCACTGAAATAAACTTTGCAGTAAGACAGAGGAGAATCTGGACCTGTGACCAAGAGCCCATCAGAGGGGAGAATTGGCTATGGGAACACGTGATGTTGAAGCTTCCTTCCAACCCATCCAGACTGGCACTAGGGGAGTGCCGGGGAAATGGCCATGCACTTGTCAACCGCAGAATTTGGACCCTGAAGAGTGGTCCCATTGGGAGCTAGCTAGGGCATGGCACACCTGAGGCTAAGTGTAACAAGCTGGGGGGAACCTGAGGGGAGGGGAAGCGGAATGGGAGAGAATATTCCCTTGGAGCACAGCCAGGCTTTAGAAGTGACAACTGAAGATGAACATAACCAGGACTGACCTTTTGGATTGGGTTCACTTCATTGACAGACTTGGCCAAACCAGGGGGAGACTGGGCTTCTTGCTAAGCTACTCATGTAGAAGCTCCAGGTCTTAGTTTGTTGGGGCTGCTCAAACAGAATGCCACAAACTGGATGGCTTTTGTAAGTTGTATAACTTTTGTATCTTATGTTGTTCTAGCTTGTGACCTAATCCTACAGAAATAAGATAAAGAGCAGACATTTATTTTTTCACGATTATCAAGGTTAGAATGCTCAAGAAGATTTGGTGTCTGGTGAAAACCCACTTCCTGGTTCTTAGAAGCTGTCTTCTCACTGTGTCCTCACTCAAGGAAGGAGGGAGGTTGCTTTCTGAGTCCCTTTGATAGGGCACTAATCCCATTCATGAGGGCTCCACCCTCAGGGTCTACTCACCTCCCAGAGGCCCCACCTACTAATACCATCACTTTGGTTGTTCGGATTGCAGCATGTGAAGTTTTCACTCCTTCAGGCCCTTCTACTCAAGTGTCATTGGGATTCTTACATTAAAAGATACTCTGTCCTTTTATTTTTAAAATATAAAAATAATCTCGTTTGAGGGAGAGGGAAAGGGAGAGAGAGGGAAAGGAAGAGCAAAACATTGATGTAAGAGAGAAACACCCATCTGTTACACGCACCCTGACTGGGGATAGAACCCACAACCTAGGCACGTGCCCTGACCAGGAATTGAACCAGCAATCTCTCTGGACACTCCCTTTTAGTTAAAGGCTGAAGCACAGGGACAACTTTGAAAGATGACTATTCTTCAGATAACATATACTTAGAAAATAAACCTTCACTATTGATACAGAGAGATCTGATCAGATCACGGGGGAGGAGTAGGGAAGGACCACAGGAGGAGGTTGCCTGAGGCAATGGTAGGACAGGATTGGCTGAGAAGCTGAATGCTTCCAGAGCACATGGAATTATGGGCTAGAAGATTTAAAATAAGAGAGGGCAGAGACTCCTCTCAGGCTCTCTCTTCTTCCTCGAGGATGCCTGGATGGTCACGCTGCAGCTGCCTGTGTTTCCAACAGATGGGAAGGAACTCCGGGCACAGACGAGGGTCGGGCTGGCCTGGCAGAGGGTGGCAGGGTTATTCTTCTCTGGGAGTTCTAGAGGGGACAGGCTCTGAGGCAGAAGCCTGCCATTCTTCCCAAATTGTGTAGCTTTTGTATCTTCTGTTCTAGTTTGTGAACTGATCCTATAGAAATAAGATAACTAAAAACTAACAGGGAAAATGACAGAACTCAGGTATTAAAGATTTTAGCCTTCATGAATAGGCTTAAGTGATTAAAGCTATGTGACTAAAGTATGGGGAAAGCTGTTATTCCAAAATTGTGTTGCTTTTGAATAAAGACTCCTTTCCTTTCTCACCTAAACTTTGCCTCCAGAATTTTGCCTAGAGGGTGGCGGTGGGCAGCAGGACCCCACTTGCTGTTCAGTAACACTATATTTTCTAAGAGAAAAACCAGGTGTTTTCTTCATTTTTAAATTAAGAATATGCAATTACCTGAGTTTATTTCCGTGCAAAGCTTCTTCAAGGTCTTTTGTTTTCTGATTAGAAAACTCTGATTCCAGGGTATATGCTTGTGTGGTCGAAAAATTTTTCTCCTTGGGCCCTGGCTGTGTGCTTCAGCTGGGTGGAGCATCGTTCTGTGCACACAGGGAATGCTGGTTCAATTCCCGGTCAGGGTACATGCCTGGGTTGCAAGTTCTATCCCCGGTTGGGGTGTGTTCAGGAGGCATTTGATAGATGTTTCTTTCTCACATCGATGTTTCTCTCTCTCCCCCTTCCTCTTTCTCTCTGAAGTCAATGAAAACACATTCGCGGGTAAGGATTAAAACAAAAGAAAGAAAAAATCTCCTCCTGATCCCAGCTGACAATGCTCAACCCTCACCCACACTCCCTTTCCGCTAGAACCTGCCTTGTCACAAATACATTCACCATCATCCATGCGCCGTCAGAGGGACTATGATTGCAGTAACTTCAGGATTGGAGGACACAGGCTTCCAAACATTCATCGGGCTCCCAAGTCCCTAGTCATGTCTGCAGGCAGAGCTGCAGGAGCCACACTGAGTTCCAAACAGCTTTGCAATCTGCCCTTGGGGAATTTTCAGTGCAAGAATTTATAACACACTCAGGAAGCACATCTTTAGTTACAAATTTTATTTTGAAAATGGTTAGTTCTGACCAGAGCGATGCATAGAGAAGAAAGCCAGGAGAAATAAAAAGCACAAGAAGACACTAGAAAACCTTGTTCATGAGATCTGTAGGGTTGTTAAATATGAGAAAGGCTGACAGTCTCGGGGCTTCACTATGTAAAGGAAAAGCTGCCCCCAAGTGGAAGGTAAATCATTGCCCAAGGAAAAAGATTAAGATCACTGAAGCCTACCACACCAGATGCGGCAGGCTCTTGGTAGTCAGGCCCGCTGTGTGAGGGCTGCACTGGGGAGCGGTTTGGTCACAGAGGCGAGAGGGCATTTCAGCTGCTCCCACCTCTGCTGCATCAGCTGCTGTTGATTTGGACGAACAGGCCATGATAGACTCGATTTCATTCAAGGTGGTAATTCTTAATCATTTTTGAAAAAGTAGGACCAAATCTCTACCCTGAGGATTTTTTTTTCACTTTTTTTCTCCAAAAAAAAAAGAATTACATATTGTGATAAAGTTTGATTGGTGGTGCTCAGAAGAGTCGTGATTTTCTTGGGCATGAAAAAGACAAATGAGAAAAAATGCATCACTTGTAAGCCAGGCCATCACAGGTTGGATGGATGAGTGCTCCTCTCTGTTCTCCCGGTGCATGACTCACACTTGCACTAAAGAATCTGTCACACTGTGATGTCATGGAGAATCATCCGATTCTAGAACGCTCCCTCCTTCTGCACTGTGAGCTCCCTGAGAACGGGCCTTTGTTTGCTTTTCACATAAATTCCCTTGGCACTCACAATATGCCCAGCATGCAACCAGTGAACACTCAGCACATGCCCTCCAGGTCCTCTGCTGGACTCGATGGCACATATGAAATGTAAACTCATTCAGTATTTAATATGTGACTGAGATTTCAATCCAGATCCACCTGAGTCCAGTCCTCAGTTTTAACCCCTTTGTGAACCTGTCTTCCCCGAGAGGGATCAGTCAGTAAAGGAGAGACAACACCAGCTTTCCTGCTTCCCCAGTGGCTGCTCCTCACTTACCTTGCTAGTTCTTCCTCATCTCCCCAAGCTCTCAAACGTGCAGGGCCTCAGGGCTTAGTTCCCAGGCCTCTGCTCTGTATTGATGGTAGGTGACCTCATCTCTCTCATTCATATGCTGACAAGTCCCCTAAGTGCACGGGCATCCTGGCATGCTGGCTCTCTCCCGGGAACCCCAGGCGTGCATGCATCTCTGACTACCTTCTGGACTTCTCTGTTGGATGTCTAACAGAAATCTCAGGCTTAACATGCAAATCAAATGATCCTGACATTGTTGGGCAGATGCATGCAGGGTTCCTGAGCCCAGAAAGACAAAGGGAAGACAGAAGTTAACAGCTGTGGGGCCCAGGCTGGCTAGCTTTGTTGGTGACAGTGTTGTCCCGCTTCGCCAAGATTGTGTGATCCCCGGCCAGGGGACTACAAGAATCAACCAATGAGTGCATGAATGAGTGGAATAACAAATCAATGTTTCTCTTTTCTCTCTCTCTTAAAAAAATCAATAAATAACAAATTTTAAAAAAGTTAACAGCTGTGGGGAAAAGGCCCATGTGATCCTCTCACATTGTAAGCATGCCCTAGACAGGGACTAGCATGGGTGGCGTGGATTTCAAAAACTGAATTCACAACAGTCTCAGATTAGGAAGATTAGATCAGCAGCAACTTGAGACACAAATTTCAAGAGAAGTGAAGGAGTGGGAGCAAGCATTTGGTAAACATATGGAAAGTCTCCAAAGTGTTGGTGGGCAGCATCGATAATGAGCTAATCACTCAGGGGAGGCGTCGGAAAGTAAGACTGAATAGCCTCTTCACTCACACCAGACAGCACTGTGATTCCTCAAAGGCACACATCTGGTCACATAACCCCCTTCCTTGAAATCCTTCAATGGCTCTTTACCTTATATGGGATTGGGTCTAACTCCCCCCACCCCCCCAGCAAGGCATGAAAGGCCCTTAGTGGGCTGCCTCTCACCTGCTGCCCCTGCACCTCTCCTCCGCCACCCATCCTCCTCAGTAACGTGGACCAAGTACAGTCCTCCAAACACACCTTTACACCTTTACTCGAGGTATTTCCTCCCTCTGGAATATTCTTTCCCTATGAGTGTCCTCAGGAAACCCCACCTGGGCACACCCTCTGTGTATCTCCCCGTGCCCTTCCCCCAACCCACAGCAGGGTTTCGTTATCCTCTGGGTTCCTAGAGCCCTTTGTACGCCCTTCTAATGCGGCCTTACCCAACAACAATGTGATCACTTGTTCATTGGTTTGTTCCCCTAACTAGATGATGAGATCTTCAAATCCGAGGTTAATTTTTATTGATTTGAGAGACAGAAAGAGAGAGTAAGATTGATTTGTTGTTCGACTTAGTAATGCATTCAGTGGCTGACTCTTGCATGTGCCCTGACCAGGGATAGAACCCACAACCTTGGTGCGTCTGGACGATACTCTAACCAACTGAACTACCAGGACGGGGCTAAGGTCTGAGCTTTTTAAAACCTGGATATCTCATGCCTAGAACACAGTATCTGTTTAGTAAATGTTTGGTAAATGAATGAACATATGCATGCTGAGCCTTTGCCAGAAAATATAAAAAATAGAATGTAGTCAAGGGTTGTGGTTAAGAACAACCTTCTCACTTGTTCTTAATTAGTATAATATAATCTGATAAAGTATTTCAATTTTAGGCTAGACGTAGTGTAAACCAATCTCTGACGGACCTGAGGAAACATTTATTGAAGGTCACTATAGGCCAGGCTCTGGGTTTGACCATGGGTAACTTGTTATGGGTTCAAATGAACAGAAAGGGTGGAAACTATACATGATAATATTTTGCATTTCTATCTTATGTAGAGTACATTTAAATGCATTACAAAGCTTTTCTATTCTCAGACATTATCTCATTTTTCTAAAATATTCTCCGCCTAGAAAGATTACTGCTCCCCACACAATACATACCGTGGAACCTGATGACTGCACAGCTTTCTAATTTCCTGTTGTTCTACATCCCTCATATCCGGTCTTGAACACACACACGCTGTTCATGAAGTCAGCTGAAACAACTCACACAGCTTAAGATCTAGAATCTATACCAATTTTGAGTACAGACCTAATGTTCAACAAATGTGACTGATTGACAAATGCCAATGGCGGCAGATCCCCACCAACTTGGCCCCCAGCCCCAAACACTGTCCTCCCTGTTTCAGAGTCTATCAGTTCAGAATTTATCACAGTGTATTGTGATAATCTGTGTACTTATTCATACCCAGACAAGACTGCAAACTCCTAGAATAGGCAGGCACGGATCTGATTCTTTCTCCTCACCTCAGCTGCCGGCATAGCACCTGGCCGACAGAGGTTAGTGAATATTTTTTTGAATGAATAGATAAACTCATTATAGGGTAGCAAAAGACTAAGTTCTGCCAGCATGCGCAGGGAGAGGCTGGATTGCTCTGGGGTGTGCATAGGGGCGTGCATACGCATGTGATGGAGGGGCGGGTCTCATAAGAGGGAAACTCCGACTTAAACCCTCTGCGAAGACACACACACGCCCCTTCTCCAGAATCTTCCCAGTCGTAGCTGTCTGAACTCTTATCATCAGAGAGTCATATCTTTGGGTTATATATCATGTTTTCCTGTCAACATGTCTGGAGTCGGTGTGCCCTGGTACTACATAAATTTCAAAACTTAAACATGCCCAGTCTCTGATCCGTGTCCTCCAGCTCTGACCCCCACCCCCCACCCTTGAAAATCTCAGCGAGACCCCTGCTTACTTTCTGTAATTTGCATGAAAAAGTGGATTGGTTATATCTTTTCAAACACACAGCTATATATCAAATAAGCTCTCTCAAGCCATATACACCATCGTGTTTGCAGGGGATTAAAACGCATCAGTCTCTATAACTCTGTGATTTAATGATGACACTGAAGAGAAAATCAAAAACTTGATTAATCACCATGAGAAGATCTAGTGAATTGACTCCTGTGTTAAAAATTAGTCAACGAAGGCAGAGAATCAAGAACTTATCCTGCTTTCCCTATGCAAACTGTGCCATTGGGCAACCAAAAGTTAGACGAGGAAAAAGTCTGTCACTACGGAGAGCGGCCAGCAAGCTAGTGAAGAAGAAACGATGGGGTTAGAGTGTCTCCTCCTATTACAGAAGCAGAATGCAACATCTAATGGATTAACAGCTTTATACATTAAGCACCAATGGTTAGTAACATCACAAAACGAAAGGCAACCAGATATTATATGTCTCCTGATGAAATATAAAATACCAACTATAATGAAGGCTGATCAGAGTTCTAGGTCCAACGAGCTACTCGCAAGAAACGTAGAGAACAATAGACCATGTAAAACCAGCAAAATGTAAAACAAAAAACCATGTTTATGAGACCCTGAGAATTTGAACACTGGATATAGGATGATATTAAATAAGTATCACTTTTTGTAGGTTAAATAGTGCTGATGTGGCTATGTTTAAAACATGTCTTTGCTTTTAGAAATGCATACTAAAATATTTGCAGGTGAAATAATATGATGTTTGGGATTTACAGGTACTTAAAAAATAATGCATAAGGGTATCAGGGGCAGTGGTTGGGCATGTACATGAAACAAGATAGCCTTGTGTTGATAATTAGTGAAGCTGAGTAATAGGTACGTGGGAATGCATTATACCATTCTGTCTACTTTTATATATACTTGAAATTTCCCCCCAAAAAGGTTTTTATTAAAAAATTTAGTGATACCTCCCTGAACATTCTGATATTCTTGTCCTAAGGGATAGTCATCCCTCTCTCACCCCTTGAGAGCATTTTCCTGGGGATTGCACAGATCCTGGGTGAAGTCACATTAATTCATAAACATCTCTTTATGAGGCAGCATAAAAGATTATTTCCTGGACTGCCTTTACTCCTGAAAATACTGAGTGCCTGAGGGTGAAGGTGAAGGAAAACCTTGGAGAAAGGAAAAGGAAGGCTACTTGTGGGAAGGAGAAAGCGAAGAACAATTTGCCTTCGTTACTGTTTTCCCAGGGCCTTTACCAGTTGGCACATACATCTTTGTGGGGGTTTTACTAAGAGAACTTTCACTTGAGGTGTGAAGAAAATGTTCAAATTCTGGACTCTCAGGTTAAAATGTCACAAAGCATTCCCTTTTACGCTGTCAAAGGCTAATGTAAATATTTTCAGGAGAAGGGGGCCCCTTTTGTTCTGCTCAGTGAACCAATGAAGAGTCTCCTTGGGTGGAGCTGGGCACATTTTTGCCTGAACCTGGGAGCAGTCTAGACCTGTCTGCAGGACTACACAGATGCGGAAACCAGGAGAGTAAGGAGTCACCGCAAGTGCTCAAGAATATGACTTTTTATAGAAGATCCCGGGAAGAATACCAAGAAATTGGTTGCCCCCGGGGAGGAAAGCTGAAGCACTAGGGACAGGATTGGAGGAAGGAAAAAAAAAGTCTGCTGTGATTGTTACAGCCAGATTATACTGTGGTTAGTGCCTTAAAATATATGATGACACTTTGCACACAGCCTTTTGTTAATAGAGTGACTGTACCTTTTATCTTGACATTTCACAGAAGACAGATGTCTGTTTGTTTATGGGTTCCTTCGCTGGGCCAGGGGCTGGCGCCACCCGCTGTTTGCATATTTCCGTGGTACTTCCTCCACCCGCCCTCCCTACCCCACCCAGCCTTCCAGCAAT
Source organism: Desmodus rotundus (assembly GCF_022682495.2). Taxonomy (NCBI): domain Eukaryota; kingdom Metazoa; phylum Chordata; class Mammalia; order Chiroptera; family Phyllostomidae; genus Desmodus; species Desmodus rotundus. The sequence continues at coordinate 83,557,061 of NC_071398.1, forward strand.
CTAATTAGGAGCTGGAGATGGTCACTAGAACCTACAAGACTAGGATCCGTGTAGCTCCGGTACAACCTCTGCAGGTGTGACATGGTAATGGGCAAAGCTCAAATTTTCCCAAAGAAGCATCCCTACTAGCAGAGCCGAGTGAACACTCTTTGCTGGCTCCTGTTTCACCTTAAAAATTCAGGTGAGCCCTGACTGGTGGAGCTCAGTGGACTGGGCGTTGTCCTACAAACCAGAGGGTTGCTCGTTCAATTCCCAGTCAGGACATATGCCTGGGATATAAGCCGAGTCCCTCGCTGGGGGCGTGTGCGAGGGACTTTCTTTTGCACATCGATGTTTCTCTTCCTCTCTTTTCCCCTCTCCCTCTTTCTAAAAATAAATAAATAAAATCTTTTAAAAAATACAGGTGAATCTTGTCTATGAATCACCATTTGTTTTTTATAGAACATGATCTTATAAGTTATCATTAGGAGAAAAATGTCCCTGTGCTTACCCCATGGTCTCAAGCCCTGCGCACTCTGTGTGTCCCTGAAGTACTGAGTCCAATTTCGTTTTTTGCTTTTTCCTCTTTGTTTATTGAGGTTATTATTTACACATATTAAAATCCACCAATTTAAAATGTACAGTGTGATTAATTTTGGTAACTGTATACAGAGTGTAACTACCACCAGATCAAGATATAAAACGGTTACTGCATCTTAAAATGCTTTCCGTTCCCCTTTGCCGAGTTGATGTTGGAGACACATAATTGAGTTCTATTTCTTCCTCTAACATCTGGCTCTCTGGGTGATTTTAGGAAAGTCACTTTACCCCTCTGGGTGTGTTTCTGCTCTTGTAACCCGAAAAACGTAGGAACAGATTTGTTTCTAAGGGATATTCGAAACTTTTGGGAAACGAGGTGAGGGGTCAGGAGGGAATCCCAGCCTTGCATCTCTACACTTGAGAAAGTGAGCGGATGTCATGGGTAAAAGCCCGTGGTCACATGAGGAAGACTTAGGTTTCCATCTCCTCTCTTGCTAGTGTGTAAACTTTTCTAAACGTCAGTTTCCTCATCTGTGATATCAGACTTATTAGGAAGATCTATTTGTGTAGTGTCGAGAGGATGAAGTGAGTTGTGTGGGCACGCTTAGATATTTGTTGGTATTTTTATTAAAGCATAATATAAAGTCACTGCATTCAACCATCTCCTCTGCTACGTGTTTATTCAGGTTGAGTGCCACATGAAAACAAAAGCGCAAAGCACGCCCACCCATTTACTCAACCCTGGCAGCCCCGAGCCTATCTGCCAACAAACCCGCCTAGGTCTCGGAGAACAATTGGGCACGTGTGCCTGTGCTTCCAAAGAGCCTCCCCTAGGGGGCAGAATGGGAACCAGGAATTTCTAGCGCCTGTCGTACAAGCGCGACGTAAAGTGGATCTGCTTTACGGCAACCTGTTTCCGTCGTAAAGTGGTGTCAGAGATTCCACGCTAGTGAGTAGAAGGGACAACCTCTGCGGGGGATAACGTGACTTCTGAAGGCGGACAGACGTGATTTTTCATTATGGGTAAACGGAGGAGTCGGAGCCAGAGCCAGCTGCTCAACACCCTGACTAAAAAGCAGAAGAAGCACCTTCGGGATTTCGGCGAGGAGCATCCCTTCTATGACAGGTATGGAGGGGCATGGCCCGGGCCGGAGCTGCCAGCGCCTTTTCCGGGTCGGAGCCCGCGTCTCCTGGGCTGGGTCCGCAGGTCTCCCCTGGGGTGGTGACGGGGCTGCTCCCCCGTCTCCGCACGGTTCCCCAGCGCCCGCATTGCTCAGGGTCGGGCCCCGCGGGTGCTCATCTGGGCAGGATTCTGGCGGCCACCCGCCCGAGATGTGGTTCTGCACGGGTCTTCTCCCGTTTGGTGAGCTCCTAACGTGGGTACCAGAACACACTCCCGCAGTGCGGGGTGTCGGCTGGGTTTTTATGGTCAGAGAGTTTCTAGATTGACTTTTTTGTTTTCTTTAAAGAATCGCTTGGGACCTTCGACATCTTTGATCTATCCAGTTAACATCAGGGAGGAAACTGATGTGTCGGTAGTTTGTGGGTTCCTCAGTCAGTGCCCAGGCTCTCAGTTATGATCTCAACGCCCCACCTTTTTGGGCCACTTTATCTGTAACTTAGAGGGATATTCTAATTAAGAAATTTGCTAGAAAAGGTAAACCTGAGGTTTTTTATTTGCCAAATATAGCCATCTTTGGCATGAGAGCCAGTTGTGTGACTCTAGTATTTGACATGTGACCTCGTGAAACTTTTTGTCATGTGTTATCTATTTGTCATATTCTAACAATCTCCGTGCTAGTGCATTTGTTGTTTTTACGTGACTGTGGTTGTAACGTGTTTATAACGGTATATCCTGCCACTTTCACTTGTAGTTGTGACATTAGACTTTTTCCTAACTGCTGTATACTTACAGTTAAAAATTACCTGTTTCTTTGCAGGGTTTCTGGAAAGGAAGCAAAACCACAGATTTGCCAACTGGTATGTTTCTACCTTCTTTGTAATAGTTGGTTGTTCTTGGGTTGTCACTGTTAAAATTATGTATAATAATTAAGTTTGGCTGCATTTTTCACTGTTTTCTATTTTAGATGTAAGCTGCTATTTTAGTAGTATTGCTTCGTTTTGAATGCAGATGTCTGTTAAAATGCCATTGTGATTACTACAACAGTAACCAGAGTTTGAACTGCCCCGTGAGCTCAGTCTGTTAGGACCTGTGGAGGCCTACCAGCCTGCATTCGTTTGTCCTATTGTAATTCTCCTGTTGCTTCTTTAAATGGGCCACATGTCTGACAAATAGGTTGGGTCCTCTTGTAGCCTAAAGCTTTATATCAGCTTTCTTCCCAAGTAGAAGAGGAGCCGTTTCAAGAAGATGAAGAGGTGCCAGAGTCTTAGCTGGATTAAGTATTTTAAATAAATGTGATGCTGGGCTTGCTTGAATAGAATAGATAGGATTGTATATTTGCAGAAAAGCTAGTTTTTATTTAGGAAAGTCAGCCTGTTATGCTGTTAATCTGATGATAGTCACATGGTCACAATGAGGACCAGTATCATTTTGTTTTTAAATTCCTATTTTCTTTTTAGTCAGAGAGTTCGGATAGTTCAAATTCTGAAAGTGAAGCAGACAGTGAACCAGAACACGTTTCTGGGTACCACAGACTACTCGCCACATTAAAGAATGTTTCTGAAGAAGAGGAGGAGGAGGAGGAGGAGGAGGAAGAAGAGGAAGAAGAAGAAGAAGGCAGTGCTTTAGATGAGGCAGAAATTAACAGTGAAGATGGTGACAGTGATGCCAGGGTGGAGGAAGAGACAGCCGCAGCGTCTGCTGAGATGCAGGAGAGTAAGTGGCTCCCGTGTGGTTCGCCCTCTGTTCTGTGAGCACAGACAGAGTGCCCCCTGGGCACGGTGCCCCATGTTGTGGGGGTGGGATTGGGGGGGGAAGGCATGTGGATCCAAAGCGGAGAGTTTTTAACCTTGTAGGCCTCAGTGATACTCTGAGAGTCTGATGAAAACCTTCTTACCAGGAAAATGCAGAAATAATATTTTTGCTTAGGATTTCCAGGACTTCATCAAAGTTTCCCTGAATCCGAAGAAAGAGAACATAATTCTGCTTTTATGATGGTCCCAGTTTATTAGAGAGATTATCATTCCTCAGAGAAACCTAGTTTGATGGAAAATAGGCACAAATACACAAAATTTTTCAAGAAGCAAAAAAAATTTCCCAGGCAAAAAACTATGCAGCAGCCAGAGATATGGTGTTGAAGAGATATTGAGTGCTCACACACTGCCAGGGAAGGCGTCAGAGGGGAGCTGGGATTGAAAGCCTAAAGGACCCTTTTCTCACTGAGACTTCTAGGTGACTCTTTAACTGTAAAATCAACTTTATTGAGGTATGAATAGCGTGTAATAAAGTGTACCCTTTTAAGTGTATAGTTCAATGAATTTGGAGAAATGTATACATCTGTTATTACCATCACAATGAAGATTCCAGAACATTTCCGATACCTCCAAAAAGTTCCTTCTTGTCCTTTTTACAGTCAGTGTCCCATCCCTGGCATCAGGCAACCACTAACCTACTTTCTGTCACTGTAGATTACTTTGGCCCGTGCTAGAAATGTATATAAACGGAAGCATACAGTATGGACCTTTTGGGTCTAGCTGCTTCGGCTCCTCATCTTGTGATTCATCCATTTTCGTTATTAACTCGTTACTTTCTGTTGCTGGAGTGGTACTTCATTGTCTGAACACATCTGGGAGACTTTTTTTTGTCTCACTGTCTTAATGCCTGTACTTTAAAGTGTCGCACACCATTCTTAGTATTTCAATTCATGAGTTCTACTAGGATAAAAATTAATTGCCTCAGACTGAGGGCGGTTTTTGTTTTGTTTTGTTTTTGTTTTTCTCTCCTGTTCTGGATTTTTCAAACTGAAGTTGTTTTTTTAAATTATAAAAGTGATACATATTTACTGTAAAAATTCAGGAAGGTGGTATAGTTAACCTTTATCCCCACCACCTAGAGATAACCACGTTTACCATTTTATATAACCTGCCGGACTACGTTTTCATGGATGTAATGTATAAAAGTGGAAGCATGCTCATGTATTTGTGTATATTTGTATAATGGTCTCACGTATTTCTGTTACTTAATTTTTTTTCTTTAATAATATACCATGCACATTTTTCCATGTGTGCAACTGGGTTCGCATTAGCTTCTTAATTAGATAGTATTCCACTGTAAATGATATGTGGTAATTTAATTATCTATCCCATTCATAGAAAATGATGGAGTCACTTTTCCCAGTTATTTCAAAAAGTCCACTGCTGATTTGAACATTTACATGTACGTCTCAGTGTACTTTGTTGGAACCGAGTCAACAATTAAGCTGAGTTTTGAAATTTGTTTTTCATCTGAATTTGCTTAAAAGTAAATAATGGCAGTGAACATCAGTGTTGATAATTGGCTAAGGAGTTAGATTTTATTTGTCAACAGAAGTAGGATTGCATTTATGATTAAATAATTTTACAAAATGTTTCTCAAAATTGGAGGTAAAGTCTTACCTGCGGACCCTGAGGGAAAAGATGGGGACGAGCCACCTGGCACATCACACCAGGAACCCCCGGAGGAGTTTACAGATACAAAACATGAGTCACTTTTCAGCCTGGAAACCAATTTTCTCGAGGAGGAAAGTAGAGGCAACTGTTCTCTGAAAGCATCACAAGGTCAGAGCACAGTATGTATTGTTTGAATTCATCAGGTGCTTAGTACAGGGCTTGTAGGATGATACACCTTAACTCTCCTGTTATTGGAATGAGTGGCAATAAAAACAGATACTCCAGCAGCTAGATCAAGAGCTGGGAAGAAATACCTCTCAAAGGTATTTTGTGCTTTTCAGTGGCTAGGTGGTATGGGGAGATGGGGTGATGGGGAAGGCTGTTTAGGAAAACAAACAGCTTAAAAATGGTGGGAGGGGAGGCTCATTTCCCAGGCCTCACATTTCCACAGTTGGGGTCAGGGGAAGACTTCTGGTTTTCTTCCCAAGTAGGGAAGGAAGAGGAGAAATGCTTTACATTTTTCTACTTTTCACTTGCTCTTTTTTGTTGGAGCAGTAGTTTTCCAGATTTGTGAGACCCACTAACTAATCTTTCTTATTACCATGGAGTGCCTGAGAAGCCAAAAAGCTCCACTCACTCTCCCCAGTCTCCTGTAGCCTCTTGGCCGTGCCTCTGTCTAAATGTCAGTCACTTGGGCAAGGGCTGCCTATGGTACACTCAGCCAGGTCTCTGTTATCTCTCTCTCTTTCTCTTTTTCTCTGTTTTTTGTCTAGTTCGTTGGCCTGCAGCTGAGTAGGCAGGCCAGAGGTTGGTCTTATTTTGTATCTTGATTGCCTTTTTTTTTAGAGGGAGGGGAAGGAGGAAGAAAGAGGGAAACATCAACGTGTGAGAGATACATGGTTGCCTCTCACACTCCCTGACCTAGGAACCTGGCCCACAACCTAACTTGGAATCTAACCAGCGACCTTTCGGTTTGTAGGCTGGCACTCAATCCACTGAGATACACCAGCCAGGGCGTGAGTGCCTTTTTTGGTCCCAGTGCTGTTCTTCAACCCAGCTCTACCATTAATGAAGCTGAAATTTTAATTTGTCTCATTTGGTTCTGCTTGTCATTATAGTAGAGAGGGAGAAGCAGAGGTAGAATTTGGGCACAAACCTCATTCTAAACCATCCAACCTTAAAAACCTGAAGGTAACATTAGGAAGCTTAACTGTCCTAAAATGTCTTTGGTTGTTTTGTCTGAACAGATACATTAGCACCTAGAATTCGTATGTCCTATTGCTCATGCTTATCTTGGGTATTAGTACAAGTTGCATTTGAAGTTTTACCATTTGCATCCTTGAATGGTTCGTTTAACTTTGCTCTGCTTCTTAATGAGGGGACTGGAAGAGAAGGTTGGGAGGCCAGATCAGAGCACTGAAGGTAACCCGAGTGCAGGCACTACCAGGTGGATTGTTCGCTCAACTCAGCTGAGTATTGAGCATTTCTATGTGTCCTGCAGTGCACGATGAATCAGACAGGCCGCCTGCCCTCGGGGATCTTACAGTCTGGTGGAGGAGATAAGACATGCTCACGTGTTTGTGGAGGTGGTGGCTGGGGAGGCTGGGTTGGGGACTGTCTGTAGGGGCCAGGAGTGGCCTCTTGGTGGAGCCAGCACTGTGCCTGACATAGTAGGCTCCTGAGAAATAATAACTTATTGTACTGATACTATTCAGATATACAAAAAATGAGGTAAAGGAGAGGATCGAATTTTTAATTGAAGGAAAGCCACCGAGGCAGAATTTGAGGGCCATATAACTCAGAAATTCAAATTTCAGAATGAGAAGTTTCTTCACGGGTCTTTGAGCTAGGAAGTAATGATTAGAGAAATGCTTTAGGAAAATGAACCTGTCGGAAACTTGCAAGCTCTGAACTGGGAGAGAGGATGAGGAAGGTAGATGGGGAAAGGGATGAGTTAACATGAAAAACAGCATGACCTTCACAGGGGAAGACCAAATCGTGCCTGCCACTTCCTGCAAATGTTCTGACATTCTTTATTTCTGCATTAGATCCATTTCTACAACATGTAAACAAAGAACTGAAAGAAAAACAAATTCAGGCTGTTGCCACAAATCCCAAAACTACCCACGAGCTAAAAGTAAGTGCTGCTTGGCCATCTCGGTCACAAGGAAGGAAAGCTCTAAGAAAAGCAGTGGTCTTGGGTTTTAGCGGTCTCCCCAAATATAGGATATACACCAGCAGTAGACGGCTTGATGGGGGAGCAGGGCGCAGGGAGGCTGGGGGGGCCTCACGGGGCACAGGTGTAGCATGAAAAGGCGCTGTGGGAGTGTGGAGCCAGATGAAGTAAGAGTGTTTTGTAGACCAGTACACTGGGGTCGAGAGCGGCATCTGTGAGGGGCTGTTTCGTGACCTAACGCAGAGTAATCTACCTGGTTGGTCTTCACTGTTCTCATCCGTTCGAGGGGGAGAGTAATGCCTACCTCAGATAAAGTGATTTATTGACTAATACATAGAAAGTGTTCAGTAAAACAGTAGCTACTGCTGTTGTCCATTCGTTTGAAATATCAGCTATGGTTCACAACTAAATTACTCAAATATGGAGCAGTTTTTGCTTTGTTTTCCACCAATTGATGCTGTTCATGAGAGTTGGTCATACTTTTTTAATTGGAATTTTTATTGGAATAACAATTAGCGATGCAGTTACAATAAATAATATGAGGATGCCTCGTATGTCCTCTGCCCAGTTTTTCCCACTGGTAACATCTTACAAAACAGTAGTACAGTATCACAGCCAGAAAGTTGACACTGATGCAGTCTGCTCATCTTATTCACATTTCCCCAGCTTTGCTCATACTCTTTTTTGTATATATTTAGTTCTATACTGTTTCATCACACAAGTAGGTTCCCCTACCCACCATCATACTCAAGATGCAGGATACTTCCGGTACGATAAAGATCCCCGGTACTTCCCCTTGCCGTTTCAGAAGCATGCCCACCTCCCTCGTCCCATTTCTAATCATCGGTCCCTGAGATCTAGATCAATGGGGTAACCACTAATCTGTTCGCCACTTCTAGAATTTTGTCATTTCAAAAGTGTTTAGAAAAGATTGGGGGGATCATATAACCTCCCAGAACCTCAGCGTTTCCTGCACCATGAGAAAACAGCATTTACCCTGCAGGGTTGTTGTGAGGATGAAATGAGATGACCTGTAAATCGTGAGGGTCGTGGTAAATTACGAAGTGCTCTGCGAGTCTAAGGCTGGAGTGTAAGGCGTCCATAATTCATTTCTGACAGAGCTCTTGGTCTTTCTCTCCTCTAGTGGCCCATTCTGGGTCAGCTTGTCTTTTCATCCAAGTTTCAGAGTTTGGAAACATTTAAGCCCCCAAAGGACCTTGACGTAAAGGCACTTCACCTCCAGAAGCCTCTAGAATCCACCTGGACCAAGACCAACAGCCAGTTTCTCTCTGGTCCCGAAAAATCAACTAGCCCCTTCACACCCCTCCAGAAGGAGCTCTTCTTAATTATGAATTCTTACCGGGACTTGTTCTACCCAGAAAGGACTGCCCTGAAGAACGGGGAGGAGGTCCGCCACGTGTACTGCCTGCATGCAATAAATCACGTCCTCAAAGCCAATGCCCAGGTGCTTGGCAACAACAGCAGACGCCGAAGCCAGAAACTTGGGGTGGGTGACGACGATGACTTCAGGGACCAAGGGCTAACAAGGCCCAAGGTGAGTGGCAGCAGGAGAGCTTTGTGCTGAAGAAGGAGGCTGCAGGGCAGTGCCCTGTAGGTGTCTGGTACTTATCAGGTACTCAGGTTCTTTAATGAGTAGAGATATGAATGCGTCCGACAGTGGACATATCCGATGTACTGTGTAGGTCAGAGCTTTGCTGCAGACGGCTCAGTGGACTGTTCCTAATGGTGGCTCTGCCTGGAAGCCTGGGCATAGGAGGTACCTCCTGGTAATTCTCCGTTAAGATAAACCCTGAATGTACATAAATAACATCCCTTTATAAATCTGCTCTTTGTGATTGTACAGCTGGATGGGGCCTTAATGAGCCTCTTATTTAATCCCTACAATGTTACAGCTCTGGGCCGAGACCAAGATCTGTAGGGGCTTTGCTAGAGAGAACCGGGAGAAGACTAGCAGAAATGGGACAAGAACCAGAGGTTTTCTTCACTAAGCCACATAAATATGTAAACCTTGGAAAAGAAAAATTCCTACCTTTTCCATTCTATAGTTACTCCCGCTTAATGTGATGATTGCATTTATTTGGGCTTATAAGCTCTAGTGGATTTAGGGCTTTGATAGAAATGCCTTTTATTTATTATTATTATTAAAAACAATTTTTTTTAAGATTTTATTTATTTTTAAAGAGCGGAGGGGAGGGAGAGAAACATCAATGTGTGGTTGCCTCTTGTGCGCCCCTACTGGGGCCCTGGCCAGCAACTCAGGCATGTTGCCCTGACTGGGAATCAAACCAGTGACCCTTTTTCCCAGGCTGGCGTACAATCCACTGAGCCACACCAGCCAGGGCATCAGAAAACGCCTTTTAATTCTACCTGTACTTTTCGCGATGTTACAGAGCTAGATCTTATGTTGGCCATCCCTCCTCCCCCTTAGCCCATGTCGCTCCATATTGAAGAAACCTCATTTTTTTAGATTGTTCTAATTGAGCTTAACAGGATCTTCCAGTCTTCATACTATGTGGCTCTTAGAGTTTCTTAGTCCCACCCCCTTGTTTGATAGCTGGGGACACCGCAGCCTAGACACCGTCTTAGTTTCACAGCTGGGCCAGTAACGCAGCCACCTTCTCTCTGTGTTCACGGTGCTTGCAGTGAGTCACTGTCCCGCGCTGTTGTCTTTCTGAGGAACTACCTCAGAGTCTTGACCATCAGGATTATAAGACTACCTGTTTCCATGTAGAATTGCAAAAAAGAACAAGAGACAGGTTACCCAGGAAGCACACTTAGAATCTGGTGAATTGCATAATCTGATTTGGGTTATTTCCACTGGTTGTAAAAACGTAGTTAGAAATTAATCAGTTATTAAGCACCTTCTGTTCTTTTTCTATCAATAGTCATAACTAAGCATTTTAGGAAATATTTGGAAAACTAAGTCCTATATTTCCCATTAAGATACGATCTTATTTCAGAAATGCTTTGTCATTATTTCTGAAAAACGTACTACAGAATGTACTAGAAAAGTAGTGATGCGATAGTCCTTTCCCTTACCAGCTTTGTTCTCTACTTGTTACATCTAACTCATTTTTTATTTGGCATATATTTGTTCTTGGGTTCCTCTGTGTAAAAATACAGTACTGAGTTTTGTGAGTGACAGGAGTGAGTCACGTTCCTTGCCCTCAAAGAGCTGATGGGTTTACATTGTTGAGTTTTTGCTAGTAGACTCCTCTGTTAAAGGCATTGACTTAGCCTAAAAGGTATTTCCAAATTCTGCTTGAGAACTGCCTCCTGTGGAACCATGAGATTAAAATCCACAGAACATGGTGATGTGGGTATGACAGATGCTCAGCTTCTAGGACTAAGCCAGGTTCCATGCAAAGAGGTTGACATGGGTGTGGTCCCTGTCTGGGGCCACTGCTGTCCAGAGGGCTCTTGAGCAACACGTCCTCAGCAGGCTCACCTCGAGCTGCCTTTCCTTCCCAAAGGTTCCCTGCCCAGGCTGCCCATCGCTTCTTCCACAGGTGCTAATAGTGGTCCCATTCCGGGAAGCCGCTCTGCGGGTGGTACAGCTCTTCATCAGCCTCCTTGAGGGCGACAGCAAGAAGAAAATAATTGTGAGCAACAAAAAGAGGTTTAACGGAGAGTATGGCTCAGATCCCGAGGAGAGGCCACCCAACCTGAAGAGGCCTGAGGATTACGAAGCTGTGTTTGTCGGCAACATCGATGACCACTTCAGGATCGGTAATTCCTCCTTGTCAAAACTGAGACCCCGAGGAGCCTGAGGTGTGCGTTGCGCAGAGCTGGGGCCCGAAAGCCTGGAGTTAGGCATTCTTTCGGCGGGTCACTGACTCCGCCGCCTAACAGAACCAGAGTGCAGTTGAGACGTGCTGTCTGCCGGTGGGGCGAGTCTCGCCGAGGCTAATGGGGTGGAGCGTCTCTGAAGGCACACGGAAACACGCACACTGCAATGGACGTCGCAGCACCCCCACAGCTGCAGCACAGTCAGTGCTACAGGAGTTCCCGGGGAGCGGGAAGTGATGGGCTGAGGGGCTCGGTCTGGGGAGACTGAGTAAACTGAGCGTCTGCATAATGGTGGCCTTCCCTCCTGCCTGCCCTGCAGAGTGCTGCCCCTCCATTATCGCCCCACAGACTGACTCCCACTCAACTTCTCACGCTTTTGCTCGTCTCTCATTCAGCTCCCACATACTTGGTTGGTTGTACATTGATAGCGTAAAGTTCTTCGAAAATGTTCATAAGTCATATGCTCATTCATCAAACACTTATTAAGCATCTACTGCGTGCCAGGCACTATTAAGAAGCTGGGGATATAGAAATAAACGTAGTCCAGCTTCCTGTGGACTTCCTGTGAAACAGACAATACAGAGTGGTGACTGTTAAGATCAGAGGATGCAGTGGGTGTTCTGGGAGCATTTAACACTCTCTTTACCCAGCATGGGCACAGGGTGGTTAGGAAGGCCTCCTGGTGGAGGTGCCATCTGTACTAAGTTGAAACCTGAGTAGGATTTAGTCAGTTACTAATGGAGGTGGTCAAAGTGGAGGCAAAGGTTTCAGACAGGAAACTACGTGTACAGAGCTTCAGGGTGAATAAGCTGGGTGTGACCTAATATTCACACAGGCTTCAGCGTGGCTGGAGTGTAAGGTGCAAGGGGATAAGAGCTGATGTTCAGTTTTAAATGTGTACAGGTGTCCAGCAAGCTGCTGACATGTCTTACCAGTCTGGAACTCAGGAAAGAGAGGTTGTGAGAAGGTGACGTTAAAATCATGGTTAGTGAGTAAATTTCCCCAAAGCTTTATGTAGGGTGAAAGTAGAACTTGAGGGTGAATCCAGGGATTTGTGAAAGAGCTATCTGGATGTGGAAAGATCAGTGACAGCCAGGCCAGTGATAGAAGTGGAAGTGAGTGATGGAAATCACCAGTGAGGAAAAGAACATTTCATGGAGGGTATGTTCAAAGTAATGCTTATGCATCCATGACAAGAAACACTGAAGTGCCATTGGATTGGTAACCGAGATCCATTGGTGACCTCAGCAAGAGCCATTTCAGAGTCCTGAGCATCAGAGGCCACATTGTGGTGCATTGAGGAGCAAGTGGGAGATTTCAAAGTAGAGACAATTTTCTGGAAAAGTCTGATAGTGAAGGAAAGGAAGAGAGTGGGAGCTGGAAGGGACCACAGGTGCAAGGAGGGGTGATGATGATTTTAATGATCAAATCAATTTGAGCATGTTTATGTGCTAAGGGGAGAGATTTGGAAGTAATACGGGTAGAGGTGCTTTGAGGGGGTGGAAGCTAATGGCTGGGAGTAATGGATGAACTGATGTGTACTGGCTGTTTTCTGTAGGCGTGGCAATACTTCAGAGAAGCGTCCGGCTCTATGCCCCTTTTTACTCCTCGGACATCCTCATCGCCTCCCCTCTGGGCTTGAGGACCATCCTTGGTGCAGAAGGGGAGAAGAAGCGAGATTTTGACTTTTTGTCTTCTATTGAGCTGCTCATCATCGATCAAGCTGACATTTACCTGATGCAGAACTGGGAACATGTCCTGGTAATGGCGGTCATTCATGTTTAGAGGGACAAGAGACTCAGTGGTTCAAGTCCTACAGGGTTATTTAAGTCCAGATTAAATTGCAGCTAGTTTGGAAACAGGGAAATAGTCCACATTTCCTAATTTGAAATGAAAAATTTTGTCCCCTCTTCTACCCACAGATTGGTCAGTAAACTATCCAAAGAGACAGAAATTCTTGGCAGTATTTTCAAATCTCCAGAAAAGACCTCTTCCCCTGAAAGACTTCTGCTGATAGACCACTCTAGTGTGGTTGGGTGGTTGACCGTCCTCCCCACTAGCAATGTCTTTACCTGACCTACTTCCTCTCACAGTTTATGCCCATTCCTTTTTGTTTGGCCTTCAGTGGAGTTGGGAAAACATCGCTCAGGATTTTTTAACGTGCATCTTGTTTTGCCGAGAAATGTAGGCTGCCTTCTTCCCCCTACTGTAATTTGTGCAGTACTTTTTATCTCCCCCTCTCCACATACTCTGTGCTGTTGTCAGTTTTAGGATGAAAAACCTGTGCTTTGGAACAACCCTTAGCACAAAACTATAGGTTTGTGTTTTAAGGCACATGAGTGCTTACTTCCTACAGCCCCAGGGCTTGCAGGGAGTTTGGGACGTGTAAAGGGAGTTCTTACTTATAAAGTGGGGGACAGATTTGTAGTAGTCGTTACCCTTCCACATATATTATAAGGTAAAAATACAATTAAAATGGAAAAGCTGTGTCAATAATTGTCATAGTCTCTTTATCCTTACCCGAGGACATTTTTTTTCATTGCTTTTAGAGAGAGAGGAAGGGAGAGATAGAAAAGAGAAACATGGATGTGAGAAACATTGATTGGTTGCTTTCTCAGAAGCACCCCAAAGGGGCATCGAACCCACAACCTGGGTATGTGCCCTGACCTGGAATTGAACCCATGACCTTTAGGTCTGCGGGATGATGCTCCAACCAGCTGAGCCCCACTGGCCAGGGTGGCTGTCGTAGTTTTTAATTTGAGGAGAAGATGTGTCAAGGCCCTGGGAGTCTCTTAATGTTTTGAGAACATGCCACCGAAGGCCACTAGCTCTGTTTTCCGTGTCATTTTCCTTTTTGCCCAAGAGGGGACTGAGGAACCCACTGAGTGACCGGGGGGCATTTCAGAAGTTCCTTTTAAAGGACTATGTCTGTAGGTACCATTTTGATCCTCTTCAAAAAGTCCAAGAGGTAGCCGACCTTAGCTTATCTTCTTGTTGGGGTCGTCCGCCTGACTACGGACAGGTCACTCACTCATCCGAGCCTCAGTTCTTCTTGTGATTTGGGGGATGATGGTATGTACTCTACCCATGGGGTTCAGTGAAACGATAGACTGGAAAGACGCTTAGCAGTGCCAGTTGGTGATGCTCAGTATATGGTAACGGTAGTGTTATTTCCGGGGACAGCACTTGATGAACCACATGAACCTGTTGCCTCTGGACTCTCACGGGGTGGACTTTTCCCGAGTGCGGATGTGGAGCCTCAATAATTGGTCCAAGTACTATCGCCAGACACTGCTGTTTGGGGCCCTGCAGGATGCCCAGATCAACTCCGTGTTCAACAGGTACTGCGTCAATGTGGAAGGCCAGGTGCGTTCTCTCCTCTGGGTACTTGTGAAGTGTTGTGGATTGCTTGGGTCATGAGGTAGGTGGAGGGAGAGGAGGGCATTTGGTCGACAGTGGGGACAGCTTGCCGCCTCATGCTGTCATTGCCTTCTGGCAGGTGGCTGTGAGGAACGTCCCGATGACAGGCTCCATCAGCCATGTGCTGGTGCAGCTCCCACATGTCTTCCAGAGGATGGAAGCGGAAGACCTCGCTTCAGTGATTGATGCCAGGTACCTATCCCTCCCACCCATCAGACTGCTGGGGGCCACAGCGAGGGATTTAGAACTCGGATCCATGCTGGTTTTGTAGGTTACCATTTACCAAATGAGACAAGGTCATTGACCCTAATCGTGCATCGTCAGAGGAGGAAACTGAAGCCCAGACAGAAATGGTGCCTTGACCTAGTGCTCATAGCTAATTAGTGGCAGGGTTAATACAGCGAATAGGGCCCTTCCCCCAGACCGTGGCGTTCTAAAGTGATACTACACTGCCTCATGCTGCAAGGTATCCCCGGTCAGCAACTGAGCTGTAAGCTCCTCAGGGCAAGAACTGTTTTTCCTTTCTTTTCTGTTGTTAAAGATTTTATTTATTTATTTATTTATTTAGAGAGAAGGGAAGTGAGGGAGAAAGGAAGGGAGAGAAACACTGATGTGGGAGAGAAACATCAATCAGCTGCCTCTTACATGCCCCCAACTGGGGACCTGGCCCTCAACTCACTGGGAATCGAACCGGCGACCTTTTGGTTTCAGCGGGACAGTGCTCAACCCACTGAGCCACACCAGTCGGGAAGAACTGGTTTTCTGATTCTCTGTATTTGGCCCCGGTCTCCTCACAGTGTTCAGTCGGGGCCCATGGTAGCAGAATGGTGTGTAGCGTGCAGGAGGCATCAGCAATTACTGCTTGACTGGCTGAGGACAGACCAACAACAGACTGACTGACTGAGTGAATGAATGCCCGGTATGGTTGCATAGTTCCTAGAAACTTTCCGGGAAAACTACGTTATATCTGTTCTTTATGGTGAATGGTGCCGGCACTTAGTTTTTAAATGTGCTCACCAGTGTTGTTCTTAGGTAACCTCTCTGCAGTGAGGAGAGCCACACTGGCCTCTTCGGGGCGGTGGAGGGAGACGGCGACTTGCCGGGGTCCCTCGGTGAGTAGTGACGCGATGGGCTCCAGACCGTTGACTTTGCCCTTTGCCTTTCCAATCAGGTTTAACTTCTTCGTGAACAAGATTTTGCCTCAGTATCGTGACGCAGTCATGTCTCACACGCTCATCTATGTCCCCTCCTACTTTGACTTTGTGCGTCTCCGAAATTACTTCAAGAAGGAGGAACTGAACTTCACGCACATCTGCGAGTACACCCAGAAGTCTGGCATCTCCAGGGCCCGACACTTTTTCCTTCAGGGAGAGAAGCAGTTTCTGCTCCTCACAGAGCGCTTCCACTTCTATAAAAGGTAAAGTAGTGCCGGGTTTTGAGCCTCGCCCCTGAGTGGGGGCTGGGGATGCAGAGCAGATCCGGCCTGCTGCTGGGCATATGGAACGGGGTAGGCTTTGTGGTGTTATAAGATGCTCCCTCACTCTGCCTCCTGCAGAGAAGCCAGAGAGTTTGGGGGCTGGCCGGACTCTCCTTGGGTGGTTGGTCTTCTCCCAGAATGGGCATCGTGGGAAAAGGCTGTGGGAATAAAGGAGTGACTGCAGCACAACCCGCGCATAGATCCGGAGCGGGGCCAGCCCTGCGCAGGGCTCTGTCCGTGGCTGTGGTCGGACACCTCAGGAAAGACAGAGTCACACAACTCTTAACTGGGACAGCACAAGTGAATACCGGGAGGGGAGGGACCTGTCATGGAGGCACAGACACAAAACTGGGGGCTGTGCCATCTGTTGGGAGAGGGGCCGAGCACAGTGTCAGTGTGCTAAAGCTCTGGAGTGTCCTGAGGAGGTAGGCACATGCTTGTGTCCTCACCAAGGAGAGCCAGGACTAGGGGCCCCTTGATGTTTGTGGGAGGCAAAGGTCAGGGGCTTAGAGTTGAATGTGGAAGGGTTTCAGCCTTTGTTTAGCTTTCCTACCCTGTGACTGATAAAATAAGGGAGATTGGCCTTTTTAAAAAATTCTGATGACAGTGTTGGTAATACCGAGCCCTCTGTTACTATTTGGGGTAGTTGCTACCCTTCGTTCCCCCAGTTGTTCTGCTAATTCTCCCTGCTGCCAAATGCAGAAGCCCTGTTTGGACCCTCACCTAGGGAGAGGCTGAAACTTCGTCTGCTGCCTCTTCCTTTCTGATTCACAATAGCGTCCAGTGAATTTAGGCTTTGACTTGACTGTTTTATTGACTCTCAGTGATACATGCTAACAAGGGGCACGTTTTCTCAGAGAATCCCCAGCGTGAGAGCCAGAAATCTTCCAGGCTTTGGAGCATATCGGACGCTGCACTTTGGCATCGCGTTGCTTATATGCCGAGGTTAGGAGGGCGCTCCGCAGACATGCTCTTGTTACCGAGATAGGGAGGCAGGAACCCAGCAGCTTTCCGGGCAGAGCGGGCTGCGGCCACGTGACCTCTTTGGGTTTCCGCTGACAAGGGGATCTGGGAGGGGAGAGCTGAGGAACAACTACAGTTGTGTTTCGTGGGTTTCGTGGGCTCCATCCAAGAGACGCGGCTTTTGGCCACGGAGTGTTAATGAATGTTCGCTTGCTGACATCATGCGCCTGGTTCCAGGCAGTTGCTTCCATTCCTGCGGGAGAGTGGTGCTTTGGGGGAGTTGGTCTCAGCAGGTCTTAAGAGCCCTTGGTTTCCTGTCAGCTTGACAAATGAAAGCAGGCCCTCCCCAGGAAGGGGGTGCCCTGGAGAAGGCCAGGTGTGATTGTCTCACAAGTGTGGATTAGCTGGGATGAGGGCTGCTCTCAGCAAGCCGCTGCTCAAGGAGAGGACGTGATGTCCCACTTAAGAGAAAGAGCTCCTTTCTTAAGTAGGTGCCCTGTCTTACCCTGTTGGTTTATTTACCAACGCGTTTTTGCCTGCAAAGTCATTACAAAGACACACCTAGCGTGACCTAGTGCGTGCCGTTCGCCTCATACCCTACCCCAGGTTAATGGGTGTAGTAGCCCGTGTTGAAGGTGAATGGAAAAAATGTACTTCAGAGTTCTGTAGCTGCTAATTATTGCAGGGTTCCAACTGCAGAATTTTTTGCTTGAGAGATCACCAAGGTGATGACGGGTGTTTTGGTCTGCAGTGCCTTTGTGATTTGATTTTTATTTAACCTTAGGAAAAGGACGTGTGTTTTAAACATTACTATCCAATTCTGAAATTATGTACATATGTTCTCTATGGAAGTAGGCAGTGTTAGAAATGTTATAATTTATTTGTGAGCTAGTAAAAATATTGCAGCCTGAAGATATGTTTTCTTTGGGGGAGATAAAACCAGTAGAATCTTTGAATTGGGTGGGTATTTGGCCCCTCCTGAGGAGAGAGAGGTTCACAGCTCTTTCTGGACACTGTCTGTGGGTTACCACAGCAGGGGGCTGTCAATCAGGGGGCAAGTCAGAAACTCCGGAGGTGGAATTCCTAGAGTTGGGAAGGGCTGCTGGGGTGTTTCAGGGCACCCCCCGCCCTTGTATGAGAACTGGCCTCCATACTCATAGGGCAGGGAGAAACGGAAGAAAAAGGTAGATTGGTAGGTGGCAGGTTTAATAGGCAAGGGAACTTACGTACAAGGCTTGTCTGGGGCGCCCACAAGATGAGCAGTTTTCCACATCTGCCCCCAGGGGTGGGGTGGAGGGATGGGGAGAAAAGGCATACATCTGTAATTGAATAACAATAAAAAAAAAAAAAAAAAAGAAGTTCATGCAGGGTTCCTTCTCGTACCCAGTCTGGGTGGTGTCAGTACTGCGTCTGTGTCTCAGGCTGTATCATTGGAGCAGCTTCTGGGAGCAGGGACGGCAAGAGGAGCACACGGTCCAGAGCACAGGGGAGTGGGGAGGAGCCTCTGATTGCCTGACCTGCTGGTCACGTCTACTTGATGACCTGCCCCAAGAAGCCTGTCGCTTCTAAAAACAAGAATATTCTTTCATCTAACCACAACACCATCATCACACGACTTGGCATTTCTGCATCATCTAATGTATAGTCTCTATTCAGATTTTCCCAGTCGTCCTCAAAATGACCAGTGCAGCTGTTTCCCCCCCTACTCCAGATTCAGTTAAGGCTCATACTTTGCATTTGCTTAACATGTTCTTCTTATCCTAGTTCTCAAATGTCCCTTGGGGAGTCAGTTTTGCTCCCCAAGGGACATCTGGCAATATCTGGAGACATTTTTGGTTGTCACAACTGGTGGGCTCCTCCAGTGGTTGAGACCTGGATGCTGTTAACACTCTGCAGTGCACAGGGAAGAGTTACCTGCCTCAAAAGGTCAGTAGTGCTGAAGAAACGGTGATCTAAAATAATTCTCTTACTTTTTCTTTTTCATGACATTGGCATTTTAGGGGAGTCCGGTCCAGTTTCTTATAGCATGTTCCACAGTTTTGTTGGTCTAGTTGTTTTCTTATTTAAATAAGTGGTTCCCAAACTTTGCTGTACATTAGAACTCCCTTGCAGTCTTTAAAAATCCATATGTCTGGGTGATACCTCAGGACCAGTCACATCACAGCGCCTGGGGCTGGGACCGAGCATAGAAACTTCCCCAGACAAGCAGGGGTTTCACCCTCCAGCAAAGCCTGGGAACCACTGGTTTAGGTTAAACACTTTTTGGTGAGAATTCTACATGGAGGATGTTGGCATCTTCCCACTGCATCACATCAAGAGGCACAGTGTCCATTTATCCCATTTTTGGTGATTCTAAATGAAATCACTTGGTCAAGGTGGGTCTGTTCTCCACCCATCTCTCTGTTGTGAATGTAACTTTTCCGTGTAATTAATAAGTAATCGGTGGAGTGTGTGTTGCATTCTTTTGATGACTACATAGTATTACATAGTATGGATGTATCATTAACCCTCTTCATAGGCACATAGGCTTTCTCCTTCCATTTTATGCCACCATGTATAACAATGCCAAGACCATCCACATGCACACTTGGTGACACAGTCACCTAGGCAATTCCTCAGGATCAGTTTGGAAAGAAACACTTGTCACCTCAAAGGCTGTACACAATTAAAAACTTGCTCTGCATTGCCACTTGCTCCCTCCCATCTTCCCCTGTCTGTCTCTCCCCCAGCACCCAAAATATACAATAATTTATATATTTCACTGGCCTTTTCTGCCAGTGACTTGATTGTCAAAATGGTAACGTCATTGTTTTAATGTCCTTTCCTAGCTTTTTTGTGCTTTTTTCTAATTGTCAGTTGAGTGTAGAGGATGAGATAACTAGTGCTTGCGTCCGGGCACACCTCGCTGTCACACCACTAGCCTGGGAGCGGAACCAGCGGGATTTTGTTGTCACAGTAGTAACCTTCGGCGCACCACCACCTTGTCGCTCCTGCAGCAGACAGTGAGTTCGCGCAGAGCCTGGGTGACATGGGCCTTTCCTCAGTGTCCTGCTCTTCTTCCAGCTCTCCCTGAGGCCTGTACCCCAGAGCCAGAGGGGAGTCTGTCCCCACACTCCTGCCCCTCCCCCTGCAGCCTGCTGCTCCTGCTTGTTACCCACTGCAAGGCTGGAGGTGGGAGGGGCTTCTCTGGGTCCAGCTTGGTTTTAGGCACGCCCTGTTCATTCTGGGCTTTGGAGGTGGGATTTTCTCAGGGTTCTTGCACGCCCGCCATGGCAGCCAACCTCTCATGTCTGTGAGGGGTCTTGGTGGGAAAGAGTGCCTGCTTCTCCATGGTGGTGGCAGACCTCTGCTACATCAGTGGCACCTCGGGCCGAATGGGTTTCCTGTTCTTTCCCCAGGAACAGGCTGCTACTGCTTTTTACTGTGTGTGAGCTGTGGGGATGGATGGAGCTACCCCTCCATTCGGGGCAGATGACCTTTGTTTCACCTACTCTCCCTGACCAGCAGTTGACCTTTGCCCTTCTCCTATTGGCTCTAGGCTTTTGCTTCACAGAAGATAAGGGTCTAGGAGGTTCCATAGAAGGGTTCGTGTCTGTCCCACCAGTGCGGGGGTCTCAGGTCTTCTGTCCTGCCTCCAGCCCTTCTCCAGGGCTCCCAGTGGAGGCCTGTGGAAAGAGCTCCCATGTGAAGGTGAACTAAAGGAGTGTCCGGGAATCCCAGGCACGCTGGACTAGCATCCAAGCCCACTCTGGCCCTTTCAGAATTTGTTAAAAGTGTAGCTGCTTGCTTTCTCCCACTTGGTTGGCCCGACCTTGACCCGATGGTAGTGAGTCCCTGGGGTCTACCCACCCCGCCGAGCAGCACTGAGCAGCAGGGAAAGACGTGCATAGGCTGTTGAAACTAACTGCCTTCCCACAATGCCTAAAGGGTCCTCAGGCGGGATTTTGTAAATGAATGAACTTGGGGCATCCGCCATGGAGTTAGCATGTCTGCAGAGTGACGAGAAAAGGCTCACGGGAACACGCTCACAGTTTTTGCCGTCTGTTTTATGGACCGGCTCTGACCTCATCTTTACAGAACATTCTGTTTTGCCTGGTTGTAGTGAGGATGGTGTTAAATTGTAAGTGCCTGCGTGTGAAGGTTTCTCTGACAGACCTGTAATCCTAGGTCTACTATACTCTCCACCCTACCTCAGTCCGCCCGGGGTAGGCTCAAGAAATGCAATTTATTTTATCATGATCTTAAGCCAGATATTAGGAATTCACATACGTTGTCACAAACATAAGCCCTTCAAGCTCAAATGAGAATAACCTTTGGTCTTACCTGTGCTGTTACCGTGGTCCTCGAGCATGGAGTGGCAGGAGTGAACCAGGCCCCTGCAGATCCCTAGGGAGCCTTTCCATACGTTTTCCCAAGTAGACACAGCCTCTCTTTCCCTCCTACCAGGTACACCATAAAAGGCATCAGGAACCTGATTTTCTACGAACTGCCAACGTATCCCCACTTCTACAGTGAGGTCTGTAACATGCTGAGAGCCACCGCCAGGGGAGAGGAGGCCGCCTGGACCTGCACTGTGCTCTACTCCAAGTACGACGCCCAGAGGCTGGCAGCGGTGGTCGGTGTGGAGCGGGCTGCGCAGATGCTGCAGTCCAGGAAGAACGTCCACCTCTTCATTACTGGAGAGAGATGAGAATTTGGCGTGCTACGTAATGCCTGATTCTGTGCCTTGTGGGCCCAGTTCTGATACTGCTGCAGGAGGAGGACGGCTGCGAGGAAGGCGCACCGGGCAGCGTCCTGTCCGATACTTCTTTCTTTTCAGGTCACACATCCCTGAAAAGTTCATTGCAAACCAATCTCGGTGACTCCCCTCTTTCGGCATTCAGGAGAGAGCAAATGGGAGCAACTCCGAGAAGTCGACAAAGGAAACTTCTACTTGTGAATCTTTTCGTAAGCCACAATTTCATTTATTGTGATTTTACCTCTAAGTTATTATACCTCGTAAATTTTTCAGATTTGCCTATTTCTTTTTGACACTTTCTTAAAGTAAAGCATACATATCTTTGCTTGTGAGAACTGTTATGAGAAATTGGAATACTTCTTGCTGCTGAATATCACTTAATTTTGGATTGCACAGGTTTTGTAGAACTGTATTTCCCCCCAAACTTTTTAAAACTGTAAATATTCTATTTCAATTCAACCTAGAAAAGTACATTCATTCACTGATTTTGTAAAACTCACCATAATAAATGTTTTAGATAAAATACACTCAAAACATTATATAAAAAAATTCTATTTTTTCAAGAAATAATTTTGTAAACTTTTTTAAAACTTTCTCTCTTTATTTCTTTATTATTTATTTCTTTATTTTATTTTTAGACAGAAGGGAAGGGAGGGAGAAAGAGCAGGAGAGAAACATTGATGTGAGAGAAACACTGACTGGTTGCCTTCGCACATGCCCTGACCAGGGACCGAACCTGCAGCCCAGGCATGTGCCCTGACTGGGAATCAAACCAGCGACCTTGCAGTTTGCGGGATGATGTCTAGCCAACTGATCCATGCCAGCCAGAGCAATTTTGTGAAACTCTTGATGTTGAAATACCATCTTCAACATCACCATCTTTATTATTAGTGATTTTTAAAGTCATGTAACAGATAAAAAGGAAGTAGCACCTTTAAAAACATTTTTATTTTGAAATATTTTCAAATTCAGAAAAATTAAAAACACAGAGCCTGAACCATCTGAGAGTAAGTTGCTGACTTGATGGGCCTATTAATCCTTAAAACCACCGAGTGTAGCGTGCATCTCCCATAAACAAGGACAATTTCCTGTCTACCCACAAAACACCCCTTAAATCAGGAAATTGCTGTCAGTACCTCATTACCATCCAATCTTTGGGCCTCATTCAGGTCTTGCCAGGTGTCCCGGTAGAGGCAGTGGGTACGCGCAGAGCTCCATACTGTCTTCAGTCGTCTTGTCTGCACTGTCCTTCACTCTGGAATAGTACCTCAGCTTTTGTTGGCTTCCTTGACCTTGACTCTTCAAAGATTACAGGCCAGCGATTTGGGGTGTTTCCTGTGATTACAGTTGATCTGTGCGTTCTGGCAGGAACAACACAGAAGCAGTGCCGTGTCCTCTCTGCGTCTCATCAGGCGGAGCACAGCCTCCACTTGTCCCCTCACCGGTGACGCTAACTGACCCCTTGTTGAAGGTGGTGTTTGCCAGGCTTTTCCCTGGTGGAATCACTTCCCCCCTTTACTTGTTGATCTTTATCAGCGTAGACGTGCAGTTTCAGCTTCCATTCACTGGCATACGATCCATCACTGTCATTACTTCTTTAGTGCTCAAAGGGTCTCAGGTGGGGCCAGCAGGGGCGCCTTCAAGCTGGAGCCTGAGACGTGCACATGTCCCCTCACGCTTGGGCATTTCTTTATTTTCTGGCACAGAGAGACATTTCAGGTTTGTTTTGCATTTTCCCTACTCCAGCCCTGCAGTGGAAAATTATATTCAAGTGAAGACTTGAGTGCCAGGTGTGCTCAGTACTATTTTTCTTAATTTTTAAAAAATTTTTATCCTCACTAGAGGACACTTTTTCATTGCTTTTAAAGAGAGAGGCAGGGAGAGAGAGAAACGTCGGTGAAAGACACATTGATTGATTGATTGCCTCCTATATGCGCCTGGACCAGGGGTCGAACCCGCAACCTTGCGAGTATGGGACGATGCTCCAACCGAGTCACACCAGCCAGGACAAGGAGCTCAGACTGTTGTGGAGCCAGTGGTACAGGCCATCTCAGTGGTCAGAGCTTGGGACTGTTCGCATGTGTGTACATTCATACACACATGTGCACACAATATCTACATATATTTCTGGATCTATCTATTGAAACTGAATTCATACCATACCTCCACTCTGGTCTGACACCCCCGATTCCTTCTATTTATTTTTCTCCCTTTTCAGATCTGTAACTCCCTCCTCAGATGGTGAGACAAGTGGCTCCCATTTTCCTTAGTGAACAGCCCTTAATTGGGACAGACTTTCTTCTATGTAGACACACTCAAAATTGCACATCAGACAGAAAAGGAAATCACTTTGGAGTCCTCCTGCTATTTCAATAGGCATTTTTATTCTCTCAGCATGGAAAGTAGGACTATTTATTCCACACATAGATGGGTTCCTAAAGTTGTGACAATTTAGGGGACAGTCCTAAGCCCACAGCACCCGTGCTATGAAGAACCATATTCGTAGTGCCCTGCGCTTACTGGCATGTTGGGCTGCTGTTCTCCGTCGAGGCTGCATACTGTGAGAAAAGAAATGAGTCTGTTTGCCTGGTTCAGAGATAGGAGGAGGAAGGACTGCTGAGTAACTCCATCTCCTGTTTCCATACATTTTCCCTGTGGATTGTAGCTAATCGCTTGGCTTTCGTTTTCAGTATTCACAGGACTCCCAAATTTCCAGCTTCTCTGGACCTCTGCTCACATGTGAGCCTAGATTTCAAGTCCACGATGTAGCCTGGGAAATACGCATTTTAGTAAGCAACCATAGTGATTTTAATGCCGGCTTGTAGCCAGCTGACTGCTTCTTGCCTGCAGAGAACACAGGATTTCAGGTGTAAACAAAGTATTGCTTTTGTTCCTGGCTCAGCACCTGGGAAAGAAGGTAAGCTCAGCAGTAGGTCCTGAGTTGCTTGCAAAGAGTTGAGTCTCTGCAATGGCTTCATTAAAAGGATGCCTGAACAGTAGGTCTCTTGCACACACAAAATAAAGGTGAGGAGCGTCTGCCGGACCACGGATGGTAATGCCTGAGCTGGAATCACACACTGCCTTGCAGCAAGTGGTAATGTGGGGCCTGTACAAAATAGACAAAGGCATAGCCCCAATCCTGGGAGGAGGTGATTTATAGGTAGGAAGAGGAGCTTACCAGAAAGTAAGACTCTTCAACTGTTTTTCCCCTTTCCCATAGTAATAACTAGCTTAGCACTTTTCTTTTTGCAGGGGCTGGGTGAGGGGAGCTTTGAATCATGAATGTTTCCTACAGCTGGCTGCACCACGTGCAGTGTTCAAAAAACATGGACTAGCTAATCATAGAGAACCAGCAGCAGCTAAACAGTCCTCTGCTGGCTTCCAAAGGCTTATAATTGAGTGCAGATGGCCCCAGTGGGATGGGGGCTGTGTCCCTGCTGACTCCTCACACCCTGGAGGGCCCAGCAGGGCTCAGGAAGGCTCTCAGCCCTGATTGTGCCCTCATGGGGGCAAGGAGCCAGGCTGCCGAGGGGGTTTAGGGAAGGCAGGCGGTGGGAGAGCCTGTGGCCGCCTCCTGCCCAGCCCACCCAAGGCCACGTGAGCAGGCCTGCACGCAGCAGTTCCGATTCGATGAGTGCAGTGTCTCACGATTACAGAAGGCCTGGGGTGAGCGAGCAAGTTGCAAGTTGTTATAATCATCTGAAGAGCCTCACTGGGCAACCTGTCGTGAGGTGCCAGAAGCTTTGGGAAGAGGAGTGTAGTGGAAACGCACAGACTGCTCCCGTCGGGGAGCGTCCTCCAAGGGGGTGGGGCCTTCACAGTCAGCCCACCCTCTCCTACCCTGTGTCCTTCAACCTCTTTCCCAATTTCTCTCTCTCGAAAGTACTTACGGTAGTGATCTTCATTTCCACTTTTGTACTCTAAACGTCTCGTTGAAACAAGCTTTTTCTGGAAGCTTAGCTGTAGTCAACTAGAGTCCGTAAGTTGGGAGTAGATACACAGATAACCCCAAATGGACGAGGTTTTTGGAAGGTCAAAGAGCTCATCCTTCCTCTTGGGCCTAGGCCTTCCCTCCCACCTGAACCTCATCACGTTCAGCTGGCAGCAGAAAGCGTTTCTGAACACTTGTGTGTTTTCTTCCTACACCATGTGCTCTCCAGAGTTGCAACAAACTGCGTTTTATGTCCTGTTTCTGAAGCTGACCCCACGTTCCTGTTCTCTCTTCCAAGCCAGCTCGTTTCTGTTTCCCTCCCCGAGGGCTTTCCTCACCTGTGCGAAGGAGCTGGCTCAGCCTTCTGTGTGTGTGTGTTCCTGTGTAATTCCAGGGTTCCCCTTACACCTGGGGCCAGCATTCCTGTGGGAGCTGAGGGCATGAGAAGACAGAGCTCCAGGCTTTGATTTAAAGGAAAACGGGGGGGTGGGAGGCGGGCTGGCCATCTCGACAGTCAGCTCCAAGGAGTCAAGACTGGATCTGATCACCACAAGGGCTTGTGTGCCAGCACAGGGAATGTTGAGCCTGCCCCTGGTGGGCAGCTGTGCCCTGGTGTCCCTCCACTGCTGGAGACACACCTGCACTTGCTTATCTTCCTGAGGGACCCTCACAGTCCTAGGGGATGGCACATTCCCAAGCTGCTCCGGGCCCAGCTGTCACGTCCTTCAGCCTTGGGCCTCCGCAGCAGGCTGTGACCCGGTGGCAACGGTAGCTTTACTGGCACAGAATGGGAAGGAAGGAGTCTTTGCGGCTTGGCTGACTTAGAAGCTGCGCCAGTTTCCCGCCAATCTGTCCTTTCAACTGAGCCACAGAGCTGGCTATCTCCTGCCAACCCAGAGAATGACATGGAGCCCAACGTCCTGTGACCCCTGTCCTCACTGCCCTCTGCAGCCCACCCATCTGCCAGCTTCATTCCCCCTGGGGCTCACCACTGGGGTTTGCCACAGATGGGCGAATGCCTTGTGTTGTTCATCACTTTTCAAAGCTGGTACTGAGCTGGGTGAGAGGACCCACATCACCACTGAGCCATTCCAGGTCCTCCTGGCTATTTCCCAGCTGTCTTATCTTTATAAAGTAGGGAGTAATCCCCACGATCTTGGCAGGGACAGAGAGCAAGAGACCGCTGTAGTTTGCCCTCCTCCTTCCCTCAAAACAGAATCCTGGATTTCATTGGGGTGGCACAAGGCCCAGCTAAAACGCTACATTTCCCAGTCCCCTTGCAGTAAGATGTGGCCAGGGATGTGCACGCTAACCATTGGGCAGACTTTTAGGAGGGCTCTTTAAACTGAGAGAAACCCCTTTTCTCTCTTGGTCTGGCCCTTTCCCAGCTGGAGCTCCTGAGCACGGAAGCTCTGAGCATAGATGTGGAGCAGAAAGGGGAGCCTGTTTTCTGATCACGTTCCACAGCTGCCACGCCGGTTCTGCAGGCCTCCCTTTGCACTCTTATGGGAAAACCTAAATCCCTAACCTAGAGCCACAGGGGCCAGGCCTGTACTATCAGCAATTCCTCACTGATACAGAAGACAGAAATGGAATCACCACGTCCTGAAATCCAAAGGCTGCCTGGTCTTCCTTCAGTTCTCTGCAGAAACCAACAGAAGGACTGAACTTCAGGGTCAATGCCTGGCCATTTGGGGACAGGGGGGAGTGAGCACTAAGGTGTTGTGACTTTGCACTATCACTTCCGGCATCTCCAATCCACGCGGGGGGCATAAAAATAAGGGAGGACAAGTGTCCTCTCATAGGAATTTTGGAGACTGACAGGAGCAGAAATAACTTGGCAAGAAAACAGACTTTAATTCTGAGGCTGGTGACCACTTTTTCCCATCTCTTCAGCTATATTTCAAGGGGAAATTAGAAAATGGATCAGGATCCCTAGCTTGGCAGGACTTGGAGGTCTTGTGACCCCATCTGCCACTTGCCCCGCGTGTCACCCGTACAGTCAGTCTCCAGCCTCTGCTTGAATGTGCTCAGGGATGAGGTACTACTACTCGGGCTTTTTTCACCAGCTCTGATCGAGACTTCGTAAAACTTTCACCCATCAGAAAGTCATGGCACATCAAATGTTATTTGGGATTATTCTTGCTTATACGCTGCATTCTTTTCGAGTGAATAAAAGCAAAGTTTTTGAGAGATAATGCTTCAGAAAATAATTGTGGGGATTTTTTGTACTCGGCAAATTCCAGCTCTTAAGGATGAGGAAGTTTGAAATGTTTATGAGTTACGAACACCAGGTGGCGCTGTAAACAAGAACAGTAGCAGGCTCTTCACCTCCCTCTGGCTGCTCTGGGTTGCCGCACTCCTGTGCTCTGAGCTGCAGACACCCAGGTCTGTCTCTCTCTCCAACACAGAGGAAACACAGAAATTCAAAGACAGACACGAAAACTTGTGGGATAATTTAATTGTTCATAAGTTAATACCTTATAAAAATGATTCCACAGATGGTGTATTTATTTCAGGAAAAGATTTCTGTGCAGCAGTGAACACTGTCTTTTAAAAAATAGAAAGTCTCAAAAATAGGTGCAGTGTATAATTAAACCCACAAGTAACTCTCAAAATTAACATTTCTAACACAAGTCCAGAACTCTATAACTTTCTGAATATCTTCCTTTGGGGATACCACCAAATGTGTGTATATGAGGCCAAGCCAAATGGTCCCCGGGGCCCCCTTCCCCAGGCGGTGGCGACACCTTTTCTGCAGAGAAGAGGTTGGCCACAGAAGCCACAGTGACTGAGAATTCTGGTTGCTTGTCTGAACCTCCATTCTAGAGGAGTCAGGGATTCTCTTGCAGAGATGGAAGTTTTCTCCGTTGGGTACTCTCCTGGCCTCTTATCCGCCACCCCTCCCAGGCCCACCTTGTCACTCAGCTCCTCCCAGAGACTGTCCACTTCTTCACCTATGCTGGGGCCAGATGTCCTAACACCTCTGCCTCTCGGTCCTCCTCTAGGGAACAGTATTTGCTGGGCCGCAAGACAGCAAGGCATCCCGGGGGAAGATTTATTGAACGCCTACAATGGGCCAGGAACCATCTTGGGTGCTTTACCTACATCATCTCACACCAATCGTAAATGTAGGTGCTCAGAGAAATTAGATAATTCTCCCGAAGTTAAATAGCTACTTAGAGGCCAAGGCCACATGTCAGGGTCAGCGGCGGATGGAGAGGAGTCTGCGGGGGGATTTCTCTCTTTCGTGTCTGGTCAATTTCATAGGTGCAGCATCTCTAAGCAGGAGTCTCCTCTCTAACCCCCTTTCCCCGGCTATGCACATAGCTTAGGTATTAATTAGCCTCTTCCTGATGTAGTCCTGACTCTGGAAACTGATGGCCTGGCTTTGATCCCAGCTTTACCTTTTACTGAGCGTGTGACTGTGGCAAGTTGCTTACCTCTGTCTTACCTCAGTTTTCCTACTTGTAAGGTACAGATAACAGTGTCTTTCCTGGGGAGTGGTATTGTAAGAATGAAACAAAACCACGTCCATACTTGTAGAGCTCATAATAATTCCCCTCTCTCCCTTTCCCATGTACACCCATTGATTTATTCATTCTACAACTGTGTGCTGAGCACCTGCGATGTGCCAGGAATTCTTCTGGGCACTCAGGACACAGCAGTGCACGAGGAGACATGCCTCTGCACTCAGAGTTATGGTGCAGCTTGAATGGGGAGACAGAAAACGAACACCTAGAAGCTGGATAAAACTATGCTTTCATTCGGCATTAAATGCCAGGAGAAAACGAAGGTGGGCCAGTGGATAGAGGCCATCCTGTTTCCTTCGCACGATTGCCCAGTCCCACTTCCACCCCTGTAAACCCTGCTCATCTTTCAAGACCCCCTTCCGACGACCATCTCTGGGAATCATCACAGTTTTTTACAGAATTTAATCACGCTACCCTCTAGACGTTCCCATCGGTTGTCCAACCAACCTGTGAGGCTGAGCACCACCACTCTCTTCTCCAAACCTCTGTCCGCCCTCAAGAAAAGCTCCTTGGGTACCCTGAAGAGGAAAACTGGTCCTATCACCCCAAGCACCTGCCCGACGCGCTGGTTCACAGAGGCAAGTCCTCAGGATGGGCATGGGGGTGGGGGAAGGAGAGGGGCAGGCACCTCTACAGGGGTTTTAAAGGTGCAAACCTCCAAACAAATGACAAAATGAAACATCACATCACACAGTGTGCGAGTCTGTACATGTGTATGTGTTAGAGACAGGAATGAGGGCTGATAGAAAGGGAAAACCTACGTTTTCTAGCAGGTGGGATAGTGGTTCTCTTGTTTCCTAAAAAGCCCAAGAAGGCCCTCCCTAGGAGGCTGATTCTAGGAGGCACTGGAATGAAGGCAGCAAGGCCCCCAGGGGCTAAATGAGTCCACCTGGCCCTCACAGCTCCCAGGGGCCCTCAGCCACCTGCATCCCCCTTCGCTCCAACACCACAGTGTCAGAGGCACCTTTTTAATTAGATCTCAGAGTGTGAGGCAGCTTCTCCCAGGGGTCCTAATCACTTCCCAGAAAGTAGCCACCCTGCACCCCGGACTTGGAGGTTATGACTTTTTTCCCTCTGTGTCTCCAGACATATGCGGTGAGGAGGTGTTGGCAGGAAGAGGAATGGAGGTGTAACACCTGTCACCAAGCTCTTCGCAGCCACTGTGGGTGGGCCGGGAGGTTCTCCGGGTTTGTTCTCTCTGTTATGAAACCTGAGGCAAAGCTGCAATGTGATGGCTCTGACTTAGTTAGCTGCCCTGGGTGGAAAAGCAGCTCGAGGCTCGCGCACGGAAAGAAATTTCACTCAGCAGCCATCATTGCTTGGATTGCCCTTTCCGCACAGGAATCTGCACGGGGAAGAAAAGCCAGCTGAGGCCTCTTCTTGCTCCTTCCATGACAGAGTTCCAGCTGCCCCGGGACAGAAATCCGGCTCTGCGAGGGAGGAGAACGCCACAGTTTCCTTAAACTCCGTCAAAACAAGGCAGGCTGACACTCCAAGATACTGACTTTTGCGTTGTTTTTATCTCTATAGACGCTCCTGCCAAGTCCCACAAAAAAGTTAACCAGTCCTTGGTGTTTCCTGGCTTGGGGAGCTTTGGGGGCTTTGGGTGAAGCAGCTTTGTCCAGGCCAAGAGAACTTTGTTGGCTTGTTCTGGGGGTGGAGGGTATTGAGGCCAGGACTGTCAGAGAAGAGGAAGAAGCAGACAGAGAAGAAGAGTTCTGAAGGCTCCCTCTAGACGGTGACAGGTACTGCAGACCCCCCTCCACTGGGCACACACCACATCCTTACCAAGGCTTGTTATTATTTGAACTTTTTATTCTAGCCATCCTAGTGGGTGTGATGTGGTATCACATAGTGTTTTGATTAGAATTTCCCTGATGACTAGTAATGTCGAACAACTTTCAGTGTGTTCATTAGCATTTATATCCTCTTTTATGCTCACAAGTACTTTATGAGGTAGGTGGGTCATTATCTCCATTTTACAGACGAGAAGAATGAGGCACAGGGAGGTGAAGTGACTTACCAGGGAGGTAAGGTGTGCAGCTGGTGAGGGCTAGACCGGGATACGAACTCTCTCAGTGGCTTCCCTACCCCTAAGTAGTCTACCATGCTGCCCCTGCATGAAGAACAAAAGGATTGGAGGCTACAAGGCAGAGGGGCCAGAGGACTTCTAAGGAAAGGAATATCTAGTACTTGATTATAAATAGTTTATGTTACTGCCTATAAATGTCCTCCATCCATGTGTGAATGATTATTTTTGTGGAAAGGGGGCCAAGTTCTTTCATCTTTGGGTTAAAGCCAGGGTGAAAATAAAGGAAGAGCCATAAGATATAGGGCAGAAAACAAGAACTCAGCAGGCGCAGAAAGTTGGAGCCAGAGCTGAACAAGATCATATAGCTCCCTAAAAATTCACAGGAATTTGCAAGAAGGCTCTAACTTTTGAATAATCCAGGCAGTTCCAGCAAACCTTATCTAGATCTGAAGGGACGGGAGACCCCAGCTGGGTTTCATTTATAAAACAGTTCAACAGAAGTATGGACAGATTTGTCTCCGCCTCCTCCCTGCTCTACCCCCAGCCAATCCTTAGCCTCTTATCCAAATGAACACATGGTGCAAACGCCCGCTCTTTCCTCCTTTCCCCTTTTTGTTAACACTGAACACATGGGCCTTTGTTTCTGACCTTGAAGAGACTGTAAAATCAGCATCCGTCTCCAAAATATTTCTCAAAGATGGACCCCTAAGAATTCAGAGGGGTTAGAGGACACCCCATTCAGAAGCTTTCTTCCCTCAAACTCACCCGGGAATCTTCTTTACTCCAACAGTTCCCACCCCAATCTCTCTCTCTCCCTCTCCCTCTCTCCCTCTCTCCCTCCTTCTTTTCCCCCTCCTGGTTCTCTGCCAGACTCCCTGATGATGCTCTTTGATGTGAGAAGCCAAGGTAACAAGAAGGAGGAAGGAATGCGTCTGTGAATCAGGTGTATTTTCTGTGTTTCCATCCTGCATCCCCGGCATCTGTCTGCTGATTTATCAAGATGACGGGCAGTGGTTTAGGAATGATGGACAGTCCTCTAAGGAAGCCATGCCAGGAGCATGATGAGCAGAAATGGTGAACAAGATGCTGGCTGGAGGGGATCTCAATCTCCCAGGACGATTAGTTTGGGTGAGAGCCAAGGGAGGCAGAAACTTGTTACAGCTCCAGCCCTCTTTCCGGCTACCTTTCCCCCCCCCCCCCCCCGCAGATCCTAGAATGAAATGAGATTAGCCTCAGAGCTCAAGGCAGCTAACTGGCCTGAGCACACCATAGTGGCATCTCCATGCCCATGACTGTTATTAACAAACACACGTGACTCATCTTCCCATTTGGTTGGTAAGACGCAGAAGGACGGGCGCTATGACCTTCCCTGGAATTCACGGAGCAGCCGTGCAACACTGGGCCCAAAGGTCACAGAGCCGCTTGCCAAGTGAATTGGCTTCGAAGTAGAAATAGAACTTTAAAAAAAAATTATTTTATTGTTGTTCGATGACAGTTGTCTGCATTTCTTCCGCACCAGTCCCCCAGAACTTTTATTTTTAAAACAAAGAGACTTTGTCTAATCTGCCAGCTGAGAAATGGAAGCCAGCTGAATCCAATTTGTTATGATGCCCAGAGAATATAAACACGGAAGCCCACGGTGAATTTGGGAGGTGGGAGGTTCTATAAAGCGTTGGAAACACGATGCTCATACAGACATATAGTCGAAGCTTTATTTAACTCATTAGCGAGGGAACCAGTGGGATGACAAAGCCAAACCAAAGGCAAATACAAGAAACTTTTACATGGATCATTAAAAGGAAGGGTGTGGAAGTGGGTTTGCAAAGTTAGATAAAACCGGTTAAGGTAAGATCAGGCTTTGGGGTTATCTTTTCTATTTGACAGAACTCATTTGCATTTCTACTGAGTAGACCTCATTGGCAACTTAGTAACCTTCTCACACTAACGGCTCACTTTGTGGAGTCTGGCCCTGGCCATTGGTGATCTTTCAGTCTTACTGAGTCCCTGGAGCACAGCACAGTCCTGAGGTGGGCTTCTCGGACAGTGTGACAGCATGACGTCAAATGGCATGTGGACAACTTTCGGGTAATTTTTCTTAACACACAGCTTCGCTCTTTCTAAGATTTATAGGCCATTTGCCTATGAATGAAGTCACGGTACAAGGTCACACATAAGGCCACAAAACAAATTTTGGAAGCTACGTGTTCCAAACTGCACCCCCTGCCTACTCTCCTCCCCTCACTCTTGCCATTTTCACACCTCCCTCCCCTTTCCTTGGAAATAATCACCCACATGGAAGGAACCGACTTACCTCTCACTGCCTGGCTTATTTTAAGCCCTATGTTTAGAAGCCAAGGTTTCCTATTATGAATGGGAATTGTAGTTGTTAAAAAATGTTGGGTGTTTTTTTTTTTCCCTTTGCTTTTTCCTTCATAGGCCAAAAGCCGTTTTCCTGGATCCCACCCAAGCTTGGGTTGGCTGTGCCAATACCTTCAACTACAATGGCTGTATTTATGGACAAGCGGTCTCTGACGGCGAGGGAATTGCTTGTCGAATGGCTTGGAGTAGAGCCCTTCCCTATCGACCCAGGGTTAATAAACTCAGCCAGGAGCTTCGGAGGCTTCACTGTCACCTCCGAGGGAGGGCAGGGCTTGCGGAGAGCTCAAACTCGCCTTGTGGCATTCTAAAAGGGGCAAAGGCAGGTGACAGAACTAGCAATTGTAACACTTATTGCTACCTGTTCCACCAGCCAGAGATTTAAAAGTAGTATTTTTCTTGTTTAGCCCCTTTTGCTGCTATGACCCCTCCAGCCTCCTCTTAGTTCTCCCTGGTGGTTCTAGGGGACTCCAAGGAGCTTTTCACATGTGTACACAAAATAGTCCTCTTGTTCTGGCTGTGTGGCTCAGTTGGTTGGAGCATTGTCCTGTGAACTGAAAGGCGACAAGTTTGATTCCCTGTCAGAGCACGTGCCTGGTTGTGGGTTCGGTCCCCGGTTGGAGCACGTACAGGAGGAAACCAATCAATGTTTCCCTCTCACATCAATGTTTCTCTCTCTCTCTTTCTCTTTCTCCCCCTCACCCCCGGCATATCTCTCCCTCCCTTCCCCTTGCTCTAAAATCAATAAGGATGTCCTCAGGTGAGGATTAAAAAATAATAATAATAAATACAATAGTCCTCTGGGTTATCGCTAGCATCCATCATTTTTCCCGTGCCTTGGCTTGCTGGGCTGAGTTCGGCTATAGAGATCACGTACACCAGGGAAGCCACCTGTAGTCAACCACGCACCACCACTCATGTGCCAAGGCTTCCAGCGCCAGGGCCACAAATCCCCTGTACTGTCTGATGCCCCCACGTCCCGGCCAGGTTCTGTGGGACAATTCCCTCAGTCTCACTTCTCCCCTTATTGCAGCCCTTTCTCCCCTGGACTCAGGCAGCTGTCCGTGCCCAGAGGGAGAACCACCTGTGTGTCTCTGCCCTTCTCACACAGACCCAGGCTTGTGTGGCTCTGACCTTGGCCCCTTAAGATGAGCTCTTTCCTGGCTGGCCCACGCTAGGGGTTTCCCAACCGCTCCAGGGTGTCTGAACCCAAGGTGAGCGAAGCCTAGGTTCAGGCTGAGACCTAGCCTGTCACTCCTTCAAATGGACATGAATGGGGAAATAGGACATTGCCTATCAGCTCTGAGATGCCACAGACATTTCCTTAGGGAAGCAGAGAAACACAAGAGCCAGCTTCTTGGCCCTTCTAAATCACAGTCTTCAGACTGAGTGCTTGCTATTCAGGTGAAGAAAACGTGGGGTATTCAAAAAGAGGAACAGGACAGTGGAGACCTCGAGTTCCATCTCGGCTGAACTGTTAACAAATCGGGGCAAGTCACTTCCTCTCCCTGGCCTCACTTTCCTTACAAATAAAATCACAGAGGTGCTCTGTCTAGATCAGGGCTCAGCAAACTTTTCCTGTGAACTGCCGGATAGTAAGTATCTTCGGCTGTGTGGGTTACACGGTCGCTGTCACAACTACTCTACAGTATAGTTGCAGCACCAAAGCAGCCGCAGACAAAATGGGCCTGCGTTCCAATACAATGTGACTTACCGAAGGGGGTGGTAGGGTGGATTTGACCCAGAGGCCAGAGGTTGTCAACCCCAGGGCTAGGTGGTCTCCAAAGTCCCTTAAGTTTCAACAGTCCCTTAGTGTAGAAGTGGGTTACCTTGATACCACACACATAATACATTTAAGTGTAAGATCCCAAATATAAGAACACCAGCAGCTTATTTATTGTTTTTCCTTCTCCAGGAATAAATTGAATTTCAACAGTATTTATCAAGAACTTGTGGAATCTACCAACATACATGATTAAATTATATACCTCGAGTTATTCACTGTGTAATGAAGGAAACATGTGAGTAGTTACATAATTATAAACCATTACCGTTATTGCTATAATTGTGTTGTAATTGATTGTCAAAACTTGACTCAAATTCCGGTCCATCCTAATTTCAGATGCTAGTGGGGCTCAGGTTCAAGGGCATGCAGCTTAACATGTGCAGGGTACGCTGAAAATCGGGAGGGTCACCCGAAGTGCGTCCCGGTGAGACTTGATGGCCACGACTTCTCAGAGAAGTCCCGGCTCAGACGGGCTGGTCCGCAGAGCCGCGCCTGGACAGGCTGCACTTCGGGCCTGCCTCGGCGCGGCGGTGGTCAACATCAGACTTTTATTCAATTGCAGAGAACAGAGTAGCTTACAGAGCAGAACATGCGGGGAGAAGTTCAGGTTCTGCAGTGTGGCGCCTGACCTACCATGTGGTTGGGAAACTTCAGGGCGAGCTGTGCTTCAACTCGCACAGGGCATGCTCCCCAGGTCCACAAAGCTTTGTATTTCTTTTTCTAAATTCACCCCGCCTTTATAATTATTTTATTTTATTTTTTTATTGAATGTATTGGGGTGACACTGGTTAACAAAACCATACAGGTTTCAAGTGTACCACTCAATAAAACATCATCTTCTCACTGCGTCGTGCGCCCATCGCCCCAAGCAAAGTCTCTTTCCGTTCCCATATCCCCCCTTTGCCCACCTGCGTTTACCCCCACCTCCCTTTCCCTCTGGCTAACACCAGCCCGTTGTCAGTATCTATGTTTCATATATATTTAACTACAATGAGATATATTTCTTTTTTTTTTGCTTAATCCCTTCACCTTCTTTCCTCCAGCCCTGCAAATGCCCTCCCCTCTGGCAGCTGTCAGTCTGTTCCATGTGTCTATGCCCCTGTTTCTACTTTGTTCATCATTTTATTTTGTTCATTAGATCCCTCATGTAAGTGAGATCTTATGGTAATTGTCTTTCACCAGCTGGTTTATCTCACTTAGCATGACAATGTCCAGGTCCATCCATGCTGTTGCAAAAGGTAAGATTTCCTTCTTTTTTTTTTTTTTTTACAGCCCAGTAGTATTCCACTGTGTAGATGTACCACAGCTTTTTTATCCACTCATCTACTGACGGGCACTTGGGCTGTTTCCAGACCTTGGCTATTGTAAATAGTGCTGCTATGAACACAGGGTGCATAGAGTCTTTTGAATTAGAGTTTTGGGTTTCTTTGAATATATCACCAAAAGTGGGATCGCTGGATCATAAAGCAGTTTCATTTTTAATTTTTTGAGGAAACTCCATTCTGCTTTCCACAGTGGCTGCACCAGTCTGCGTTCCCACCAACAGTGCACTAGGGTTCCCTTTTCTCCACATCCTCACCAGCACTTGTTGCTTGTTGACTTATTGATGATAGCCATTCTGGCAGGCATGAGGCGATATCTCATTGTGGTTTTAATTTGCATCTCTCTGATGACTAGTGATGTATTTCTTGTGATATTTCTTTTTTCAAGAGAGATGAAGTGTTAGAAGAGAAAATGCTTAAACCACAAGGAAGTTATTGTGCCAAGAATTTGGTCTTTGACATTTTCATTTCTACAATGTCATCATGACTTGATATATCCTTTCTACAAGACCTGTGATAAACTTAAAGCACCTTCGACATGTGGTTAGGTGGCTCCAAAGTCTTCTCTTAGTCAAGACATGGCTGGCAGTGGAGGAGCAGTTAGTTATACAGGCCCTTCAAAAAAAAAAAAACAACCCTCGATCCCTTGCCAGCTGACTTTGGGATGTAGAACATTTTTGCAGGAATACATTTATATTTTTCCTATTTTATGGAACCACAGAAGCTGAGAATGTTACCAGAGCCCTTCATTTTACACACGCGGAAAGAAAGTTTAGAGAAGCGCCATTAAGCATCTACTTAAGGTCACATAGTTAATGCGAGAACCAAAATTAAAACCTTGGTCTTCTGATGTCAAATCTGAGCTCTTTGAGCCACAGTGAAAGCTGCATTTTACACTGTGACCCTGTGCGCATGCAAGAGCACACCTACAATCCTAAACTCGTGTTTTCTCTTCTTTTCTATTCGATCATTTCCTTTTAAAAGTGCTGGTCACCACTCACTCAGTTGACTTCACAACCTACTGAAAGTTCTGGTCGCAGCTCTGTTTGTGATGAACTCTGATGACAGGATTCTGGACTTGCTGCCGTGACCAGACACTGAGCAAAAAGTCACGCTTTCTCACAGCAGTGGGGCAAATACCTTCCTTTGAAAGATTCCGTGTCTGTGCCACTTTTCATGGGTGAGAAGAAAGAACTTGTGATTTTTTGGTTTTCTTGGACAGAAAAAGTTTAAATATGCAGAAAGGGAGCCACAAATCTGTCAAATAATTTCAAACCATGTTCAAAACTCATTTTCTCCATGAATTCTTCCCAGACTAGACTTACTGAGCTCTGATCCACTCAAGTACTGACGAACATTTTTGTAATACATTCAGCCACTAATTCTAGACCTCATCCTTATGCTCTTCCCTTTAGGAAAACTGCACAAAAAAAATTCCCATTGGTGATGAGGGGGCCCTCACCCTGCTTCTTCCTGAATCTGAGGGGGATGGAGGCTCCCCTGTATGGATGATGGAGAATCACATATCATCTCTACAGATCAAAATTCTGTGTGTTTGACTGCTGAAAACGTGATGGGAATGCTTCAGAAATGTCAAAATCAAGCTGCTCCAGAATGAAACCTCAGCTTTCAAAAAGTTAATCAGATTTCCAACGCAATTTTAGAAACTCTTCAGCTTCTGGGCAACAGAAACCCAACCGGATTCAACCTCACTCTAATCTGCCACCCAAACATCCTTCAGCGTTACTTTCAGCAAGGTTCCCTTTGAATTTCCTTTCGTTTTCTCATCCACCAGGGCTGCTGCTGGAGGTCGTGGCTAGGAGCGAGGAGCAGAAGGGAGAACAAGAAGCAAAAGGCTTTAAAAATCCTTGTCCTGGAGAATTGGACTACAAATTGGAAAACCACAGCCCAAGACAGTGGACTCTCTGAGGGCACTTACAAAAGGGGCCCTCAGGCCTGATCTGTCTCCTTTCCCAGCTTGAAATGTTTTTTCCTGAAGCAATTTCGGTTTTCTCCTTCTTCAAGGGGCAGCAACAGAAAAGAGGAAGCCGGGAAAGCAGGGCCAAATGTTCTTTCCAGCGGCTGCCCCAGCTGAGCTCTGACAACTGAGTTGATGGGAAAATGGCCCCTAATTAAGTCACTTCATAAAAAAGAGACCGTTCTCCCTCTGAATGCACTCTGCAGTTCCCGTGTTGGGTAATTTGTTGTTCTAATAAACTGGAGAGGTCGAATTCCAAGGGTGCAGCCAAGGATGGTTCACAGAAACAGGGACCGTGTTTGAACGATGCCCTTGCCCTGTTGAGGGAACGGAGGAAAGCTGACAAACGGCAGTTCCTTGTAAGAATTCTGTTCACTGGAGACCTGGGGGCTGTGATTTGTGTTTCCCCGTCTGCAGGTTTAGGATCTTTCTACGCCACTGAGATAAAAAAAAAAAAAAAGAAAGAAAGAAAGAAAAAAACCAAACAAACCAGGAAAAGCCCCTGGGCCTTTTGTTAACTGAAAAATAAACAGGGAGGGCCTCCCTTGGTAGCTCTTGCTGGGATGGGAGAAGGAGCCTGTTCCTTCCGCTGTATTTGAACAGAAGCATGGAAATTCACCGTCTCTGTTCCACAGTGTGGATTTGGGACAGCTGCAGGGGAAAGGCCACCCAGTGTGAGGCCGTGGGCTCTGAAGTCAGACCAAGTGTCAGATCCCACCTAACCCTTCCCAGCTGTGCGACCTTGGAGAAATCGTGGCAATCTCCCCAAGCCTCGCTGTCCTCATCTTTCAAAAGACGATACTACCTCTTCCGGTGTTGGTGAAGAAGATTGCATTTGTGGAGTGCAGAGTGTCTAGCAATACAAAACACTTATGAAATGATACAGAGAGAGAGAGGGGAAGATATTTCCACTTTACAGATGAGGAAATGAAGGAAAAGAGAAATTAAGCAACTCCACCGGTCATAAAACCAGTGAGTGGGAGGGTCAAGATTTTACTTGACACTAAATTCAGGCAGCATGGTTTCGGTGTTGGTGCAGATGGAGCAAGCATTTAAACACGTACCGTCTTACTGGCTGAGGACTGAGCAGAGCTGTTTCTGACATACTTGTCTAAAGCAGGCTAATCCCTGTGTATGGAGCGTATACTCCCTGAGGTATACCTTGGCAGGAATGAATGCCAGTTCCCTTTGGTTCTTGGGCTGACTTTACTCAAGGATTCCATTGTTTTTAGAGCACCTGAGCCCATTTCTCTCTGAATTCTGGAACATTGGTCTCAGGTTCCTTGTAGCCACAATCTGCTGCTTCACTTTTCTTCTTTAGCATCTGAAAGAGATTTCTTCTCTTATTTCCTGAGACCCAGAAGAAAATTGGTGGTCCTGGCTCCCTGCCTCTGACCTCCGCTTCTCTCTCCAGTTTCCATTTTAGTTTGGCTTCAGTGGAAAATTCCACTGTGGCCTTCTACAGATGAATGCAGGCTCTCTAATTATATTGAACCTACAGAGATCAATTTTTATGACCCTAACAGGGTTAGTCCCTGACTTCCTGTGATCGTTAGATATCTTGGACCCATTCTTCTGAGTACGGGGGTCCCTTGGGGAGGCTAATTGGTAGCGGCCAGTCATCTGTCATGAGTCATTTCTGTTGTGCTGGAAAATGGAAATTTATGGCTTTGATCAATATCTTTCCTTAGTGCTCTGAAACTTCTGTCTCCATTCTCTTGTTGGCACTTTAAAAGAGCAGCATTTCCCTCCTTTCTATTGGAACAAACCCTTCCTTGCTACTGTTTCTCTGTGAGCCTCGACTGCAGAGGAAATCAGAAACTACACCATAATTTGTGGTGCGCTCAGTTTGCTTTCTCATTCTGTTTTCCTCCTTTCCTCCCACTTATTTTTCTCTCCCTTCACTTCCCTTGTTCTCCTTTCCTCTCCCTCCCTTCTCCCATTTCCTGTCTGTATTTCTCTGTTTCTCTCAATTCAATACATGTTGGTTAGGTACCCAACCGATCGGGCTAGACGACTGATCACCCAAAAATGAGATGCTCTCTGCCTTCAAGGAGCCCACAGCTTACAACTAGTAGAAACTTTTCCTATAGTACCTTCGTTTTTTTTGCAATTTATACCGAAAAATCTAGATATCATTTAGGGTTGGTAAAGATTTTCTTATAAAAGCTCAAACTTCTTGAGGATTATTGTGAATCAGTCATTCACACAGTGGTATGAATTCATTCAATACGATTGCTTTCTCTCTCACAACTAGTTAAGCGGCTGTCCTGTAGGAATGAAGATTCTGATTGGAGAAGGAGTAGAGAATTTGGTATCAAAATACAATTTGGGGGGTTGGCAGCCTCAGAAAAGCACTCTGAACTTGGCACTCAGAAAGAGCACGGCTCATCAAGGCAGAGATTCTTTTCACCTGAGGCTTTGTCAAACACTTCTGTGACCTACGGTTATAATCTGAACCGAAGCTGAATAGAGAATCCGAAGGGCTTATTTCTTCAGCTGTAAAGACCTTTGGCCCTATTCGCAGCAACAATGGGTAGAACTGGTTTACTGAACATCGTCCCCCACTATTCTGAAGCTCCAGGAGGTCAGGTCTTGTTCCTACCGGTGTCCTCACTGCCTAGAGCAGCAGCTGGTCTACACTTAGTGCTCGAGAGTGACCTGTTGAGTGAGTAAGGGAGGGAGGGAGTGACAGTAGGATACTAACTGATGAAGGAGGACAAATGAGGGGCGAATTACATGAGGTTGAAGGGTTCAGGTTAGAAAGAGCTGCATGGGGGATGTCTTTCAACAGGGTTCTCACAGAGGATGATGGATGCCGTCTTGCTCAATGGTTGTCACTCCTTGAATTCAGGAACCCTTCCCCAGTTTGTTCTATGGGGTTATGTCCACCCAGAATGAGGGGCGAGGTGACTCTGCCGTCTCCTTTAAGAGACGTCTTCCCAACCCAGGCTGGCATGGGTGTGGGGATGATTCAGTCTCCAGGTAGGGAACAGGCCAAATGTCTCAGTGAGCCCATCCAGCCTGAGATGCCAGGATCACCACGAGCAACTGGCTGCATACTGATGACCTATTTTTCGGCTCCGAGTGATGGCAGGTGTGGTTGACTCAACAGCCTTTCATCTTCTGCTCTGTCACTCTCCTCTCTCCCAACCTAAACGTACAGATTATTCCTTCCTTCCTGGTGTCCTTTTTTCCTTTGCCTCAAAAATAGTGAA
Organism: Desmodus rotundus; assembly: GCF_022682495.2. Classification (NCBI taxonomy): domain Eukaryota; kingdom Metazoa; phylum Chordata; class Mammalia; order Chiroptera; family Phyllostomidae; genus Desmodus; species Desmodus rotundus. Next base: position 83,598,888 of record NC_071398.1, read on the forward strand.
ATGCCAGGCGTCTTCCGCACATCACCCTCTCAGCAGCAAGTGGCAACTTCTGATTAGTGGGACAGCACAAGAGCAGCGGGAGGGACTGGGGTGACACTTGCTGCTCTGTCCAGCAGCCCTGTCGTCCCTGAGAGACCCGTGTTCTCTCTGTGTCGACAAGAGGCCATCTGGGGAACGTTCATGCAGTCAGACTTAATGAATTCAGCTGTTTGCCAGCACAGCAAATGGGGTTTTTTGCAGGTGATATTAGGACCAAGCTGAGTAATAGGATGTGTCCACACCAGAGTCATGTTCATTTATTAGCTTCTGAGGGAACACACACATTAAGAGAATCACATTTTGCCTGACTCTAGCTGAGGGAACCGCTCGTTAAAAATTTCCACTCAAGCAACCTCAAGCTAAGGATTTGTTTTCCAAACAGCCGGATTTATTTCACTAAAAGTATTAGCTGGCAAAGTAGAAGAATCCCACAAGCTCAATGAGCACTGATGACTCTGCCTTACAGAAGGTCTCTATGGGAAAGTGAACCTTCATGGAGGAGAAAGGCTGCAGGTCTGCGGAGAAGGCAACCCGGGGCAATGGCTGACACAGGCCATCTTTCAGCATCGTGTCAGCTGGCTTTTTTAAAAGGACAGCATGGGAACGACCGTAATTGCCTGTGAGATTGCACTGGGAGCAGGAACAGCCTTCAAAGTCATTGGGAGATATAGCCGTTGCGTGATTTCAGGGACCGAAGGGAAGGTTCCTTTAGTCCTGCTCAGACACTTGTCATTTGCTCAACTGATGACTCAGTTCCCACCGTTTTGGATTCATCCCTCGGCCCAGCGGAAGCCATCACTAGGCAGTGCCACGCAGTAAGCCCCTCGGACTTGTCAGTGCAGCCTGCACAGCTGTCTGTGTGGCCCTGGTAAGCACGATCAGCGCGAATGATTGGAAACGCATTCCTGTGAGTGAGTCTTAAAGGAAAGCGCTGGGATCTGGAGGAGAGGAAGGAGAATGCAGGCAAGGCGGGGAGGGGATGAGTGGTAGTTACAGCAAGAAAAATTGGATTGGAAGACAAGCTTTGCCCATTTCACCGTCTTACAAAGGAAAACTTAGTAAGCAGAAGTCCCAGTCTTTGTCACTAGCGAGTTTAAAACTCTAGGACCCTTTTTTAAGGTACATCTCATGCAGCGTAAATAATCGGCCTCTACAAAACTAAAGTGACGGGCTTAAAAGTGCTTTCGTGGCCTATTTTCTTCCAGTTGGGAAGAAAAAGCAGACATGAAGGCGAAAGTTCTGTGAGGGGAGAGAGACCCACCTCTTCTTTTCCCAGCACAGCCCAAGGCGGTCCTGGGGACGGGGTGGGGGTGGGGGAGTGGTTCCCCGTTCCCCAGGGGTCTATCCAGCCACGTCTGTCGGGGAAGGAGGCCCTCTTGGCACCAACTTGGCATTTGTAGGGGTCAGTTATTTTTGTGATCTGGTGACATTACCCATGTTCCCTGATAGACAGTAAGGCAATTCCTTCAGCTCAGACCACCAGGTCAGCAAACACAGGGGTCTCCCACCAGGCAAGCCCTTCTCTCAGCCCAGCTCCAGCGCCTCAGCTCCCTTTCCAGTGTTTCCCAGATGCTGCTCCAGGGATCAGCTTGCTTTTTCCTCTTCACAGATGTTCCTCGTATCTACTCTTCTCTTCTCAAGACTAACTTCCGAGTCGATTATTAGCTCATCAGCTATCCTCTTCCTTGTTACCCTCGAAGGCAAATACAAGGGGCTTTTGTGGTTTTAACCAGTTGCCAGGATGCAAAGATGTTGAACACAAAGATTCCAGAATTTTACTCAGTTCCCCTGGGCACTGTGCCACACGGCAGTCGCCAGCTTATCCTCCCCACTATCACTCAGTTCTTAGCTGTCTTTTCTTCTTAGGCCTGGACAATCACATGGTCCCACTTTATCTGCTGTCTTTCGGCTGAAACCTTCCAAGTCTCCGTCTCTGGTCTCAGTTCTTTCTCTGAGCATGAACCCTCCCCATAGTGCACAATGAACAGTCATCTTCCAGGACGAAGTCAGCCTGTGCAAAACAAAACCCATTAAGACTTCCCTCAGAGTCTGCTCTTCCACCTGATTCTTTTTATTGGCCTAGGCATCCACTAATCACTTAAACCCCAGACCTGGGAACCTTCCCAGCCAACATCTTCTCTTTCATCCCCAAGCTCCCTCCCTTATCTACCTACAAAATCTTACACCTTCTCACCATCTCTGTTCCTGACCACGCCCTTCTCTACCACTGTCCTGGGCCCCAAGCTCTCACCGTCTGTCCCTTGCACTTTTTCAATAGTAAGAGTTGTCCCTGCTCAACCTTTGCAAGGCCACCATAGAATGTTTCCCAAGAGGCGGATATGTGGATGTTATCCTCATGATTAAAACCCTCAGCGTATAGTCCAAGCGTCTTAGGGTGGGTTTTCAGGTAGCTTGTGAAGTGTCTTTGCTAACTCTTTAGCTTTGTCTCTGCTTCATCCCACATCCCCTGACCATCTCCCAGGCCACCCACCCTTCTTCATACCTCCATGCCTTCTTTATCATGTGCCTGCTGCCACTCGCTGATCTTAATGGTAAGTCACTTTTTCCGAGAAAGCCTCCCTCTCTAGCAGGTAGGTCTGAAGTTAGATTTAGGGTAGAGCAATCACTGATGTAGCTGGCCAATAGCTCAGGAAAATTCAACTACGTTCCCAGTCTAAGGTCCAGTTTGGCATAGTGCAGGTGGGCTGACCCTTTATTTCTAGTATAAATAGAAACACACTTTAGCTTAGCTAATGTAAGGAGCTTATATAGATAAGGAACCAATCTCTGGAGTCAGAATGATCAGGTTCTAATTCTCATTGCTTAACCTTTAGTGTCCTCATCTTTAAAATTGGAATGGTAATAACACCTATCTCATAAGATATTGTGGAAGTAAAGGAATTAATTATGCAAGTAAAATCCTAGATTTTAGAACAGTGCCTGGCAGAGAGTAAGTGCTTGGTAAATGTTTGCTATGGATGTTGTTATTAGTCGTGGTAGTAATAGCAATATAACTCCATTATTCCTATCAGATCATCAGAAGGATTTCACCCCATAACTGTTAAAGAGATTATGGGGTGACTGGGTAATTCAGCTGTCCTGTTTGCATTCTGATTGGTGGCAGAAACTGATTGACAGGTGCAGTGATGCAAATGAAAACACACAGCCCATTCCCCCCCACCTCATCCCACCCCGCTTTATATTTTATAAAGGGAATTCATAGGCTGGTAGATCTGGTGTTGGGTAAGTCGTTACTGCTTAAAGCCACCAGAGTCTCCGGAATTCAGCCAGAACCCAGGGTGCTGCAAATCACTTCCAGGTCCTGCACCTGTCTAGGCTGCAGTTTATGTCACTCCCGTCTCCATGACCTCCTGTGACTCCAACGGCACCTTCCCACCCACAGACAGACTTTGTCACAAGCCTTTGGAAATGCTTTAATTGCTGCCATTTGGATGGACATTGAGAAAACACCTTTTAAAAAAATCTAAAATATTTGCTTTGGCGGTTCTGTGTAGACACAACCGAAAGGGACCCTTGGCTACTAGGCTTAACGCAAGCCTCTGGGCAGGGAAAATACCCGGGAATTTGACCTGACTGTATAAGAAGAGCCGTATTTTTCAGCTGACTAGGAAGAACCTTAAAAAGGGAACAAAGGAAGGAAGGAAACTAATGAGACAACTCTTTCCTCGCAAATAATGGGGGCTGTTCGCAGAGGGGTCTTCAGTGGCTAGAGCATCTTTTATATTCAGTGACAACCAAATGCCTTGGAGAGAAGGGAAAAAAATGAAAGAAAACCCAATAACAGGCAAATAACACTGCCATCTATTAACAAATTATTATAGTCCTAGGCAGGCTTTAATGAGATTTTAACAAAAGAAATCGAGTCGCATTCCTCTGGGGCAAAGAGGTTCTATTATGATGTGAATGATTGAGCCGGTGAGCCACCCTCCCTCAGAGCTTCAGTGAAGAGGAAATGTGTGAGCCCCCTGCCTGGCTCTGCAAGGGCTCTGACCCCCATTCCACCTGAAGAGCTCTTGGGGGAAAGGACCCAGAACACTGATCCACAGGGAGTTTCAGTTTGGTACCTGGCCTGCTAAGCCAAATGAGTCTTTGGGAAAATTGTTCTAGACCTTTGTGTTGTGATTCTAATACTTCATTGTGCTTTTGGCTATCTTAAAGGGCATAATGAAGTTCTTAGGAGATTCTTAAGTCAGAGGGTATAGTGACAGCCTTAACTTGGAAGAATGAGGCTGGCTGGAGTCACGACCTGCCTGCCAGTGACCTGGTAGAACCGCCAGGGTGTCAGAAGAGAAGGTGATATGAGTCTAATCGTTCAAGAGAGGAAAGAAAAAATAGACTGCATAGAGTAGGTCAGAGGGAGGGAGGAAAAAGGGCCATTCCGGAAGTCTGCGTGCACTCCGCTCAGATGTGCTCGAGTGCTTGCATGCCACGGATTTTTCCTTTCACTTCTCCCGCCCCTTTCGTTTGGCCACTAAGTGAAAACTTAGAGTATCAGGGAGAGGTATAACTATTTCAGCACTAATATTTACGCTACCCAGGAATTTGTTTTGTTTGAAATTTGTGCCTCTGAGGCCTCTTTGAAGGAAACCAAGGAACAGCTGGGATGATCTAACGATGCCGGGATGATGCCTAACGATGGCATCATTCCTTAGGCAAGGGACACTGGGCCATAGACGGGTGGTGGAGGAAGGGTGAGTCAGTGGTCTCCCTCTGACAAAGGTTCTTTGCTTGCCCAAACTTCAGTCAGGCTCCTGGACCTTCTCCCGTAAAATCCAGTTGTCGCAAGAACCCCGACCTTTGATACCTGATCAGGTTCCTCATCTTCCTCCATCCCCCAGGTGATGTCTGATTACTCTGACTTGTCTACAGCAAGAATCTTGTTAGGTCAGTTTAGCCACAATCCCCCAGGCTCTGGATGTTTCTCTTAGTGATTTTTCATTCACCATCCCCCACCTGGCTCCTATAAATTCCCACTTGCCCGTACTGTATTGGGAACTGAGCCTGGTTCTGTTCCTTTACGGCAATAGTCCTGAATAAAAGCTGTTTTGGCCACTTTCCTGTCTAGCTCTGGCTTTCTTCAACACCTACCTGTTGAGGAGTCAGGGAGACTGATGTCTCAGCAGCTGGGCACAGTGTAAGATTATCGCCTCTTGTGTCAGAATGACAACCAGAATAGCGTTGTACTCTGCTGCTTATACTCCCCTTGGGGCCAATGGCAGACACTGACAAAATATTTAGTGTCTGATAATATATGGTAAATGAGTAAGAAGTATAGTAGCACTGCCCTTAATGGCTCACACTGTAGGAAAGAGATTTAATAGAATTGAGGATGAACTTTTTAAAAATGACATAGAAGATAAATCTCAGGAATACACACATATATATACTCCTCCCCACCAAAAAAAAAAAAAACAACGGAATTATTTTCTGGAGGGCAGGCCCCTTGTAGTACAGGCTTCTACTGCTAGGTGAGTGTTCTAGGAACCCATCTGTATCAGTGCACCAGCTGGCGTTGTTGTGAGAGGCTGCGTTTGGCTTCAGTGAGTATTTTTGATGACTCTTTCAACACGTTTGCCCATTTCATGACAGGTGATTTACAAGTGCACCTGCCCACACGGTGCTGAGTGTTCAGCAGTTTTTGACCAAAAATGGCATGACCCCTAGGCCCCACTCTCCCTATTCACCTGGTCTTTCCCCTGAGACACCTTTTTTTTGTTATTTCCCTGAATGAAAAAAATCCTCAAAGAGAAACATTTTGCCAATGTGGAAGAGGTGAAACAAAAATCAGCAGAAGCACTAGAAGGCATCAAAATTGACGAGTTCAAACACTGTTTTGAGCCGTGGAAAACACATCTCAATAGGTGTACTGCATCAAATGGAGAGTCCTTCGGAGGTGCCTGAAGTTAAACATGTAAGAATAATTACACCATTTTTTATAAATAAATTCTGCTTCTTGGGGTCCCCCTCTCATATATGTACATTTGGTATAGATAGCTCATTTTGTTAGAAAATAGTGCTATTATTACTATTAACTAACATTTATTAACTACTTACTTGGTGCCAGGTGCTGTTGTAAGTGTTTGCACATGATGACTCCATGCTTCCTATGCTATCTGTGATTATAAACCAGCATGTTTTTAAATGTTCCTCTCTCTCATGGACAAGCACTTTTGCAGAATTCAATAAAAATTCATTACTAAAAAGTGAATTTTTTAAAAAAATGCAAAACTTAAGCTCAGTTGTGTATTTTTTTTTTCCTATAAGATTTAACAGACATAAAATTACTCTGGCAACTTGCTATAGAAGTTTCTAAAAGTTTATTCTTCATTGCGGTACTTATCTCCCCATGGACCGGTAACGAGCCTTCCCAGACTGGCGCCTGTCTGCGCTCTACATGTTGAAGATTTGCATTAACTCACGCAGCCCTCACAAAATATTCCATGATATGGTTAATATCACCATTCTACAGATGAGGAAACTGAGGCACAATGCAGGTATCTTGCTAATGAGTCCAAATTAGATCTTTTAGTAGCAGTATATTAACTTTGCAAGGAGAACATCTGTATTTTCTGACCATAAACGTGAGGCCCATGTAGTCATTGTAAAATTAAGAACAGCTTAAGAAAAGCAAGCCTTTCCCTTAGGGGGAAAGTGTGACTGGAGATGTATCATCTGGGCCTCTGTTAGGAAAGCTGTCAAAGGAATAGGCCAAGCATTTTAGGGGTTTTGTCTTTACTGCGTTGAGCAACATGGTGAAGTGTTTAAGAGTATGGCTTAGGAGCTAGGCAGCCTGGGTTCATCTCTTGGCTTGGGTCCTGCTTGCTGCATGAGTTTATCAGTTCCTCCCTAAAAGGGTGGTTGGGGAGGAGTCACTGTGATAATGTAGGTACAGTACTTAGAAAGATGCCTAGCATATAGTAAGTGTTCGATAAATATTAGTTATTATTTTTGCATTTGAAAATCCACCCACTGTGAAATTTCTGGTTCCCTAAAATCAAACTCCATCTATGATGTCCTGACTTGTGACCAAAGCCATTCTCTCCACCTTAAACTGGAGCCACTGGCAGAACTCGGCAGTGCTGCCCTGGTCGCTGCCAGACCTAAGATACAGAGTGGGGTTTCTCAACCGTGGCACTACTGACATTTTTGGGGGGATGGGGGACGGGGGGCGCTGTTCTGTGCACTGTAGGGTAGCAACATGCTTGGCCTTTCCCCACGAGATGCCACTATCATCTCCTTGTGTCCATGACAACCAAAAATGTCTTGAGCCATTGCCAAATGTCCCCTGGAAGGAAAAATTGCTCCCAGTTGAGAATCACTGTTACCGAGAAAAAAGAAAAGTAATAATAGTCTCTTATATTTTTATAGCTTCTCAGTTCAAAAAGGCTCCTGCTGGTTTTAACTCAGCTGGAAAAAAGAAAAAGAAGGATGAAAAGACTAGCAGAGGAAACGAGGGGGGGGAAGAAGGGAGGGAGGAAGGGGATGAAGAGAGCTCGCAGAGATGAAGAAAGGACAGGTGCTGGTAAAGGAAGGGATGACTGAGCAGGTGTGCGCTAGTGGGCTCTCCCACGGGTGCATCTAATCTGCATATCCTGCCAGCACCTCAAAGTCAGAGTGTTCAGGTCTGAACTCAGCAGCTTTCCCCTAAACATGCGTTCCACCTTCTGTTACTGACCTCACCGTTCCCCAATCCTCTGGGTGTGGAAGCGTGTGTCCTCTTCAGAGGACACCTCCCACCAGCCCTCCGACACTCAGTTGTGAGATTTGCTGATGCTACTTCTGTCATCTCCCTCAGGGTCAAAGGGCACACCTGATGTGAGTGCTAAGAGGGACCTCAGACCTGGTCCACCCTCTCATTTCCCAGATGAGGACACTGAAGCCCACAGAGGCCCAGGGTGTGACCTTGGAGAGATTACTACGCTGAGTCTAGTTTCCTTGAGCATAAAATGGGGATAACACTGCGGGCCGCATAGGGCTGTTGTGAGACAGCACAGAGCCAACCTCCACCGTGTGTCCCCTTGTCTCCCGGCTCCTCGTGCTTGTCGCAAGGCCCAGATTCCGGTGTGGAGGGGCAAGCCCGCACTTGGGCACCAGTTTGGAGCAGCTTTCTCTATTCTAAGTTGCACCATAGGTCCCTGCGTTGTGGAGATTATAGTGCACTTACCAAGCCGTTAATAAACCTGATGTTTTTGTCCTTTCCAGCTAATGGAAAGTATTAGCTAATGTATTAGCTAACAGTCACAATGTAAAGGGAGACAGAGGGTCTTTGCGGGGCCAGAACTCCTGGCTCCCCTGTTGGGTCGGAGTCCCTCTGCAGAGCCCTAAGCTTTTCTGTCTGGTCCATAGCAAAGCCAACCTTATTTCCATAGATCAGCTCACCTGAGGACTCTTCAGTGAGTTAAGCCACACGCATCAGTGCTTCTAACCACCCTCAAAGATGGCCTGCCACTGCTAATCTCCTCATTTCACAGTTAACAAAGAGAGGGAAGAAGGCCCAGAGCTCAAAACTAAAAACTGCTTATTCTAATTTTGTGAGAAATAGCTCACCCCTGTTAACCAAGTTAACGCTGACTTATAAAGTCAGCCTAGGTAGGTTCACTTAGATCTCTAGTTAGCATTTTAAAAATACAGTGTTCGTTCCAACCTCACCACCCAACCCGTTTGCCTGGACAAGGCCTTTTCCGGCCTCACTTTCCCCGGAAGAACAATGGAAGCTCTGACCCAGACCGGCAAGGACAGCTTCCTACTCTCAGGTTCTATTTATATTCAGAAGTTAGTGTTCCGGCCAGATCCCTCCAGGGCGTGTCTGTGAGTCTGAGACGTTTGGGGAGACGAGTGAGTCTAGAGGAAAAATCTAATAAATAAAAAGGGAGAAACTTGCCAGATGCAAAGTGGAAGTTAATTCCAGGCATATTAAATTATCATGAAACACATCTATCTACATTTATTAAGAACAGGAAACTCAGCTTTGCTTGCCCAAAGCCTTCATTTCCAAAGCAGTAACAAATTATTCATTTCCTTCATAAGTTCTTTAGTCCTTGGGGTATTTAACACCAGGAATTTGACCATATTATTACTTATTCTTATAACGTGATAAAGCCAATACTAAATATTTTACTCAAATGACAGTGGATATGGCTTATGGATCCTCATTAATTTATTTTGCTTTTGGCATAATAGCTTAATACTTTACCATAGACTTTTTTTTTTACTCGAAACAGAACTGATATATCTCAGATTTGCAGTATTTTTATAGAGAAATACCACTGACTATGTAACCAAAACATTCTTTTATGCAAATTTGCAAAGTATTTTGCAAAAATGCTTTCTGATTATTCATATCAGAAAGCATTTTACTTCCTAAGACCCTTCAAAAGATAAGATTTTAAAACAAGCCATATCACTAGCTGTATCTCTGATTTTTTTGTTTGGGATTTTTTTTTTCTGCATAACTTATTACCACAAACTTTTGCTGCTTAAAGTAACAACTCTTTATTAGCTCACACTTCCGCAGGCCAGAAGTCTGTGTGAGCCCCATGGAGTTTCCTGAAGAGAGTCTGACGAGGCCGACATTAAGGTGTTGGCCCTCTGCCTCCCGTTTGGAGAATCTGGGGGAGAAGCTGCCTCTGAGTTCGTTTTGCTTGTTGGCAGAATTGAGTGCCTGTGGCCATAAGACTAAGGTTCCATTTCCTTGTTGGTTATTGGCAGGAAGCAGTTCATAGTCCCTTAAGGTTGCTCACATCCTTGGTACATGACCCCTTCCTTCTTCAAGCCAGCAATGATGAAATGAATCCCCTTCATGCCCGGAAGCTCTGTCAGCTGGAGAAAACTCTCTGCTTTTAAAGGTTCACCTAGTGGGTCAGGCCCACCTGGACAAGCTCTCTGTCTCAAGATCAACCAACTTAGGACTTGAATTATATCTGCAAAATCCCTTCTCACCATCCCCTAGATCGGTGTTTGACTGAATAACCAGGGGATGAGAATCTTGAGTGGCCATTTTTAGAATTCTATCACCTCCTCTAACACAATAAACAAATGAAGTAACCTCTAGAAGCCTTGAGTGTTTTAGAATCCTAGTCTGGTAGCTGTGATGACTAGGCCTTTTAAGGGTTTACATTCACTATAATTTTACAGCACTGACTAATTAAAAACAAACAAAAATCTCTCCGACTTGGTCTATAAGATGTTGAAACATGAATGAATGGAAGAGAGTCAGACTTAATTATTATTGGTTTGGGCTATTTGTCTAGCCCTTGTAACAGTACCTGACACAAAGTAAGTGCTGATTAAATACAGTGTTTGCTGAATGAATGAATGAATGAATGAATGAATATATAGCACTAGTTAGAGCCCTTTAGTGAACTCTTTCTCAAGTGTTTACTGCACACAATGCTTTTGTGTTGAGATCAGTGAAGAATATGAAGATTCATAAGGCTCCATCCTCACCTGTGACAGTTAATTTTATGTGTCACCTTGGCTAGGCTTTGATGTCCAGTTCTTTCATCAAACAGTAGTCTAAACGCTGCTTTGAAAGTATTTTTAGATGCAGTTAACATTTAAATCAGTAGACACTAAAAAATGTCAGGAGACTGGAATGGTGATCACCAGGGGCTGAGGGTGGGGGAAAGGGGAGATGCTGGTCAAACAGGCCAAACTCCCAGCATTAAAATGAAAGAGTTCTGGGGATCTAGTGTACCGCACGGTGATCATAGTTAATAATAGGGTATTATGCGCTCGGAAGTTGCTGAGAGACTAGATCTGATATGTTCTCAGCACAACAGAGACTGGTAGTTGTGTGATATGATGCAGGTGTATGAAATCAACATGTCGTAAACCTTAAACTTTCACAATGTTGTGTCAACTACATCTCAATAAAACTGGAAAAATAAAGAAAGAAACAAATTAACCAGCACACAATGATTACCCTCCCGAATGTGGGTGGACTTCATCCAATTAGATGAAGGCCATAAGAGAAAAAAGACTGAGATCCCCCAAGAAAGAGGGAATTCTATCTCCAGGCCTTCAGACTCAAGACTGCAACATCAACTCCTCTCCGGGTCTCCAGGCTGCCAGCCTCCTCCGCAGATTCCACCTTGCCGGCCCCCCAACTTTTGTGATGCAGGGTCTTAAAATATACCACTTTCCCTATGTGTATACATATGTATAAACATCCTGTTGGTTCTGTTTCTGGAGCGCTGACTAATACAGCACCCTTCAGAGATTAGAATAACGTTGGGAAGATTGGATAAAGGGATGGGAATAAACTGCCTTAGAGTTAGGAGGATAAGTGGTCAAAGAAGGCTTTATGAGCAAAGCAAGACTTAATCTGCAGCTCCAGGAATGGGTGAGAGAGGAGCAGATAGAAACAAGAAAGGAGGGCGCTGCACATACATGGAACTGGGAAGAGGGCGGAGAGTGTTCTGTTCTGGCTGCAAGGAGAACAGCCCTGCTAAAGGGTCCTGAAGGGTAGGTAGAGGGAAATGCGGTTAGAACAGGAGCAGAGAGCCCTGATAGAGCAGAGCAACACTGAGCATAGAACACAGGCTACAAAGAGCCTTAAAGATTCTTCTTTTAGACACACATCATTAAGTGCCTCCCCTGCGGCAGGCTAGAGTTCACATCATCTTGTCCAAGCCTCTGATCTTGCAACAAGGAAATTGAGATCCACGGTGCCTGTCCTCGGGTCACACAGGACATCAGCGGCAGAGCCTGGAGGAGAATGCCGTCTCCTGGTGCCTCAGCCAGTGCCCTGGCTGCCACATCTTTCTGCTTCCTGCTTCTCCAAACTCATCCCCTCCCCTCCCCCTCCGTGCTCACTGCATTCCAGCCGCGCTGGCTCTCTTGCTGTTCCTCAAATGCTCCAAATCCATTCCCACCTCAGAGCCGTCGCGCTGGTCCCTCTGACCAGGAGGGGCCCGCCGCGGGTTGTCTCGTGCTGGAGCTTTTTGGCTCAGATCTCTGCTCAGCTGCTGTCTTCTCTGGGAGCCCGCCCTGACCACCAGCTCAAACGATGCCTCCTCCAAACCGGTCCTATCACCCCGATTGACTTTCTTCACAACACTTTTCAGTATGTAGGATCATTATTATTTCTTTACTTCTCAACCGTTTGTTTTCCCAACTAGAATGTAAGTCGCACGAGAGCAGGATTTGTAAGCTCGCGTGACTTGCACACTTTAACACCAGCATCTGGAACAGTGTCTAGTACACATATTGGGCACTCTCTGAGTGTGAATTAATGGATGATGTTGAATATAGATCTCAATACGTCCTTGCCGAGGGATTGAAAGCGGAAAAGAGATCAAGAGGAACGAAGAGGCGCACTCATGGATATGGATAGCAGAGGAGCCTACAGACGTCACACCCGTCGCAGGGACACGCTGTTCGCCTTCTCTGACTTTTTCCCCAAAGCAGGTGCCTCTAGTTTGCACTGAAGGAGTAACAGTTCTTGCTGGGTAAGAAGCCCTGGTCAGTCCATTTCCTCATGATGCTAGTTTCACACCAAACTGCCCTCCCCGAGATGAAACGGTGTGCTCATCTTCTCCTGTCTCCCTCTTACCTGAGAAGTCGAAGACCATCTAAAATGAACTCTCTCACCCTGACCGGTGGAGTCAGGTGGTTGAACACCGTCCTGCAAAGCAAAAGGTTACTGGTTGATTCCCCGTCCGGGCACATGCCTGGGTTGTGGGTTCGGTCCCCAGTCGGGGCATGTGTGAAAGGCAACCAATCGATGTTTCTCACCCTCTCTTTCTCCCTCCCTTCCCCTGTCTCTAAAAAATAAATAAATAAAATCTTTTTTAAAAATTGAGAAATAAGATGAACTCTCTTGGCTTCCCCAGCCTCGCTTCAGTTTTCTGTCTCCTTTCTCATTGACTCCCTTTTTTTTTTTTTTTTTTTTTTGTAAATAGGGTTTTATTGGAACACAGTAATGGTCATTCAGGACAAGTTACGCCACTGCTTTCCCACTACAGTAGCAGAGCTGACGCAAGCTTGTATGACCTGCAAAGCCCAAAGCATTCACTATGTGGCCCTTTACAGAAAAAGTCTGCAAAACTCTGAATATTAATACACTAAAATCCATACAGTTAAATCTAAGGGGATTTTAACTGCCTTTATCACCAACTCTTCATTTTCTTCATTTTTCTCTTTCTCTTCTCTTTCTGCCTTAAAGGAGCGTGCCCCACTTTCATTCAAAGGTTTTCCTCTTCGCTTGTTCTCTTCACCCCTTCCCAAGTGACCTTTCCACTCCTCCTCCCCCTTCACATTGCTGTTCGTGGGTCCTCAATAAGGCACATCTCCCCATGCTCCTCTCTCGCTCTAATACCTTCACCATCTCCTCAAACTCAAATTCCTGAGTTTGGCAGGCAAGGCCCCCCTGCTAGGCAAGGCCGGCTGACCTCTTCTACCTTATTTCTTCTGCCTCCTAGGCTTCAGCTGGTGTCAAAACAAATAGGATATAACCAATCGCCTGCAATTCTAACGGAGTGAAGTGGCTGGCCTGCAGCTGTGACGTTCAAAGACATTTGACACAGGGTTGCTGGCAGAGAAAATTCTGCCATATCAGTTTTACTGTTTTTCATGACCAGCTAAGTCACCCTGCAGAGAGTCTGAATCACTTGACTTCTTCCTCTCAACCCTTCCTAGTGGCCTGGCTGTTCGTGTGTGGGTGTGTGACTGTCTCACTAAGCATATGAAACCCGCCTGCCTGCCTGCCTTCCTTCTTTCCTTCCTTCCTTCCCATCCTCACCCAAGGACACATTTAATGATTTGAGAGAGAGAGAGGAAGGGAGAGAGAGAGAGAGAGAGAGAGAGAGAGAGAAACACTGATGTGAGAGAGGAACATGAGTCCGTTGCCTCCCAGATGCGCCCCAGCCAGGAGTGACCTGACACAGCCTGGCACGCACCCTGACTGGGAACCCAATCCACGACCTTTCGGAGCATGAGATGACGCTCCAAGCAACCGAGCCACACCGGCCAGGCCTGCGAAGCCTTCCCAGCCCCAAGGATTTGGGGTTTCAGGACTGTCCATTATTTCAGATCGGCCTAAGCCTCCCTTCCCCTTCATTAGCTACTGAATATGGCATCCCAAACATGCCACTTTGGGATATTAGTTATATTATATTGAACTGAATGCACTTCAAAATTAGCAGGTGCAGGGAGGACTCTCTGACCTCCCCCTTTTCTTCCTAAAGCCGATCAAACTCCCATGTGAAAGATGCTGTCCCTGTCCCAGGAGGAAAAGACCACTCTTACCACCATACCAGAGTGGGGCGGTGAGGCCGAGAGAAATCTGTACCAACAGGTCTTGCTAAAAATAACCCTTATCTTTCTTTATCCTCCTCATTTACTTTTGTTATTTTCCCACAATTACTACACTTTGTTCAACCTAGTATATAAATACTTCAGCATAACTTCTCTTTGGGTCTTCATTTCTCGGTGAAGACTCCCATGTTCATGTAGAAATATTAAATAATTTTTTATTCTCCCATTAATCTGTCTCATATCAGCTTGATTCTTAGGCCCACCTGCCCTAAGATGGTAAAGGTTAACATCTTGCTTTTCTTAAACTACTGTGAGGAGCTCACAGTACAGGGGAGAATAAAAACATGTAAATGTCATTACTTCAAAAGAAGAACTGCTGTAAGGGAGGTCTGTGCAATATATGTACACTAAGGGGACACAGAGACAGTGCCTCTCATAGGCTGAGGAGGACAGGGAAGGCTTCATGGAGGAGGTGCCAGGACAGGGCATGTGTGACTTTGAGCCACGGCTAGAACGAGAAGTAGGTTTTCTAGATTTCAACCATAGCATTAATGTAATTTGAATAATATTCCACCCCCCAGTCATCCCCACCTCCCACCCCTGGTCCCGCCCCCCTTGGTTTTGTCCATGTATCCTTTATACTTGTTCCTGAAAACCCTTCTGCCTTCTTCCCCCATTATCCCCTCCTATGTCCCCTCTGGTTACTGTCAGTTTGTTCTTAATTTCAATGCCTTTGGTTAGATTTTGCTTGCTTGTTTGTTTTGTTGATTAGGTTCCACCTATAGGTGAGATCATATGGTACTTGTCTTTCACTGCCTGGCTGATTTCACTTAGCATAATGCTCTCCAGTTCCATCCATGCTGTTGCAAAGGGTAGAAACTCCTTCTTTCTTTCTGCTGCATAGGGTCCCATTGTATAAATGTACCACAGCTTTTTGATCCATTCATTTACTGATGGGCACTGAGGTTGCTTTCAGCATCTGGCTATTGTAAATTGTGCTGCTATGAACATTGGGGTGCATAGGTTCTTTTGGATTGGTGTTTCAGGATTGTTAGGATATAATCCCATCAGTGGAATGGCCGGGGCAAAAGGCAGTTCCATTTTTAGTTTTCTGAGGAAATTCCATACTGTTTTCCATAGTGCATGTACCAGTCTGCATTCCCACCAACAGTGCAGTAAGATTTTATTTATTTTTAGAGGGGGGAAGGGAGAGAGAAAGAGAGGGAGAGAAGCATCAATGTGTGGTTGCCTCTCATGCAACCCTGCCCTCCCCACACCCTCCCCTCCCTGCCACCTTGAGGACCTGGCCTGCAACCCAGGCGTGTGCCCTGACTGGGAATTGAACCCGTGACCCTTTTGTTCTCAGGCCCGTGCTCAGTCCACTGAGCCACACCAGCCAGGGCACACTGAAACCATTTTGACAACAATCCCATATCGCTTTTCAAAAGGGCTGTACTCACTGACTACGTACCCGGCATTGTCCTAGTATACCAGGCTCACCACAGGCTCAACTGCACCTAGCTACAGAGTTGGGTTGGATAATTATGGCTAAGCATAGTTTAAACAGTACCTCAATATTGGTTTAATATGCGTGTCTTTGACCACCCCAGTTACTTCTGTAAGCTGGCCCAAAGTCCTAAAAGGGTTTTACGAGGAGCCATGGGCATTTCCATATGAACAGAGTGCCTTTGAACAGGTCACCGACTTGGTCATTTCTCCCTTTCCTTTGTTTACCTCCCACTGGAGTCAACACAGGCGGTCATGGAGTTCTTCTTACCCTTTCTTTCAAAGGGTTCTGACGTCTGTCCACGCATTATTTTTATTCCCACTCCATCGGGATAGTTCAGGTCTTTAAAACTTTAATCCTGTGCCACTACAATTGCCTCCCACAGGTCTCCCTGTCGTCCCTCTTTCCCCTGGTAACAATCAGAGTTTATTTACTGAGCAGTCGCTATGAGCTAAGCAGACTTCTCTCAAAACACCCCCATGAGGCAAATACTATTGACTCCATTTTACAGAAGAGAAAACTAAAAACACAGAAAATTAAGATAATCACCAAACTTTATAACCATTAAGCAGAAGAGAAGTTTTCACCTGAGTCTGACTGATTCTCATACCTGTGTCCATGCTGGAACACTTCTCCAGTAAGTCCTCTAGCCCATCCTGCGCATTTCTGTACTCGCCATCAAGTCCTGTCTCTCGGTGCCAAACCTACCCCTGTATACCCCACTTTGCGGAGCTGAAGCAGGACCCTGCAGACCACACCTGCCCTGCCAGACGTCTCTGTGTGGGGCTCTGTCAACAGGGGCGCTAGAGAGAGAACCCAAGGCTGGAGCGGGCACGCCTGTGAGAGCTTCAGTTCCTGTGAGCTTCACCTGGCAGGTCCTTCCCATGACATCCATTAAATTTGGTCTGCGGTTTTCCAATAGTTGTGGCATGTCTCTCATCACATCCTCCTCAGAGACTCCAGCATCAGCCAGCAGGCACCCCTTTTCTGAGGCTTGGATCCCAGCTCCACAGAGCCCTTCCTCCTCACTCAGAGACCCCCTCATCCTCCCTCCTGCACTGGCCAAGCAGTGTCTCTTCCCTGATGTTTGAGTTTCAGCTCCTCAGAGCAGCTCCTCTAGTTTCTACAGTTTAACAGTTCCAGACCCCTCCATTTGTTCCCTAAGCCCTCAGGTGGGTAGTGCTCCCTGCTACCACTCATTTCATCAGGGCTTAGAGTTCTATATTTACCCTTTCAGGTACCTAGTGACTAATTTATACCTCCTTCATTGTGGAGAAGCTGTTGCCAGGGAGAACTTACTCTAGGAAGCAAGTGAACCTGAGGAAAGCAAGGAGTGAACTGTCTTGGATGCTGTGTTGCTGCACCCAGATACCCTTTTCAGGATCAAAGCAACCACCTGCCAGCTGCTGGAAATATCAGCTGCTCATGTTTCAGAGCTGTGTCCCCAAGGGGAAAGCACCCTCAGCTGCAGGGAACTACCTCACCTAGGGCTACACCACTTTGCCAGAGGTAGCTAGTTGCCAATGACTGGCTGCATGAGGGGATATAAAGGCCAACCCAACCTTGCCTTAACTTGGCCTCGATGTTCCCTGCAGGACTAACTGAGGCCTCAGGAGCTACCTCATTGCAGGTCATTTTCTCCCTGTGCCCAACCCTTCTTCCCTCAGTTTCTTCCAACCATGTCTCCCTAGTCTACTCCCAATAAAACTTCTGGAGGCAACTGACCACTCAGTTTTTTCCCCTAGGGGGCCCCAGAATGCCAACCTAAGTTAACAATGTCTGGCTCCAGGGTCTGCAGAAATTTATATGGGCATCACAACTGAGCTTGGGGTGCTGGGGGAAAATAAAGAGAAAAAAAAAACGTGTAGTTACAGGGACATTTTATTACTGCTGTGCCATAAACTCCAAACAAAATAAAAACAAAGTACAGGATTGCAATTGTAAAAAACAGCTTAATACAGAGAGATCGTGGGTAGTCGTACTCCAGTAGTGCTCCGGCTATTTCTGTCGCTGTGTTTGCACTTACTTCCCAGCTCCCACACGTCCACTGCCTCGCTCCCCGGGGCCCCTCCAGAATGCACGTGCCAAAGGGGCACACAACACAGCTCTGCCTTAGTTTTTCTTTTCCGCTGTCGATAATTCTACAAATAAAAGGGAAAATGATAGGTGAGATTGCTGTTTATCTTCAACTCACAATATATAGAAAACCATTAACTGTTGGTGAAAAGGAATAATTAAAGAATTTTAAAACCCTAAAAATGCCAATGAACAAAATAGTCGTCTCTCATAACAGCATGCGTCCTAAAAAGTTGCTACTTGAGTTTTTCAAAGTCTTATTCATGGGCTAATTTTCTTAGTCCGTGAGTAAGTGTGTTTATAAATGCCATTAAACTGATATCCTGCAGTTTTGAAACAATGTTCAGTTAGTGTTTAGTGAAAGGGAATTTATACAGAGGATACAATATTCTTCAGTTAGTAGCATAGCTTATACTTCCAAAATGTCCTTGAGACGTTTTTTTATCCAAGAGAATTGATGATTTTTGTTTTATTTCCAATGTCATTTAAAATTATAACTACATTTTATTTGGGGGACATAAAAGTTTATAGCAAGTAAATATCTGGCTATTAGATATTTGGTTAGTGGAACAAATTCAGGATGAGGAATATTTAATATGTCACTTAAAATGAATGACTTAATCGGGAAGAAGTCTCAATTAATTCCTAGATATAATGATAAATTCTCATGCTTTCACCTGATATATTACTTGTGTTGTTCTTGAGGACTTGAAATAGTGCTAGGAAACAGTCTAATCTGTATTTTTAATATAGTCTGAATTTTATTGGGATATATTTTACATATGCTTCTTTATACAATGGATTATACACCCTGCAGTTTTCCATTTCAAATTTGTTTATAAATATCCTCCAAGTAACAGTCTCTTGATTTTTCTCTTTTCCATTCCTCCACATTTTCTCTTCACAGTAAACTCCCTCTCTGTCTCTCTCTCTCTGTCTCTCTCTCTCTCTCTCTCTCTCTCTCTCTGGCCTTCTTGGACAGCACAGGAAAGACAGACCAAACAAGGGGGAGGAAGGAACGGGTGACGAGGAGCCCAGAAGAGAGGCACAGAGGCAGGTGGAGTACTCTTACTTCAAGCGTCTTTTCTAACGTTTAGAAAGGTGTGGAAAGGCAGCTATTCTGCGAGAGTTAAGAACTGAAAAGACTAAACATCTCAGCATAGTTTAATTATTTTAACCAAGAGAAAACTAAATGTATGTACAAACACAAGATTAGCATGATAACATGTTAACAGGCTCCATACCAACTTAATTAAATTAATGTGATTTACTAAAGTACTATGATTGTTGTTGATATGCTATATAGCGACTAAGCTTAGCTGCTAGGTAATACAACAAGTAACTTGTTTGAACTGGGTTGATTGATTCCTTGAACTGTGTTTAATACCCTCTGATAATATTTATGTGTGTGTATGATTTATTTGTGTATGTGAGTGTTTCTACTGCTCCTCAGTCTGCAGTGGATTTGGGGAGACTTTCCAGAATCATATATAAAAGGAAATAGAAAAATTAAATTAAAAAAAAAAAGAAAACACCGACTCTGTGGGTGTTTGCTGGCTACATAGCAACCAGTGCCCTCTCCCTTCCTCCCACCATCACTATTTTTTTGTTTTGTTACAACACTGGGTGTTGTAACACGTGACTGTGTGAAAGCTGGCCCCACTCCCGGGTCCAGACGGGTCTAAATCAATCAGGGTTATGCCATCTCTCTTGTAACAATGAATGGCATTCCCCTGTTCACAGGTATGGATAGCTGCGGTTTTGAAACAGGGGCCCCAAATTGTCTGCAAGCCCAAAGACTACTCAAATGACTCCCAGAGCTGGCAGAACTGTTCTCAGAGGAAGGGGGATGTGTTATGGAGCAGGAAGACATCCCAAAAGATTTGGTTCTCTAGGGTTTCCGCCTGAGACACTGAAAAAAATATTCTTCAATACTTTTTTTATCTGTAGAGAGAGGGGAGGGAGGGAGAAAGAGAGAGAGAGAAATATCAGTTGGGGACTGAACCCACAACCCAGGCATGTACCCTGACCAGGAATTGAACCTGAGACGTTTTGCTTTGTGGGACTCAACCAACTGAGCCGCACCAGTCAGGGCTCTTCAGTACTTTTTAATACTTGAAAAGCTTCATTATGTGTTAAATTCTTGAACTTACAATCGTCTATAGAGGGGGAAATATTCTGCATGTAAAATCAGTCTTTATGGAGTTATGCTTTGCCTACATAAGAATCACTTGGAGGGGTCGCTTTTTAAAATGTGGATCCTACCTTCAAAGGTCCTGATTCATCTGATGTGAGGTGGAGCATGGGAATTCGTGTTTTTAACAAACCCCAGAGAGTACCGATGCAGTATTAAGGTGACACTCTGGGAAACCCCTATAGAGGTCTTTTTTTTTTTTTTTTTGCTTTTCTTTTTTTTTAATTTTAATTTTTTATTGTTATTCAATTAGAGTTGTGTGCCTTTTCTCCCCATCCCTCCACCCCACCCCAGCTGAACCCCTCTCCCTCCCCCACCTCCACTCCCCCCCTTGATTTTGTCCCTGTGTCCTTTATAGTAGCTCCTGTAATCCCCTCTCCTCACTGTCTCCTCCCCCACCCCCCTGACCATTGTTAGATTGTTCTTAACTTCAATGTCTATAGAGGTCTTCTTTATCCTATGTTACAAAAAAATCTGACTGTATTTTAGGAGTCAAGAAGACACATGAATTCATTAAGACAGCTATTTAAAAGAACGACAGGTATTTAAAACCTTTTGGGGGACATTTTGCTTAACTCACTAGTTTGGATGGCCACCAAGGTAAACTCTTCTTGGCAAGAGTTATGAGGTTGCTGCCAACAGTTCTCAGTGAAAAATTCAGATCAAAGAGGGCATGACACAGTATCATAATTAGCACAGCCACCGCATCACCTGCTGGCTTCACCAATTTTTCTAAGAGGTTCCTTATCTCTTATTAAAGAGAAGTCATATATATTTTTAATTCTCTGTATCCTTAAAATGTATCACTGTTATAACAATGACATTGGACATATATATATATATTTTTTTAAGATTTTATTTATTTATTTTTAGAGAGGTGAAAGGAGGTAGAAAGAGAAGGAAACATCAATGTGTGATTGCCTCTCACGCGCCCCCTACTGGGGGCCTTGTCCGAAACCCAAGCATGTGCCCTGACTGGGAATCGGGACCCTTTGGTTTGCAGGCGGGCGCTCAATCCACTCAGCCACACCAGCCAGGGCTGGACTTATATTTTTTAAGGCAAGTGCAAGATATGCTATCATGAGACCCAGAAATGGTATTCATGGAGGTAAATATTTAAAAACAATCCATTGTTGAGTTAACTTTATGATGAGCTAGCATTAATTTCCTCCTTTTCCTATTGTTTTTTAAATAGATATAATGACTCATCAGTAGAATACTTTTTTCTCACTCTTTATTCACATTCTTTTAGATACATGAAATTGTTAAATTATAACTCTGCTTTGACTTCTCCCCCCCTGAAAACATGTATCATGCACACTATTGTCTGTGTGGTACAACCATTAGTTTGGCTTTAACCTTGTTTGACCTTTGTTATAACAAACAAAAATATACTTCATTTAAACTAATTACTAAATTACATTAATGAAGGATATTCATGTCAGTAGCAATTTCATAGAGGTTATATACAAGGATACAAAAGAAAAGTACCGGAAATAATCATCTCGTTACTCTGCAAATACTCAATGTACTTAGTAAGCTGATGTGACATTCTAGTTTCAAGTAGTAAGTCATGCTGTGTCTGTGAATTCCTGAGACCTCTCACTAGGGCTTCAATCTTTTTATTAACCTCAGTAAACTATAGCGCATTTTTATTTGGGTATCCTGTTGGGACTCAATCATCTCCCATAAAATGGTTCTAATCCCCACATTTCTGTGAGTAGCACTGTGTTTTGGCTTCTTATGTAACATTAGAACTAATTATTTTTCCTCTACTTAATCCTATCTGTTTTGACACTATGCGTGTTAGTTAGGACTCTCTTGATGCAAGTGATGAAGTTTGAAACTCCATTTAGCTTAAGGAAAAAGAGGAGTTTGCTGGAAGCTTCCAGGGGTAGTTCACAGAATCAAAGAAAGAGCTGCAGGAAGTAGAACAGATGTAGGAACCTCTGGAACTGGAACCAGCAAACTGGGCCACTAGAATGTGCTCTTTATATCTGAATGTAGGTATACTTTCTGGGTATTTCCGTAAGCCTTGCACGCCAGAGGACTTGGTATCACGCACCGACAGCACAATGTGCATAAAGAAAAACTAAGTATGGCCTCCAGTTTGAATCCAGCCAGTCTCAGGGAGGGATTCTTATTGGTCCAGCTTGGGTCATGTGCCTATTCCTATACCAATCACTGTGGCAGTGGGATGTTGTGTTAGGTTTCGGATTGGCATTTGTGTTAGTCCTTGTCCTCTAAGAAGCAGATGTCAACACAGGATTAAATGTATAAGGTTTTTCTTTGGGAAATGTCTGTGTAAAAGGGAGGGAGTTGGAAATGGCTGGGTAGCCTGATCAGACCATAATGCATTCTGACCCTGAGGGAAGGAAAGAGAAATTGGACTGGGCCTAGATTACTGCGCAGTCTATTACTGCCCGGAAGGTTCAGCAAGGCTATCAGGTCGTTCTTGAGCCAAGGTTAGCTGAAAAAGGAGCCCCCTTGTGTCCCAGAAACTGATCTGCCTTGGTATATTCTGGTCATAATCATCACAGGAGCAGCCTGAGGGAGGCGTGGCCTCAGTGCATGCTTGGAGATCTATTTCAAAGTGTGGCCCCTGGGGCCTTGAGTTCAATGAGCCTTGTGATGGCTGCAGCTCAGTCCTTTCCAGAATTATATGGCTGGAGTGGGCCGCTCTTCAAAAAGAAGGGATATATTTTTCCAGACAGATAAAACAACAACCTCTAGTATAGTAAGTATTGTCAAGATTCTCCTAAGATGCCTCTTCTACTCTTCTTTTCCATTCCCACAGCTGCTACCGTTGTCCATACCATCATTATCTTATTCTTGGACCACCAAAGCATCTTCTGATTAGCGCTTTTTCCCCCAACCCATCCCATTCTGCCTTATCATTTTCTGACCACAACAGCACTGTGAATGTATTACTTTCTTACTAAAAGCCCTACAAAATTTGGGGGGAGTCTCAAATTCTCAGTAGGGCATTCAGAACCTTCTAAGGTGACTCTTACTTTCCCTAATGCAACCTTTGTATCTTGCAAATATCACTATCCTTCATGCATACCATGTTTATTTCCACCCCAAGTTTGTTTGAGAATCATAGAATCTCAGAGCTGGAAAGTCTCTACATAAGTATCAGTTGTTCTGCACTTTAGCTTCTTGACCTTAGGGAGGCGAGAGATGAATCTCCACAGAGTTAAACAAAAGCATCAATGGAGAGGAGGGACATGAGAGAAAGAGACAGAGACAGATGGTAGGTGGGTGTGAAAAAACCCCCAAGGTCTGGCCCCTGTGACAAAACCAGCATGTAGTCCTTAGGTTCCTGAGAGCAGGTGGCCGGGACAAAATGCAGGCTACTGGGGAGCTGAACTGTACGAGAAGAAGTGATGGAGAGAGCATGGGATGGGTTCCAGCAAGCAGAAAGACCGCCTCAGAAAACATCATCGTCTTCAGTTACCCCAAGTGCCTCTACCAACACAGGGTCAAAAAAGGCAAGTGAGCGAGAGGGGAAAGGGCTGAAAGGAAGGAGGGAGGGCAGCCTCCTCAAGCGGCCATCCGCTTGATGTTTGTGTTGACTAGGACTGTTAGCATAATTCTGTCCCAACAGAGCTTACATGGAGGGTATGATTACAGTCTGGTTTATAGTGGTTAAAAATCCAATTATTTTACACACTAAATAAAGAGGAATTACCCGTAACAGTAATAATCTGGGCGCCACGGTTTATAACAAGCCAAGATCTGTTTCTCTGCAGCTGCCACCCACTGGCTTTGGCTCTAACCCTTGTGATTATACAAAGCCGGATCCCTTTCCATCTGGCAACCATTCCAATATTTGAAAACAATTATCATGGAGTCTCTGAGTCATTTCTTTCTCAGACTAAACATTATCAGCGTTTTAACCTTTTCTCATAGAATATAATTAAAAATATATTGCATGGAACTCAGTCCAGGTATTTTCTTACCAGGGCAGAGAAGAATGGGATTACTGCTTTCTTTTTTTTTTCGCATTTTTTTATTGTTGTTCGAGTACAGTTGTCTCCATTTTCCTCCCACCACTCCTCCCCACCTCAGCCATCCCCACTTCCCGCCCTTGATCCTACCCCCCTTTGGTTTTGTCCATGTGTCCTTATACATGTTCCTGAAAACGCTTCTCCCCTTTCCCCCATTGTGATAATGCATCTAAAAATTGTAGCCTAAAGACACATTAATATTTTAGTAAGCCCCTTATATATATAAATTAAAACTCCTCTCAATGAAAACTCTGTCTTTTAAAAAATATTTTATTTATTTATTTTTAGAGAGGAGAAGGGAGGGAGAAAGAGAGGGAAACATCAATGTGTGGTTGCCTCTCTTGCACCCCTCAGTGGGGACCTGACCCACAACCCAGGCATGGGCCCTCACTGGGAATTGAATCAGCGACCCTTTGGTTTGCAGGCTGTCACTCAATCCACTGAGCCATGCCAGCCAGGGCTCTAAGTCCTTTCCATTTGTGCTGCTTCTGACCTAGGTCTTCTCTATTCTGTTTTCATTAGTTTATTGAGGACTTTATTGAACACTTTTCATTAATTAAGTACATTGTTATTAATGAGGAACTGGGGGTTGGCACTGGGAGTGGGAAATATTTGTCACTATTCCTCTTCATTGCTGTGACCCAGGGATGCTAGAGACGGCAGGATCCAGGCTCAGGACTAAGGGTGAGGTAAGGAAAATGTAAGGAGGCACTCACTCTCAGGTCTGTGCAAGTGTACTCTGGACAGAGTTCTGATCCAGTACCCTCTGGAGTTTATTGTGTTGGGAACATAGATCAAATAGGTTAGTACAGGTGTTGACCATTTTTACTGCAAAACAAAGTTTTAGAGTTAGTACTTTTATATTCTGGACAAACAACTGCAGGAGCATATACTCATATTTCAGACAGACTGGGGAGATGATAGCCATTGTATGACACTTGGTCAGGGTGAGGGAGTTCAGAATACAAGATTGGGTTTCTCCTAGATCTTCCCAGATGGTAAGAAGAGAGGGAAGAGACATACCAATCCAACATTTGCCCCCAATTGGGAGGTATTTATACTCAAGGGTTTCCTTTGGACTGTGGATCTTTGATATCACTGTCTAAATTTTATCCCCTGGATCCAGATTCTCCTATTCTGCAGAGATACAGCGTTCAGAACATTAAATGATTTCCCAGTGACCAGCACCAAAAGAAAAGCCCTGCATAGGAAATAAAGAGCTTTGGCAGTGATTATATAACTAAGTCTCACACATAAAAGGAGGCTACATCTAAAGGAAATGTTCCCTAACAAAGAAGGGAAGGAGAGAACAGGCAAAGGTGGATTGCATTCACACCTCCTCCTTTCAGTTAGGTTGCTCTGTCTACCTCAAATCAAACCTATTTGAGGAACTCCCCCATTTTAGCTTTCTTCATGAAAGGGGAACGGGAAGATGAATGAAATGGGGTTACCAATTTAGAACTCAGTCTAGGGCTCTTTCAATTATGAGGAGAGACTCTAAATTTTATAATATATGTAAATGCAAAATGTCGGGAGAGTTCTTATTTCTGACTGGGGGAGAAGAATTGGGAGACATCAAATAGAGGGGAGGAGCCATTGGAAACCTTATTTTCAGAATATAACCGTATGTTTCTAACTTTAAATGCTATTCTTGCTACTTGTGAAAAACTCAAAGACCACAGAGTGATAAACTATGAAGTGAAAGTCTGTTCCGTGTTTCTAGCCTCAGAGGAAACAACTGCTAACAATTTGGTAAATATCCACCCAGCACCTCTGTGCCTTAAAAATATTTTATGTCATATGTGTTATTTAGGGCTCTCCAAAAAACAGAACCTTAGGAAATTTTACATATATAAATGGTCTCTTCAGAAAGTGTCTAGCCATGTAATATGAAAAACAGAGACATTATCTGGCCAAGAAGGAGGTGTAGGTAGATATACTATGCCTCCTCACACAACCAAAAGAAGGACAACAACTAATTAAAAAAAAACAAACCCAGAACTCACAGAAAATCGAACTGTATGGCAGTCTGAAAACCAAGGAGTTAAAGAAGAAACATTCATCCAGACCGGTAGGAGGGGCAGAGATGGGCAGTTGGGTGGAGAGGACTAGCAGCAAGGTGGTAGCTGGAGGAGTGAACAGTCCTACATTTGCGTGTGGATAAACTGGGAGGAACCACCAGGGAGTGGGACAGACTGAACAACCCAGGGCTCCAGCACTGGGGAAATAAAGCTTCAAAACCTCTGACTGAAAACACCTATGGGGTTTGAGGCAGTGGGAGAAAGTCCCAGCCTCACAGGAGAGTTCGGTGGAGAGACCCACAGGGTCCTAAAATGTACACAAGCCCACCCACCCAGGAATCAGCACCAGAAGGGCCCAATTTGCTTGTGGGTAGTGGAGGAAGTGACTGAAAGCTGGCTGAGAGCTGAACAAGCAGCATTGTTCTCTCTTGGACCCCTCCCCCACATACAGTGCCACAGCGCAGTGACATGGGTTACCCCATCCTGGTGAATACCTAAGACTCCGCCCCTTATTATGTAATAGGCCCACCGAGAAAAAAAAAATATGGCCCAAATGAAAAAATAGATCAAAGCTCCAGAAAAAATACAACTAAGCGATGAAGAGATAGCCAACCTATCAGATGCACAGTTCAAAACACTAGTAATCAGAATGCTCACAGAAATGGTTGAGTATGGTCACAAAATAGAGGAAAAAGTAAAGGTTATGCAAAGTGAAATAAAGGAAAATGTACAGGGAACCAACAGTGAAGGGAAGGAAACCAAGAATCAAATCAATGGTTTGGAGAAGAAGGAAGAAATAAACATTCAACTGGAAGAGAATGAAGAAACAGGAATTCAAAAAAAATGAGGAGAGGCTTAGGAACCTCCAGGACAACTTTAAATGCTCCAACAACCAAATCATAGGAGTGCCAAAAGAAGAAGAGGAAGACCAAGAAATTGAAAACTTATTTGAAAACATAATGAAGGAGAACTTCCCCAATCTTGCAAAGGAAATAGACTTTCAGGAAGTCCAGGAAGCTCAGAGAGTCCCAAAAACTTGGACCCAAGGAAGCACACAACTAAGGCACATCATAATTACATTACCCAAGATTAAACAGAAGGAGAGAATCTTAAAAGCAGCAAGAGAAAAGGACACAGTTACCTACAAAGGAGTTCCCATAAAACTGTCAGCTGATTTCTCAAAAGAAACCTTGCAGGCAAGAAGGGGCTGGAAAGAAGTATTCCAAGTCATGAAAGACAAGGACCTACATCCAAGATTACTCTCTCTAGCAAAGCTATATTTAGAATGGAAGGGCAGATAAAGTGCTTCTCAGATAAGGTCAAGTTAAAGGAGTTCATCATCACCAAGCCCTTATTATATGAAATGTTAAAGGGACTTATCTAAGAAAAAGAAGAAGATAAAAAATATGATCAGTAAAATGACAACAAACTTACAACTATCAACAAACTTACAACTATCAACAACCGAACCTAAAAAAACAAAAACAAAAACGAACTAAGCAAACAACTAGAACAGGAACAGATTCACAGAAATAGAGATCACATGGAGGGTTATCAGCAGCAGTGGGGGCAGGGGGAGAATGGGGGACACGTACAAGGAATAAGAAGCATAAATGGTAGGTGCAACATAGACAGGGGAGGTTAAGAATAGTATGGGAAATGGAGAAACCAAAGAGCTTGTATGTATGATCCATGGACATGAACTAAAGGGGAGGAATGATGGTGGGAGCAGGGGGACAGGGGAGAGGGGAATAAAGGAGAGGAAAAAAATGGGACAACTGTAATAGCATAATCAATAAAATATATTAAAACAAAAATAAAATATAAAGAAAAATAGAGACTTCATTGAAGAAGATACAAGAAACATTGTACATAGGTACAACCTTGCCCCAGTCCCCTTTGAAGTAAGCACCTTGGGACCTCATACTGTTCTCCCAATCGTCATCAATATGCCATGTCTTATTTTACTGAATCTCATCAACAGTCTGAAAATTCTTCCCTTTCAAAGTTAATTTTAGTTTTTGGAAAAGCCTGAAGTTACAGGGCACCAAGTATGGGCTGTAGGGGGCCTGACTCACCTGGGTGATTTGGTGTTTCACCAAAAAAGTGCATGAGACGTGATGCATGAGCAGGTGTGTTGTCAAGATGAAGCAGCTAATCACCAGTTGCCCATAGCTGTGGCCTTCTCTATCATCTGAATAGTTTCCAGGGAGGAATATTCAAGCTTAATGCAAAATTTGATGCAGATTTATTGCTCTACTCACTCATTTTGAATGTGATGGCCACACAGTACACATGCTCCCTGAACTACGTCTATTGCCCTCACTGACTAGTACAGTGAAGTCATCATTGTTCATGCATATGCATTCCAGTCTACTCGCCTTAGCTATTAGGCCACATCACTGTCGTGCAAACCATTGTCATTATATTAACAGTGACTGGACTTTTTCCAGACAGACTTCATAGGTAGATAGGTAGAAAGAAAGGGAAGAAAGGAAGAGAAAGAGAAAGAAAGAGAGAGAGAGAGAGAGAGAGAGAGAGAGAGAGAAAGAGAGAGAGAGAGAGAGAGAGAGAGAGAGAGAGAGAGAGAGAGAGAGAGAGAGAGAGAGAGAGAGAAAAGAAAGAAAGAAAGAAAGAAAGAAAGAAAGAAAGAAAGAAAGAAAGAAAGAAAGAGAAGTTGGTTCACTTTTTTTATAAGTCCTAATATCTGCAGGTGGCAAGCTGGAGATCAGGAGAGCTGATGGTGTAGTTCTAGTGCAAAAGCAGGCAGGCTGGAGTCCCAAGGAAAACCGATATTGCAGTGTGAGTCTGAAGGCAAGAAAAAACTGATGTCCCCGCTCAAGACTCTTACTAAGCCTTTTGTTCTATTCAGGTCTTCAACTTACTAGATGAGGTTCACTCACAGGAGGGAGGGCAATCTGCTTTAACTATTCAGATGTTAGTCTCATCCAGAAATATCCTCAAAGACACACCCAGAATAATTTTTTACCAAATATCTGGGCACCCTGTGGCTCGGTCAAGTTGATACATATCATCACAACCTATAATACATTCACTACATGTAATAAATAGGTGCATAGTGTGTGAACTGACCTATAGCCTATATGCATTATGGCATTGAAATTAAGAACATGGGCTTCGGTGTCACTGGGACTAGGACTGAGTTGTGACCTTGCTAAGTCACCAGATGGCTCTATTTGGAATACTGCTCTAATAACATGATATAACTTACAGAGTTGTGATGAGAATTAAATAAAATGTTGCAATTAAAATGCCTCATAGAGAATAAGCCCTCCAAATGATAGATTTAAAAAATATATTAATATATTATCAACATCTTTGTATGTCAATAAATGTGGTTCTAATTTATCCATTTTTTTATAAGTGCATAGCATTCTATTATAGGGGTGAATGTTAGTTTATATAACTGATTCCTATTGATGGACATTTAGGTTATTTCTAATTGTTTACTCTTCTAAATGGAAAAAAAGAATCTTGCCAACTTACTTATTTAGCAGAAATTCACAAAATTAGAATGGCTGTGTCAAAAATATACTAGATATCTTTAATTTTGATTAATATTGCCACATTGGTCTTTAGAAATGTTATAGAAATTTACCCCTGATGGTCCCCTCCCACATTCCCACATTTGGGAGCATGCCGACTTGCTTGTACCCTTGCCCAACCTAAGCAGTAACAATCATTTAAATATTTGCAATCGCATATTTAATAGAAGTCTCATTTGTTTTAATTACCATTGCTTTCACAAGTGGTAAACTCGAGCAATTTCACATACATATTGGCTATTAGTACTTTTCATGTGAATTGACTCTTCATATTGACAATCCCTTCTCTAGTGAATGCTCACATATTGTTTTCTTATTGATTTTAAGTGCTCTTTAAAATTCTCAACAATATAATAACATCTTAAACTTACACGCTACTTAGTATGTGCCATGAGCTGTTCTTAATACTTTACATGTACAAATTTATTCCTCATAAATATCCTATACAGTTGGTACAATTATTGCTCTCATTTTACAGGTGAAGAAACTGAGGCACATGCACATTAAATAACTTGCTCAAGGTCTTGCAGCTGTTAAGTTGTAGAGCCAGCTGTCAGTAGGCATTTTGCCTCATGAAGTAACTAGAAGTTAATGCTCTACCCACTCTGTCTGCTGCCTTCCAACCCTTTGTCATATATGCTGCAAATATTTCCCTTCCCAATTTGTATTTATCTTTAAGCTTTGTTCATAGTGTCTTTCTTCCACACAGAAGTTTTCAATTTTTATGTAGTCACATTTATCCTTCCTTTTAAATGACTTCTTGCTGATTGTATTCTTAAATGACAAATAGAAATTTTCCCAGCAGAGAAGATCTCTGTCTTGCCCTGACTAGTGTGGCTCAGTGGGCTGGGCATCATCCTGAGAACCAAAGGGTTGCAGGTTGGATTCCCAGTTAGGGCACATGCCTGGGTTGCAGGCCAGGTCCTTGATTGGGGGCGTGCAAGAGGCAGGTGATAGATGTTTCTCTCACACATCAATGTTTCTCTACCTCTGTTTCTCCCTCCCTTCCCTTCTCTCCAAAAAATAAATAAAATCTTTAAAAAATGAAGAAAAAAGAGATCCCTATATTCCATCTAAAGACAGAAAGATGATCATGGGCAAAAGACATGCATGAAGGAGTGAAAAGCAAGGCACATTCAGGAATAAGTGAGATGATCAGATGCATGAATTCTGGATGACAAGCTTGAAAAGGTCATTTGGAACTAGATTCTCAAGAATCTTGTACATATGGAGTTTATCCTGAGGGCAGTGGAAGTGGGAGCCACTTATGTTTTTGTTTTAAATAAAAGTAAAACAATATAGGTATAGAATGATATAAAACGAAAATATTTTCCAACTGAGACTCCCATGCACCTTGCATATTCTGAAGAGGTAGCTTCTTTTATATTTTTCTGTTTGGGGTTCTTGAAATTATCCCCATAATTCTAAAGAATATGCTTATAATTATATTTTTTGATATATAACTTTTGATGACACCTATTGATTCCAGGTTATAAAAGGAGAAATTTGGCTCCTATATATTATTTCCTACCTCTCCTCCATTAGCCCTCTATATTTTCTATACGTATATAGAAAAATGTATACATATACCCTTCTATTGCTCATTTATATCAATTAATAATGTATCAAACTTCTACTTATTTCCCATCCATGTTTAAAAGTAACTTCTAATTCTCCATTGTGTGAGGTGAGAGAAGGTACCACCAACAAACTATTTGTTACCTTTCATCCCTTTGCTTCACTGCTTAGTCTCTGATGGCTGTCTCCTATTTGATGTGGTCAGGATTGATAACATGTACATTCTGTTCTGTACAGTAAATATTTCATACTTTTCCAAACACTTTACAACAAGTATGTGGTATTTATAATGTTATGATTAAATAAATATTATTTACTGTAATCCACGTTTGTGATTAGAATCCTCAATTGGGAAACGTAATGCTAGTTTGCTAAATCAGTGCTGCCCCAAAGAGAATATTCCAAGTGGCAAGGTCAAGTGGATTTTCCTGTCTTAAACTCTGACAACTACTCAGAATCATGCCACGCTTAATTTGCTTCATATGTGAACCACATGGCTTCCCTCCTCTACAGGATCCAATTGCCTCTCCTTTCTATTGAAAAAAATATATATCTTTTTAAAGATCTTTTAGCTTTGCAGTAGATTAGTTGCTGCATGGAAAGAATTTTCTTCCTGAACATGTTCTTCAGACTTTCTGAATTTGTTGTTTTCTAGGCCCGCTGCCCAACAGTCATCTACGATTTCTTTTCCTTGTAGTCTGGGTTAGTTTCTCTGCTTCTTGGGTCCTTGGATTCTGTTCTCACTTTGTTGGGCAATATCATCAAATTAAATTTAAAAAATTAAACGTGCATGAGAGTAGCTTTTGGAGTTAATGCATTTCTTAAGTAACTTAATTATGTCCTCATCCTGTATTGAGTTTGATTGGACATGGAATTCTAGTCTAATAATCATTTTTTCCTCAGTAATTCATAGGCCTTGCTCCATGATTTCCTAACATCTACTTTGTTGTTGAGAGTTCCGATGCCTGTTTGAATCTTCTTTTTGAGGGGGAATTGACTTTTTTTTGATTTTCCTTTTTTCTATTTCTGAAATGTTTAAGAATCTTCATTATCCTTGATATTCCGAAATTTGATGGGAGGTGTCTAGATGTGGGTTTTTATTCATTCGTATGACTTAGCTCTTGGAGGCCTCTTTCAATCTGAAGTCCAGAGGCTCTTGTTAGATCTGGGAAATATTTTTCCATTTTAACTATTTTTTTAACTATTTTAACTATTTGTACTCCATATTCTCTGTCCCTTCCCCCAGAAGCTCTTATTAGCTAAACATGAGACTTCTAAGACTGATCTATGAATTTTAATTTTTTTCTCACATTTGCCATTTTTTCTTTTCTAGCTCCTTTTCCCTTTATATTCTGGGGTTTTTTGTTTGTTTGTTCATACCGCTTTATTGAGATATAATAGACATGAAATTATAATTGACAAAATTGTTTATATTTAAAGTGATTTTTTAAACGATTTTATTTATTTATTTTTAGACAGAGGGGAAGGGAGGGAGAAAGAGAGGGAAAGAGACATCGATGTGTGAGAGAAATGACGGGTTGCCTCTCGCACACCCCCAACTGGAGACTGGCCCACAACTCAGGCACGTGCCCTGACCAAACCAGCACCCTTCCAGTTTGCAGGCTGGCACTCAATCCACTGAGCCACACCAGCCAGGGCCAAAGTGATTCGGTAAGTTTTGACATCCGCATACACCTGTGAAACCACCACGACGATCAGGGAAAGGAACACATCTAGCACCACCAGCCGCTGTCTTCTGCCCCTTTGTAATTTCTCCCTCCCGCCCTTTCCTAGTCCATCTTTCTTCTTTTGCCCCAAGCACTCATTTGATTTCTGTCACTCTAGATTATGTTGGCTGCTCAATTTTGATTTTTATATAAATGAAACTATAGTGTGCATTCTTCCTTCTCTCTGACTTCTTTCACTTAGCATAATTAGTTTGAGATCCATCCATGATGTTGTATGTATGGATAGTTCATTCCTTTTCATTATTATTCCATTGCATGGATATGCCACAGCTTGCTTATCCACTCAGGTATTAGTGAACATTTGGGTTGTTTTAGCTTTTGGCAAATAAAGCTGCTATGAACAGTCATGTATATGTCTTTGTATGGATATGTCCTTCCTTTTCTCTTGGACACATACCTAGGAGAGGAATGACTAGATCATATAGTAGGTGTGTGTTTAACTTTCATGAAACTGCCAAACTGTTTCCAAAGTCCTGGCACCATTTCCATCCCTTCGGATAACAATCATATTTTCAACTTTCAGTATGCTTCCTTATTCTTGGATGTTTCTCTTTTATTTCAATAGCACCTTTGTTTAATGGTTTATAATATCTTTTTGGAACTGAGTTTCACTTGGGATCATTTATCTAGTTGTTTACTTAGGTCCTTTTAAAGCATCTGGAGATTCTTGCCTTTCCATTCACAATTTAAAATAAAGGACTAGGGACAAGTATCTAATGTATTAAAATATGGAGGATTTTACTTTGGGTGCCAGCACTGGGCCTTACTGCTTATTAGGCAGATGTGCAGCTTCTTGGGAGTTCTCTGACTTATCTTAGGTACAAATTCCACCTCTGGGGTTAAGTTGGACAAATATTTAATAATATAGGAATAAATTTTAAAAAGTATATTTTGGTTGGTGAATGAACCTGAGTGGAGAAGGAAAAAGAGGGCTTAGCATCTGGAAAAGCACTGTTTTCCCCCATGTAAATCGATAACAGTAAGATGCAGTGGACAGAAAGTGAGAGAAGTGGCAGGTATCCTAGTAAATAGCGTATTTATTATTTTATATCATCTTTTCTATTAAAAGTTAAACAAAATATTTGTGATGTTACCATAAGAGAGAAATTGGATTGTTTAGGAAGTTAATAACATGTACTGTAAAATCAAATTTTGTAGTGTTTTTAAAATTCAGTGTGAGCATCTTCATGGAATGAAAACTTCACCATAGCAATAGAAACAGAAATTATGCTTAGAGTCTTTCCTTCCAAACCTTGGCATGTCATGTAAAACTAAGAAATTGTATGCTTAAAAATTATTGTCCTATAATTGATCATTGGGGCCCATCTTTCTGAACCCTCAAAAGATGTCCTACAGTATCTTTAATAGCTTGCTTTATTTTAAAGTAAAAGCACAAATGAACTTTTTAAATATCAGAGCGTGGCATGGCATATCATGCTAAACTCTGAGAAAATTTTTCTTTTCATTCATGACAGTATATAGTTAAGCAAAAAGAGATTTTACATTGGGAGAAAATAACTGGAAAGATGATAAGGAGAGCTATGATTCTAGGCAGAGTATTTTAAGTTTCTCTGTATCACAATTATCAATGGCTATTTTATTTGGTGGTTGTGTAGAGGAACATTTCAAAGTTTAAGAACTATTAGTATAAAGGATCCATGAAACTAAGCCCATTATGATATATTTATTCATTCAACAAAACTGAGTATCTACTTTTATACAGAGAATTGTTTGACATTCTTGTACTTGATGAATGTAAACAATTATATAAACGAAGATTTGAATGAATTTTTGCAGCAGCAGCAGATTTTCTCATCTAACTCAGATTTTCTATTTATTTTCTTTAAAAAATTTTTTTAAAGATTTCATTTATTTATTTTTAGAGAGGGGAAGGGAGGGTGAGAGGGAAGGGAAACATTAATGTGTGGTTGCCTCTCAAGTGTCCCCTACTGGGGACCTGGCCCACAATACAGGTACATGCCCTGACTGGGAATCCAACCTGTGACCCTTTGGTTCGCAGGTCAGCACTCAATCCACTGAGCCACACCAGCCAGGGCTCAATTTACTTTCTTAATGTAGAATTCATTTTTTTCCTGCGTACGTACATTCTTGAGGGCTTCTGCAGATTGCTTCCTGCTTTGTACATGGTAGGTGGCTGCCTTTACTGGTATGTGACATACTTATGTCATTTAAAAGGTATGTGGTATATTTTTTGACCTTTGAGTGAAAATTATTATATAACTGTCACTTGTGATTATCATGGGACCATCCAGCTGTGAAAAAAGGTTTTAAATAAAATCTAGCACTCTTCCCTAGAACAAAATAGTATACTTCTTTGTTGTGCGTAAGAACACTTAGCTACTGTAGCTTCTACCCTACTAAGCATGTACTTGTTGAGCATTTTGTGTTCAATTGGTCTGTATGTTTGGGAGTTCTGTTTACTCCTCCATGCTGACAGGACAGTATCACGCTGTGCTGTAACTGTGTCAAGAAACCACAGTGCATTCCTTTATGCATTTAGCCAATATAGATAACTTCATTGACCCATAAGAAGTTACAACAGAGATTATACAAGAACACATGATATTTAGAGAGGGAAGGAAGAGAAGTGTAGGTGGCCCTTCAGCCTGTATGAAGGGCTCAGGAAATATAATGGAAAGTAAGTATAAGGTAATAAATTGATGTCCATGCTAAAGCTTTAGGAGACACGAAGGAAAACTACCATCTGACTTATGTGAATAAAAACAATTCTAGAATGCTCCATATGTAGCTTTTTTCTTTGTTATTATAGTGCTGTCTCGAGTGGGGTGACAAGTCTTGAGGAAAATAATTGATGGACGAAATGGAAGAGAAAAAAGAATTATTCTGATTTATATTTATGTTTGTTTTTCTACCCATTTCAACCTTTAATTACCTGCCCACAGCATGGCGGGTGCATTTTCAACTGTGCCAGGTCATCAGGTAGAGTACCTACACATGGAGAAACTACTACTGTGTCCTCTCACCAGAAACATTGCAGTTTACCCTGCCGAGCACCCCTTAAGTAGTTTTCTTTGACAGTCTCTTCCTGAACACCACCGTGCTGTTTATGTAGCTGTAGAGCCGTGCGGTCTGATACAATACACAGTAGCCACGTATGGCTGGCGGCCACTGCATTGCACAGCACAAACAAAGAAAGTTTTCATTATCACAGACGGTTCTTCTGAAGGGCTCTGCTTTCAGGGAATCTTGGGGGAATGTGCTCAGGTAGAGCACCCTTGTAGTCATCACTTAAGCTTTCTCTGTCCAAGCATCCCCTTCTGGGAACTGTTTTCCCTCCTCTCCAGTTCGTCCACACACGTCCCATGGGGGCTCTTGTATTTTTTCCGTGACCCTGCCATTGTTTTGTCAGAGGTATCTGTCTGACCCAAGCTGGCCAATTTTAGTACCTGGCTTCCTCACTGGTCTGGGGTAGGGTACCTTATTTAAGCGTAGCCAATGATACCCCACTTTCTTTTTTTTGAAATTTTTGGACTTGGGGCCTAAGAAGTTGGCAAAATCTGTGAGCTGTAAAGCCTGGAAGTTTTCAGGAGTCACCTTTTCCATGGATAAAGTTAGCCTGCGGTGAGCCAGCAAAATGAAGCCAACGTGCAGAGAGAGGTAGAGGTGAGGCAGAGAGTATAGTAACAGCATGCAGGTTCCCAAGTCGAGTTGATACTGAGGCCCGGCTTTATTTTTATACTTATTTTTTTAAATTAACATTCCATTTTTCCTTAAGCTAGTTCAAGTTGAGTTGCTCTCATTGGCAAAGCTACCAGAATAACTAATATTATAACCATTTGCATGACCAGATTCATGAAAGCAAAGCAATGTTAATGGTTTTAGCTAGATTTGTCATTAATCCAGCCACGCCTTCTCAGATAACTGCAGCTGCTAACGAGGCTGAAAGTTTAAAATGCCTTTCTTACTCAAAGACTCAAAATCCTGTGATAATATAATTTAACACCTACTAAATTTTCCAAAATGTAGTTTTGTTTTTTGTATAGGTACTTTTGGTATAGGTTTTGTTTTTTAAAAGATTTTATTTATTTATTTTTAGAGAGAGGGGGAGGGAGGGAGAAAGAAAGGGAGAGAAACATCAATGTGTAGTTGCCTCTTATGTGCCCCCTACCAGGGACCTGGCCTAAAACCCAGGCATGTACCCTGACTGGGAATCAAACCAACAATGCTTTGGTTTGCAGGCCAGCACTCAACCCACTGAGCCACACTAGCCAGGGCTGGTATAGGTCTTTATTTATGCAACTATATATTTGCTAGATAGTTTTTTCTCCATTCTTGCAACTATATGCATAAATTACTAGATATTATTTCCTTAGTGATTTCAGTCTTTTCCAATTGAACAGCTTAAATAAAGGAAAGTTTCAACTTTAAAGATCATTTGCTTCTTGGAGGTATATTTGGAACTTTAGTAACTTGGAACATACTTTGCCATCAAGATAGTATTGCTATTAATGGTGGTAGGTTATTTTGGTTGGCACATGAAAACTACTTAAACAATGTAGGTGAAATTACTTACCACTTGCCCTTTGAGTTGGCCTTTCCACATGATTTGCCTTCGTTATTTTCTTTGTCCACTGATATTTCAGCCATACTACTCAATAAATTAAGCTTTGTGGTCCTCCTGGAAGTCAAACTATCATTTTAACTAATATTTCTATGAAATATTAGTTGAAACGATATACCAAAAACACATGTGCATTTCCCAGTCTCAGGGAAGGAAATTATTTTGACATTTTTTTATTTCTCTTTTCCCATTTTAGCCTCTAACTCCCTCCAAACACATGATGAGCAAATTAGGTAATCGCTTGAGCTATGTGATGGGAAACTGTTGTGAAAAATAATTAATCAATAGTGAACTAAAAATGCAGCAGGCCTTGAACATCTCCTAGTACATAAGGCAGTATAGACTAAA
Source organism: Desmodus rotundus (assembly GCF_022682495.2). Classification (NCBI taxonomy): domain Eukaryota; kingdom Metazoa; phylum Chordata; class Mammalia; order Chiroptera; family Phyllostomidae; genus Desmodus; species Desmodus rotundus. Next base: position 83,636,861 of record NC_071398.1, read on the forward strand.
GATAGTTCAGAGGACTAAGGTCAAAATTAGAAAAAAATTGTGTCATTAGGTAGGATGTGTAGTTAAAAAGACATAAAACATTTAAATTATAAATGATTGATACTCTCCCAAATTAAAAGTATTAAACCATACTTTAGAAATAGGAATATATGCGTATAAGAAGTGAAATCTCAACTCCATGTGGCTGCTAAGCAAACTCAGAAGCTATACGAAATTTTGGAAAGGTAAGGGAAGCCATATGATATTGCTCAAAACTAGTCTCATAGAAATGTTCCAACTAATATTTGGAGAGCAAAGTTCTGTTTTGTTTTGTTTTGTTTTAAAGGCAATTTTGGCAGGAAGAATTCTGCATTATAATCCGGGAGGGAAACGTCACCAATATAGAAGAGCCTTGGCCTAAATTCCCAGATTTGACAAGTTTGAAGTTCAAGTTCACCATACACACAAACTAATTTTCTGAGCCAACTTCACGATATGAACCTGGTTACGGATTCTCACATAACTTGGTCACATACACATATATGGTAATTTAGGTAATTGGTGATGAAATAATAATTCAGTTTTTCTGGCTTTCAACATGAAAATTTAAAAACATTGAACAATTGGACTACTCAGAGCCAAGGCATAAACCATAACCCAGATCTGTGGTTTCAAGTTCAAACCAAGGCTGTGGAGTTCAAGACTGCTTTAAGGGAAGTTACCAAGAAAAAATATCTTTGGCACTACACATATTTTACATGAATCTCACAGATACCATTGAGCTTTTCTAAAATATAGACATTTTAATATTTTCCGAGTAGAATGGTATTTTCATCCTTCAATAACAACTCTTGCTTATAACCAGCTTTCAGCACAGCGCCTGATTCAATAAATATTCATTAAACTAATGAAAATGGTAAAGAAGGAAAATCAACTGAACACAAATCGCGACAGAGGGAGAGATTACATAAGGGCAATGGAAGTTCTGCTCTAGATTTACAGTCCAACCTCACTTACATAAGTGCAAAATATCTTCTCCTTTGTGTTAGTCCCCAATGTAGCAATTTTGCACCAAGAGTTAGTTAGCATTTTCTTCACCAGGAAGAACAACTAGCTCCCTGTTCCTCAATGTTGTTCACGCCATCGATGGTCTAGGTCCTCAGCGAGTGGGGTGCGTCGTTGAGCGGTTCAAGTCCTTCAGGTGAAAATTCAGGGGCCAATCGTTGCTGTGTTCAGGCTTGGCCTGTGACTGTTCCCGATGCTCATAGGTTTGTGAAGTTGAAAAACCGGCATGTGGCATGCTTCTCAGGCCTGTTGTCAAAAACGTTGGACCTCTACTTTTGTATGGCTTTAGATGCGTGTTTCAAATATGTGGACAACTACCAACTCATATTTTCAAAGGGGAAAACCAAGCCCAGGGGAGTGGCAAGCTTCACCCGGAGCGAGGCCAAGGGGTGAAGAGTGACAGAGAGAAGGAGAGGAGGCAAGGGGAGACAGGCTGCTGTCCTCGGGATCCAGCTCTCCGGTTCCCTCTCTGCCAACGGGCTGTCTCTCCGCTCCGCAGCAGAGCCCGGAGGCGAGGCAGGCGGAGCAAAACGGAAACAAAACAAAACAGACCTCCCGATTCCAGAATCTCAGCGAGTCCCCAGGTGGGAATGCCTGAGCCCGGTCTACTGGCGGGGAGCCCTGTCCATGGTCCTGACCACATCCTTCTGCAGTCCCCTGCGGACTTCGGAGGCCGCACGCACAGGAGAGGCGGGCCCCTCCGCGGTGGTCCAGGCCCCTGGAAGCCCCGGACCGGCCGGGTCGCGCCGCCCGCACAGGCTCCCGGCGCCTCCAGCGGGTCTCAGGTGCGGATGGTGGGGCTCCTCGGACCCCGCACCTGTTTCGAATCACCGCGCGAGGCGCTGTGGGGGCGGCGGGGTGGGGGCGGGGCGGCGTCACGTGCGGCGGCGGCCCGGGAAGGTTCCATTCCTCCCGCAGCTCGTGCCGGCGGCGCTCGGGGCCCCTCCTCCGCCCCGCCCAGTCCCGCCCCGCCCGCGGCCCCGGTCCACGCCGCGCAGCCCGGCGATTGCGGGGCCGGCCCCGCCCCGCCCGCTGGCCGCCTCCGCGCGTCGTCCGCCCTCCCGCGCGGCCGCCCGCGCCCCCGCGATCCAGTTGGTGCGGTCCATGGCAAGCACATCATGGCGATTGAAGGTAAGTGGAGGCCGACGGCGGGGAGGGAGGAGGCTCGTGAACGCTCCGGGAGCGGGGGCTCGGCGGCGCCCCGGAGGCCGCGGCACGGGTGGGGCAGTCTCCTGGGGGCGGGAAGCAGGCGGAGGCGGCGCAGGGGTCCCGACTGCGCCCCGGCAGGCGGGTGGGCGGAGCGGCGCCACGGGTCCGCCGGACTGCCGCTCGCTGGCTCGGCCCTCGCGGGTCCGTCGGCCTCGGCCGGTGGCCCGGAGTAGGGAGGAGCCGGTCCGGCTTGCAGGTACTGGGCCGGGGCCGCCGCTTCCTCCTGGCGGCGCCTAGTGGGGCTTCGGTGCGCGGTGTTGCAGACCCGGCGGCACCGCTGGGGAGCTCTGGACCGCGGGGTGTACCCCTTTCCGTTGACCTCGCTCCAGCAAACCATCCTCCCGCATTACCCGCCTTCCTACCAAACTAGGAGTCTAGTTTTGCTGCCGTCCCAGTCCCAGCCCTCCTCAGTCTTTGCTCCGGAGCGTTGGGCTGCGTGCACTCCTCGTCCCTTCCCCTTCTGTTTGCTGGTGTGGGGGACCAGGACATTGGCAGTGAGGTGATTTCCTCTTCAAGCGGTTTTTCCCCTAACATTCAAAACTGCTTTTTTCTCTACGAGAGAGAAGGAAAAACATCTTTGCAACAAACATACACTCTTAGAATCCTGTGTACATTTCAGTTTAAGTGTTATAGTGCCGACAATACTAATTATTTGAAAAAGAAACTTAATAAATTAAGTTCCTAGATAAGGTAGTCGACACTAAAGTGTATTTTTCTCTTGTTTCAAACACATGTAACTGCAATGAAGTGTCTACATTTTGTTTTGTTTTGAAGGTGGATATTGTGAAAATGAACACCACATGGTTAGGACACTTATGTGAAGGACTGCAGCATCTGCCAGCTCCTCTCTCTCAGATTAACTCAACCAGTGAAAGTAGTTTGTGAAATTCACCGTGTATGCGTATTCATCTGTACAGATGTCCAAAGCATCTATACCTGTGTGGTTATTAGCCTAAATTTTATGTGACCCTTTAAGTGAAACTCTTAAAAGCACTTTCCATTTCGGTGACCAGTCGCTAGTAATATGTATCTTGTGGGCTCCTTTTTGTCAGATCCTGTGGACTCCGAAATCGCTTTAGCTGTGTGTTTGCATTTATCTTATTTGTTCATGTGATTGGACATTCAGACAGTTAAAGTAACTACTTTAGCTAGAATTATGGAGAGCACCAGGAATAAGATTTACCTGTAATCCTTTATAGTCTTGTTATTCAACCTTTTTTCCTCTGTGTGCTTCTTACTGCAGGTTCAAAATCAGGAAGCTAAATCCAACGATTTACATTTTGTACTTTGTTCCCCCAATCAGTTCGTAGTAGAATTTCTTCTGATGTGATAAAGGTAAAAAGGATTATGCAGAAGGTGAGGAAGAATTAGCCAGATAGTATCCATATATGATCCTATAACTTGGAATTTCTTAAAATATTTTGCAGTTTCTGCTCTTTTCCTCAGTCCTTCCCTTCTTAACCCCTAGCAGTTCAACGTGATTGATTCCTGTTTCATGTCAGCTGATAGCATTTTGCTCTGCTTACAACTACTTGTGTGCTCAAAGAACAAGACTGTTTAATTCCCATGTTCTAGAGGTTCTCCTGTGAGATACTCTTGTAAATAATTTCACATTTAAGCATAAGGTTTCAGCATATAAAGATCACGCATTATCTTTTCTAGTTTGCCAAAGGAACTACTGTTAACATTAGCATTTCAAACAAAGATGTCAGGTTAGGTTAATCTGAATGCTGTTTTTCATGTACTAAAGCAGATTTTTTGATGCTGTGTTACAAAGTAAAATGAGCTCTGGACCAGGACTTTGTACTGGGGACATCTAAGAATTTCAGGGCCCCAAGAGGTCATCTCACCCAACATTATTCCCAATGAAGTGGGGGTTTTGTGGTTTTTTTGAAGATTTTATTTATTTTTAGACAGAGGGGAAGGGAGAAGGAGAGGGACAGAAACATCAATGTGTGGTTGCCTCTCACATGCCCCCAACCAGGGACCTGGACTGCAACCCAGGCGTGTGCGCTGACTGGGAATCAAACCAGCGGCCCTTTGGTTTGCAGGCTGGCACTCAATCCACTGAGCCACACCAGCCGGGGCCCAAAGAGGTTGGTTCTTAAAACATTCAGTTACCTCACTCACTAGACTTAGTGAGCACTACTTGGACTCAATGTTCTATGCTGGACACTATAAAAATAATAAGACCATATTTTTGCCCTCAAGGAGCACATGTTTTGGTGAGGGAGACAGAGCGGGTTGTAACCATGCTATTACAGTATAATGCGAACACCAAGAGATGGATCATCCTTCTTTTGTATAAAAACATTAAGTGCGTTGAATTCATTCACTTCATATGCCGATGGACACTGAATGGTATATGTCAGTGTGGGACTCTAATTCCTGTAGTTCATAACGTCTTTGTATTTGACCCAAAATCCGCTATTCAGTAGTGTCTGTTTATATACTCATTCTAGGACTGCCTTCTGGAGCAATACATTACAAGTCTGTTGTTCTCACCTGCGTGGCATCCCTTCTCTCATGCAAATCCACGTTATTTAAAACCTCAGGATAAAGTTGCTCTTTAATGAACTGGCCTATGCCCTTCTTTCATCTAGCCCACATTCCTCTGTCTTTTCCATAAGAATCAGAAGACTCCGTGCGGAAATGTTTTGCTGAAGTGAAAAATACTCATCTTTCTTGTTGACTTGCTATTTTAACTTTAACCATTTAACCGCTCTGGGTAGCATTTTTAAAAATTGTAAAAGAATTTAGAATCTGCGTGCCTGTGTATGTATGTACTTTTTATTCCTAATGCACCTTATGGTTATCCACACACTTTCACATACATTTTAAAAGTCATCAGCACAGTTCTGAGATGCTCTTGAAGATCTGTTGTGACTCTTAAGATTTCCAAGGCAGAATCTGGACTTCCAAAAGCCATTTGAAATACTGAATTAAAAAAAGAAAAAATGCAGGGGGAGAGAAAGGGGAGGGATATGGGGATAACTATAATTGAACAACAAAAGTAAATAAATTACTGGAAATTGAAAAAGAACGCAAACATTTTATATTTTTAGTTTTGAGGGGAAATACCACACTTCGTTTTTGCTTTCCATGTTATTATTAGAGAGCTGTCATAATAATGGAATAGGGGATAATGTAGTTAAAGGGTCACACCTATCCACCGTCTGTGGCAGAGTGAGGCAGTTTTTTGAGTAGTTGATTTTTTGAGGATTTACAGTGCAGTTTAATCAGTGATGTTCCTACAAGACTGATACTTTTGACTTTTGGCAGGAATAAAATTTCTAATGTTTCACAGAGTTTTAAGGCATGTTTGGATATTAGGTAGATTTGTTCAGAGACCTCCCTAAGCATTTTTTAGTAATTTTCAATTTATTTAAGATGTCTCATCTGATTCACTAAGCAAATTTAGAAAAAAGTGGGGAACACTAGAGAAATAGTTGTATTTCGGTTTTCGTTGTTTTAGGTAGTGTTAGAACGCAGCAGCAAATACCAGTGTGGAAGCAGAGAGAACTGCGTATTCTCTGACTTAGACAGTCTGTTGAGTAACGACATTTGCATTATTTTCTTAAGTTGAGTACGGTGTTTGCACATAGTGTATGTGTGGTAGTATAGTAAGTAGATTGTCGTCATGGATTTGATTTCCATTGAGGCTACTCCATTCTCTCTGCTACAAATCCTAGCTAGTTCATGCCTAATATGAAAATGTATAGGGTCGGACAAAATACTATAAATAAAGTATTACAAGCTTTTGAGTAAAATGACTGTATGCATATTTTGTATATGTAGTAAAATCTTTATTTGTGTGTAGTAAAATCTTGATTGAAACTGGACAAATTAGAACCATTGATTTACCATTTCTTAGAAAGAGAAAGTAGTGACAACACAGCAAGCTGTTATTAGGAATTTACTTAAAGACAAACTTCTAGGATCTATATGTATATGCAGAACAGTGTCTTATTTTCAGTTTGAGGGCTGTATTAGAATTGATGTTTATAGTAATGTGAGTCATCAACAGGTAGAGTATTTTAATGAAGTTAAGTTATCTTCAGTATTCTGAACTTACTAATGCAATAATGCATATTAGTAGTTTTAAAAATGTTCTGGTGCAGTAGTTAAAACAAAAAGACGTGCTCAGTTAACTAGGAAATGAAGCAGAACACCTTTTTGTGAGCATGTACGTATTCAGGGCTTTATGGTACGATCTCAATGAGCTGCTAACCCCCAAAAACATAGTTAAAGGAATGAATTAAAAAGTGGCTTAAAGTGGGGAAAATTGATTAATTTACTTATATATGATAAAGTTTACACTTCTTAGAAAAAATTATCAAATAAATTAATAGGAACATATGTGGATCAAAAGAGATACTTATGGATCAAAAAGGATATGTTTTTCAAATTATAAAGTACTCTAAGATACTGTTTTAAGAAGAGATGTATTTAGTTATTTCATGTGATGCTGAAGTGGTGGTGAATATGTTTCTTAAAATTTAGGCTGTTATTGGACAGGAATATTACAAATAAAATGGTTTGTAAAAGTAGACAGAAAAATAATTCAGACTATTTTAACTCAATAGCAATTGCTTAGTAACAACCAACAAAATAAAGGAATTCAATTTGGGAGGATAATTCCCAGGGAGTTGGAAACCTGAATTTTTTTTTTTAAGCAAAATTCTGAAAAAGGACAAATTAAGAAGAATGAGAAGATTAATGTTTTGGAATATTTACACAGGAGGATGTTTCAAATTAAATAATTGATACTGTGGAAGAGAAGAAAACATACAGAGTCTTCTCTGTTTCCAGGGTAAATCTGAGTTTTCTCAGAATGTTGTATTCTACTTGTGAGGAATGGAAAGGGAACTAACATATTGTGGGTGCCCACCAAGGGCCAGGCATCATCTCAGTTGTGGACAGCAAATGTGTGGCACGGCTCCCTGTCTTGACTGTAGAAGACACCTGTGTTGTTAAAGTATCTTCTTTTCCCTACCACTTGTGGACTTGGTTTCAGAATCATTCTCAACATTGTCCTCTACCCCACTCTAGCAGCTCCTGTTACAGAATCGGTATACGGGATAAAAACTTTTCTGTTTGGAGGTGGTTATCATTACTGCTTTACAAATGACTTCAGTTATTTTTAAATTTTTTTCTTACTCCAAAGATTAAATAACAAGCACAAGGTTTTCAGGACAATATTAGGTGATGCTGACATTAAAATTGAAGAAACTATGGTATTTCTATAACACTGTTTTTAATTAGGGACTAAAATTGGTGTTATTCCTTGAAGGACTTAATTGGGACAAAACTAAAAAGTGTCTAGTGATTATTAACTGGTCTAAATGGGTTAAGGTGGGTGGTGGGAGTTGGCACTATTAATAGGAAATATTTAAAATTTCATGCTTGTTATGTGCAGTATAGGTGTCTGCTTAAGAATGAGCTATAACAACTTACGAGAGTAAGCTAGATGGTAATCTAAAGACTGTGACTACGTTAATGCGTGTGCTTTGGAGACGAGTCTTTAGACCAGACGGAATTTAAGGTAGTTCTAAAGTAGCCTTGCAGTATTTGAGAAGAAATTAATAGAACCTACAAATTGTAGTGGTTTAGGCTAATGTTCAAAATAAACATGGTAGAGAAAATAAGGTTGGTTTTAATAAGGACTGCTAGATCCAGTTTGAAGGTAATACATCTTTGGGTTTAATTACATTTTTGTACCTCTGGGTGTATTTCGAATGGAATCCAGCATCATACTTACTTTCTTTCTGTAGACATGTGGAAAAGTACATACTTTATATATAATAAGCCCCCCCTTAAAAAATTCCCAGTTCCCAGGCACACTCTCAAGTATGTGGGAGTTCAGATACAAACACACATATGTGCACACATTCACAGCACACGTGTGTGCACCCACATACATTTATTTCCTCTTACACCACATACTTAGGCCAATTGTAGAGGATTATGCCAGTTTACATTATGTTCCTACAGGGGTTTGCCTGAGGGAAAAGACGGTAACTTTGACTAAACGTGTCATTGTTACGTGTTTCTCATTTCCATGTTGCTGAGATGATTATTTCAAGAACATTGCTACTGTTATCTCCAAGAATAGTTTTGAGAAATTTATTTTTATTTAAATTACCTTAAAGGGTTGGAAAACAATTGCATAATTTTTATTTTTTATAAAAATGAAGAAAGATCAGTTTTTACTTTCTCACTTTGTTAAACCTAGTATTGTAATTAATTTTTTCTGACAATTAACTAGTGACTTTGGGCAACTGTACTTGGAGTGCCTTGGTTTGTTTATCTATGATAAGCTAGACAACTTTATTTCTGAGTTTAAGAGTCATATTCTGTCATTCTTACATGGTCTGTAATTCTTCATTACCATTATGTCTTTGAAGTATGTTTGCTGTGTGAAAAATTATTTTTATATGAGTTCATTTTGTCGATGATTATTTATTTTAGTGGAAGATTCATCTCTTCCTAAAAAGATTGACTAACTGATTATTTTAAGTAACCATTCTCTCAAATTGGTTTAGTCACTTCTTGATTTTTGGAGGTTTCTCAAAAAATTAAAAATAAAACTACCATATGATCCAGCAATCTCACTCCTGGGTATAATGTATCCAAAGGTAATGAAACAGTATATTGCACATTTATTGCAATCTTATTCACAGTAGCTGAGATATGGAGACAACCTAAGCATCTGTCAGTAGATGAGTGGATAAGGATGTGGATAAGGATATATTATTCAGACATGGAAAAGAGGGAAGTTCTGCCATTTGCAGTAGCATGGACGGACCTTGAGGGCATTGTGCTAAGTGAGATAGGTCAGACCGAGAAAGACAGACGCTGCAGGGTATCACTTAATGTGTGGAATCTAAAAGAACAGAACTCACAGAAACAGAGTAGAATGGTGGTTACCAAGGGCTCGGGGGCGCAGGAATTGGGGAGCTGCTGTTTCAGGACATAAAGTTGTACCCAACAGATAAGTGAGTTCTGGAGATGAATGCACAGTATAGTGATTATACACAGTAATACTGTGTTGTAAACCTCAGGGATGCCGAGAGACTAGATCTTCATTGTTCCCATCACAAAAAATGGCAATTATGTGACATGACAGAAATACTACCTACTGCTAAGGTGGTAATCCTATTGCAGTTATAAATGTATCAAATCAGCGGGTTGTACCTCTTAAACATATACAATACTATATGTCAACTAGAACTCAATAAAAATAATCATTCCCCTATATGTTGGATAGACATATTTAATTATAAGTGTATCAAATCACCACAGTGTACACTTTACATGTCTAACAATATTATCTGGTGAGAATGTCTCAATAAAGCTGAAATTTAATTAAAAAATCAATAATTGTGTATCCTTGTGCATTGTACTCTTACAATCAGACAGCCACTTTTGGTTACCATCATATCTAAGTCAGAGTATGGCTTGCCTTTTTCTTCCAAATTGAACATTTTCTTTGGAAACTTTTCAGATTTACTTTTAGAGGTTTTTTCAAAAGGCATAAAATTTGTAGCCTTTTGACTCTCGAATATACATGTTAAAACATACATTTAACATACAGAATGCATATTTCTTCCTTATGCTCTTCCTTAGGAAGGATTGAAGATAAAAAGAGTATTGATTTGAGTGTCTGATACTATGATGAAGTTTATTTAACTTTTGGAGAGTTGTTTTTGTACTTTTAAAAATAAGTTTTTTCCCCCAAATTTTGCCGTATTGTCTGACATTTATTTATCTTTAATATTCCTTTTTATTTGAGTAATAATAGCGATTGCTCATGAGTCCCCCATGTACATCAGTTTATCTCGTGATCTCACTTATTGGTTAGAATTTTCGGAACAAATGTCAAGAATAGTAGAGCAGAGTCTTGCTCTTTCTAGTTATGGGATTTTTGTGCGTGCTTCGGCAGACTTGACAATTATGAATTGACTCTGAATTTAAAATATACTAATTATTGGAGCTTTTTATTTATGCAGTCCTTTCATTTGATACAGGGAGATTGAATATTTTTAAAAGTGGGTGTTAGTTTTCATTGTCATTCTGCAGAATGGAGGAAGGTTGTGGAATATAATAGTATTTTGAAAACTATAATAGTATTTCTTGTTCCTGCTAATACTTGTAGAAACTGTGTAGTTACATTTAAGATGTGATAATGAAACCTAACCGATTTATAGTCAATATGCGGGAAAGTTTAGTTTTAATTATGGGCTTTAACAAGTGCAGCCTTGTTACATAAACCAAGTGCATAACTCAAACTAAGCTCTAAGTGTTGCCATCTAGAGAGCAGGCCTTGATGACTGTGTAAGAAATAGTTTTAGGCCTATGCAGATATCGGTGATGGCGTCAGTATACATTACAGTTATTGTTATACGTGATCTTCTAAATTTCTCCAAGTTCGTTTCCTGTAATTTGGTAAGTATTCTCCTTCCAGTCATTTGACTCGTGTCTTCTCCATTTTAAAGACATACGGTGTGTAGGTGTTGTTCATTCTAGCCCCTCAGCAGCTGAACACTGGGTGCTCATTGGTAATAATCCAGGTGATAGGGTCTCACTGTATTTACACTGAGGTTTGCTGAATGATAATTCTTTTGTAATCATAGCTGAGTCAGGTGCTTTTTCTCGCTGAGTCTATGTTCCTTATAACCAGTGACTTGTGTAGTGTTGATAATAAAGAAGCAATGGCATTGTTACAACCAAGTTACAGTGTAGGTCCAATCTAATTTAGCGATAGAAATACTGTTTTCCAATGTTTCACCTTCTTAGATGACCTACTTTTTTTTTTTTTTTTTAGTGGCTATCATGGTTTTTATTTCTCATTGCTGTAAGATATTTCTTATAACTTAACTGTTTACAATGAGTTTTGTAATGAACTAAGATGGTTAAATTGTTTCATATTTTTATTATGCAAAGTTTAAACATAACTTACAGCATAATTATATGGTCATGAATATATAGGACACTCCAAAATTTTATTCAGCTTACATTCATTAAAGAAGTGGCACTGTGTTTCAGAGTGAAGGAAATACTATTTCTGTAGTAAGTAATAACATTACTCTTGTGATAAAGTAATTTTAGGTAACAATTATGATAAAATAAATTTAGTTTGAATTAGTTTTTATCATGATACGGTTTTCTTTATAGACTTTGTCTCATCATTACAGATTTGTAAGAGTGAGGAGCTGAAGAATGGGGAAAGGGGTCGTTTCATTTTTTGCGATATGAGTATTGTGATAAAGTATAGAAGGTATTTTTACAGGGTTGGCCCTTCCCTAGTTACTTGCCGGTGTATATTAGTGCTCAGGCACAAAAGGGGGTCCTTCCCTGCAGTGCTTCCTCCCGGAGGGCTGGAAGAGGAGCTTAGGAAATGGTACGTTTCTGCTCCTGGGAGGCTTGCCATTTAAAGTAAATACTTGACTGAAATGTCTTCATTCCAAGACTATAAGATCTGGGCTCCAAGAAAGTTCTGTATATCAAGTCATCATACTCATGTAGTAAAGTTTAAGGAGAAGAATTAGCAAACTCTTTTCCTGAGTTCATTTCTAGAAGCTAATTTAAAATGGTTTTTTGTAACAGTCAGGTTGTTTTCTGTTTTTAACTTCTAATAAATTTTTTTTTAACAGGTGGAGAAAGAACCTGTGGAGTACATGAACTTATCTGTATTAGAAAAGGTAAGACAATGCTCTGCATGGATATTTAAATACAAAGCAAGCATTTTACAGTGTATGATAAATTTTAGTGATATTTTGAGAGTTGTGACTCACAGTTTTGTTGGGCTGTTAGAGCCTGGTTTCTAGCATATTGGTTGTTGGACAGGCTGAAGTGGCAGAGAGTGGAGGGTTTGGTTTTTGTTCCCTTTCCGAATCCGGAATCTGAGTGCATGCCGATCTCCCATTGATGTCTGTTCTGTTGCTGTGCCCCATCGGAGAGACGTGAGTTGTTGCTGATAGTCAGATCGGGGGCGTGTCCAAAGACCACAGCATCTTTTGACACCAACAGCTGTTTGTGCTTCCTTATGAGGAGCCACCTGATAACTCGGTGGTTCAGTAAGGTGGCCCCAGGAAAGGTAATTCAGTTACTAGGTGGGAGGCAAGCAATCAGGTATTCTCTGTATTTGGATGAATCAGGAGAGACTTGGGAGTTTCCACACTCAGAACTAATCACAGGTCTGTGATATTTGTGAAGAAAGGAAAAGACAGACCTGAGGAGGTCAGGGGAAGAAATCCTCATAAATTGACTGCTGTTTTCTCTTTTTAAACTTGGGGGACCCTCTTTTTCTTGCATCTTTCTGGAAAATCGACCTGGCCCTCTAGAGTCTGGCCGACCGGCTGCACGGTCCTCTGATATTTTCACCCTAAGGAGGTTTGGTGGCAGTGTCCGTGATACGTGAGGATGATGGCGTGGCAGGGGACTGTCAGCGTGCTTCTGGTCAGTCTCCCACAGGTGGGAAAAGCCTCGCTGCCTCAGGGCGGAGAAGAACCCCTTCCAGGTGAACTCGACAAGGTCGCGCTAGTTCATCTGTGTCACTCCGTGCAGTTGCTGTTCACTTAAAACCACTCTCCTTTCAGAAAGTGTAGTTTACCTGTCTGCTGCTTCTCTGCCACCACAGAGGAGAAAACTGCAATCAGTTCCCTGAAGTCAAATCTGGGATTATAATTTTCACACTATAACCATTGTTGATTGATTTGTGCTTCTTACCTAAAATGGAGGAGAGCGGGGACAACTTTATCCAGTGTTCTCCTCTTTGTAAACTTTTTGGCCTCCTATATCAATCCAGAATTAATAAAAATGTTTTAAATCATTTTATAATTGTTACCTATCTCACTAAAACAGACTTTATTTGACTGCACAGCAAAAGGCACTACAGATCAGTTGGAATCAAAAGCTACCGAAACTGTGGTGAGGTGAAGAGAGAATCGGGACAAAAATAGAGGCGGCTAGGAAGGAGGAAAATGAAGTGGGCAGTGGCCTTGTGCAGCTGCAGTGGGGACAGAAAGCTGCAGTGGGGAAAGTAGCATAGGTAGAAATAGACGGACCCACCTTTTCATTATGACTCTTCTTGCTGTTCTTCATTGTTGTCCCCGTTCCTGTCCAGGTAGTTCGCAGACCATGCCTTGCCCGGACATTAGTCCAGCCTTGTCACTTGCTTCCATTTTTCTATAGAATTTTAAATCTGTGGTTAAAATTTAAAAAAAAAATTTATTACACTGTAGTCATGTCATGGAAAACTGTCCTTATTCTAGAGTATGTTCCATAAGTATTTGAATCTTATCAAAGTTAATGTTACTGCTTTTGCATTTTAAGGGGGACTTTCATACAGTAGAGCATGTGAGGGTTACATAAAGTAGAATAATTGTAATTGGTCTCAAAGATTCTGGTAAACTGGCATCTCTAACATTATAGCCAATTTCTTTTTATCGGTTTGGCTGTTCCTTGTCTTCTTCGCTGGCTTTTCTCTGTAGGACTTGTGATTTTGGAATGTTCGGAGTTCGGTCCTCGGTTTGCTTCATTTTTCTGTCTTTGCCCTCTGTTTGATTTTATCTGGTCCTGTTGTTTTAAATGCCACACACATTTATAAGTCCAGCTCTGAGCTGTCCTTGAGCTCCCTGCCCTTAATTCAGTCTACTTACTTGATATTACTGTCTGGAGGTCTGTTAGAATAACAGCTTGACATTTCTAAAGTGCACACGTTGAGCCCTGGCTGGGCAGCTCGGTTGGTTGGAGCCTGTTCCCTGCCTGTCAGATTTTGGTAGGCTGTCAGTCTTCTTCCACCTCGTCTTCTCTCATCCTGTTCAGTTCAAGCTGGCCGTGCTTCTGCTGGTGTAATATTCTCAGAAAGGGTTCTTGTGAGTCTCCTCACTATGTCGTGGAGCTTCAGGCCAGTAGACAAGATGCTCCTTCGCAGGTCTTCCCTCGATAACTTTGTTTTTGGCTTCTGCTGTGATGGCTGAGGGGAATCCATGAGTCACGTGTCTAACCTCTTCAGAGAGCCTTGTGTGTCACTGAATATTGGGAACTTTTACTCATTTTGAGGCACTTGCAAAAGATTATCCACCAACTTAGTAGATTTTAGAATGTCCCATGTTCTAGCTTTAATTGTTTATACATAACATAGAAAAAAATAAGTAAGGTGTATATAGAAGCAATATATAAATAAACTATATTCTTATTTCTCCTTTCTACAAAATGTGAAATACTGTATATTATTTAGTATTTTCCTTTTTAACAAAATAAAACCTAACCATGTATCTATCCTAGAGTTAAGTTCAGATTAGTAGGCAAAGATATCTGTCTTTTTACTGTCTACATTGTATTCCACTCTGTGAAAATACCATAATTTATTCAACTAATTTCTTTTTTTAGTTTTTCTTTTTAAAAACCAGAACATTTATTGCATGATTAATCATTGAAGTTCTTAAGATGACCTGGACAGCAGCTGCCTTCTTGGGTTTAGGTGTTGTTTCTCATGGAATCCGTGCCTGCGTCTGTGGTACACAGTTTTCGGGTGCCTTATTCGAACAGTCCCAGTGCTATTTCGCCTTTGAGCCTCGGCACTCCAGTTCTACCCTCTCCTCTGCTCGGCAGCGTGGCCACGTTGGCCCCGGCAGACCGCTGAGGGCGGTGGGTCCGGAGCCAGAGCGGTGGCACAGCCTGTGCACCTTCCTGCGAGTCATCTCTCTCCTGCTGTTCAGCCCATTTCTTACCAGTGGGAATTGCTTTGTTTTAGAACTCGCGCCACTGAGAGAATGCCAGTGCCACAAAATGCATTCCTTTGTGAGTGTGTTATTGTGGTCTGTTTTTAGGTAGATGCTGAGAAGTTAGTTTGCTGAGTTAAAGAGTGATACATGATTTTACTAGAAATTGGAGAATTCTTGTTCTTACGCATTGTAACATTTTTGCATTCCCACCAGAAATACATGAATTCACAGCTCTGCCAGCAGAGTGTGCCTTAATTAAACTTTTGGATTTTTTTGTTGTTGTTGTTGTTAATCTGGTAAGTAAAAAACTGTAGTTTGGCATCATTCAAATTTTCACTTCCTTATAAGTGAAGTTGAGTGTCATGTGTTTGCATGATTTGATTTGAAGGACATTAGAAGAACTTTCTTCTTCTGAAATGTCTTTCCTATGTTCCGTGGTTTCTCATCTCCTGACATTTGCTGTAATTAGGATCTATCTAGTCTTTAGAAATTTATTCAAAATGTATTACATGGGATGAGAAGGTGGAGAGTTAGTCTTTGGTCCTCCAGCATTTTCATCTAAACACACTAGCATAGAGCATCGGATTATTTCACTCTCTTGTGAAAAACCGGAAATTATAGCCCTGAAGGCATGATGCCCAGGACAGTAAGGGAAGAGGGTGGGTTGGCGGGTGAAAAGCAGAAGTGAAACACTCTAGGACAGGGCCCAGAACGGGCAGGTCTTAGATGCCAAGGGCAGCCTAAATAGAGGACACCAAAGCAAATTGCATCTCTACTCTAGTTTTTCCATGAGTTGCTTGGCATTGTCTCTTCTTTTCCAAATATCGAGGAGACCAGAGCCCCTGGGTATTCTTACCCCACTTTTGACCTGGGGTGAATGAGGGAGTCTGAAGTCTGAAGGGAGGGGCCATGTTACTTAGCAATGTGGTCCGACTAGTCGTACGTTACTGTAACTTTTGCAGCCCCTTCTCAGCATCTAAATCTAAGGCCCTAGAGTGGCAGATACGAGCTGGTCTTCTTGCTTGCTTTTTTTTGCTTGCTTTCTTGCTTTCCTTCTTAAAGTTGGCTTCTATGGCATTTTATTGTGTCTTCTATCCTCCAGTAACATTTTACTCTTTAGTGCAAGGGTTCATAGGTGGGGTTCATGGGTTGCGTGCTGTGAAAGAGGAAGCAGTGGCAGGAAGGCAGCCAGTTTTAGAGTTACTCAGCTATCTCCTTGTGTAGTTGGTGGAAACCAAAAGTCTATAGAATGGATGAAGCTCTTGCTTTACTTTCTCCTGTGTGTCCGTCTATTGTGTGTGTAATCTATTTGGCAAATGATTAAGTGCTAGGCACTGTATTGCAGTGAATAGGACAACTTACCTGCTTTTCTTTCCTGGGGCTTATTGGAAACAGACAATAAACAAATAGAATCATTCTCAATAGTTATAAGTGCTATGAATAAAATAGAACACAATGGTGTGTGGGGGGGGTGGGAGGGAGAGAGAGGGAGGGACACTTTGGATAGATATTCAGGTAAAGCCTCTTTGAGGCTAACATTTAAGCTGACATCTGCCTGATGTGATGTTCAGAGAAGGTCACAGATAAGAGGGCAGTGCAAATACTCGGAGGTGGGAACAAGGCTTGGCATGTCCAAGATGCTGAAAGCAGCATAGTTGAGGAAGTAGTGATGAGTGTGGGAAGTCTCACAAAATGAGGTGGGAGAGGGAGGAAGTATCCAGATCATGTATAGACTTACAGGTCATGTGCGCGGGTTGTGCTTAATTATAAACACAACGAACTCTAAAGAGGGCTTTAAGCAGGGGAGTAATGTGATTTGCTGGTAATATATGATGTGGTAAGGGGTTTAAAGTGGAAGTAAGGAGACCAGTTAGGGAGCTATTGAAGTAATCTAGGTTCAGATATGATGGGGCTCCGGTTACGGTGTTAGTTGTGAAGTTGAGAAGTCCGTGGATTTAGGATATATTTTATAGGTACAATCGACGGAATTGAAGATGGATTAATGCTGATGAGGGGGCGGAAGGGAAAGAGGACATCTCAGGTTTTGGTATCACTTCTGAATGGTGGTGCTATTAGGTGAGAATGGAAGGACCGAGGGAGGAGCTCTTGGAGCAGAGCTGATGATACGTAGAAATCAGGTACTCTGTGTTGACTCTGAGATACCTATTTACTGAAGATGTCGAGAAGGCAGTTGGTTGGATATCTAAATATGGGATTCAACTGGAAAGGTCAGGGTAAGAGATGTAAATTTTGGGGGGTATACAATTTTTAAAGCCATGAGATTAGTTGAGGACACCCACCCAAGAGGTGAGTTTAGGCAGAAAGAGACCACCAAGTAAAGCATTAACATGAATATGGATTTCATGTAAAAATTAAAGGTATTTATTTCTGTTGGAGTTGCTGAAGATGAATAGTTTATTGCCTTAAATAATTTATCTTTGTAATTAGCTTAAAGACAATTAATGAATGGTTGTCTTGCATTCTCCTAGGGTAATTGTTTATTTATCATTGACTCTTAACTAAAAGCATCTTGCAGGAGTAAGTGTTCTTGGTCGATTTTAATACAGCGGTTCTTTTAGAGGTCGTGGTTTTGGCAGTTAGAGGGTAGGCAAGATAAGCGGGAGTGGGTGTAGTAAGAGAATAGCAGTGGGGTGGGCAGGAGCCTGGGGTGGAGCTCGCCACATCCATTTTAAAAAGTACAGCTGCAGCAGCAGGTTTGCACGTAAGCAACACTATGTTTGTGGTGTTTGTCGTACTTCTTTTCTCTAAAAGTGGAGCCCTGGTTTTTACATGGAAGTAATACTGCTTACGTAGATAGTAAGTGCATTCCCTTGCCCTTCCATTCTTCATACCAACCCCACTCCCCAGAGGCAGTGGCTCTCAGCCCTTTTAGCTGTCTTTTTTCCCTGCTTACCTTTATATTCTAAATGAAGTTTCTCTGCTATTTTTTGATTTTAAACTTATTTTGACATCTGCTGCTTTCCTGCTGTGGTAGGTAGAGACTTAGTTCTAGGATATTAGCATAGTGGTTAGGGATGTGATTCCGGAGTCAAGACTGCAAGGTTCTGATTGTCTTTCTATCGCTTACCAAATCTGTGACCTTGGGCAGGTTACGGAGCCTCTTGTATCCTGCTGTGCTCATTGTATTGCAGTGTTGTCTTCCTCGTGTGTTGTTGTGAACATTAAGCTGGTTAATGGCATACGAAATACATATCAGTACATTTGTTGTGTAAAGCCAAGTGATAAAAGCTAATAAACAGATTTAATAATTTTAATCTTTATGCAAATAAAAAATACATTTTATCCTCCCCATACATTTGTCCACATCCTATTTCCCCAGTAGAGTGGTATTTCAACTGTGGTTAAATTAGTTTTCAGAATTGACATTTTATGACTGATACTGTTTACAGTAAAGACATTATTGTACAATAAATATATTTCCCTTTTTGGAACAATTTCACATCTCTTAAAATGTCCCCTGCCTTTACCTGTCTCCTTTCAGACACCCACCTTGACCCCTCGGTAACCAGAGTTCAAATCCATGCCGATTTCTCTGTCATTCAGATTCTACTTCTGCTACCACCCTTCTTCTCATACTGATACATAACTTCTGTATCGGATATCATTACTTAAGGTTTTTCTGCTTCCCTACAGAATAATTTGCCAGCATATTATATTACTTATGGTACTGTTAGTTGCTATACCACGCAAGCCCCAAAGAAATCATGACTTAAACAGGACAAAGGTTTCTTTCTCATTGGGAGAAGCCCACATCAGGTGTATCAGGTTGCCACAAGACCCTCCTTTGGGCAGGGACTCAGGGACCCAGTCTCCTGCCCCTTGGCTCTGGCATCTTCAGTGGGTGGCTTCAGAGGCTGCTGGGCTCATCTGTATCAAGCCAGGGGTGCACGAGAGGGTAGGGAGAAGGAGATAGCATCCAGGAGATTCCTATGGACTAGGCCTGGAAGCAGTACAGATTGCCTAACATTCACATTTCATTTAATAATTCAGTCACATGGCCACATCTGATCCCAAAACAAGATGGAAAGTGTTAATGAGCCAGTGAGCCCAAGAAGTACAGTGACCTTCATTCTCCCACTTACCAGTTATTTTACCCTAATATGCCCACCTTCCCCTAGTCTTACATGTTCTGTTTATGCTAATGGTGATCATCTGCATAAATTCCCTCTAGAGGTAGTTGTGTGACCTAAAGGTGTGACCTAGTGAAAGAAGTTTAGGCTCGGTAGAAGAGGCCGGTGATATGGACAAGATACAATAGCTATTTTTTTTGTTGTATTTCGTTTTGGTGGGGAAGGAACTGTGAATCCTCTGATTGGGTGGTTCTCTTTTATCTTGTGGGACTCTGTCATTTTGCTTCTTTTGCCTTCCTCCACCCAACTGCCAAAAGGCCTCCCTTCTTGCCTTCTTTTTTGTTTACCAGAGCTGTGAGTTACAAAGGCTGTTCAACTACCTGTTGAAATCACGCTTTGCCTCTTTAACTCTTGGACTTTGAGGTTCCCTCCCTGTGTTCTAATCTACTCAATTATTCATTTATTTTTTAATATTTGCAGATTTAGAATGGGCGTACCAGTAGTTTTAGACCAGCCTTTGGGCCCTTGCATCCTCTTTCTTCTGCCTTCTCAGCAGTTTGTCCTCACTTGCAACAAATCATCCAGTGGGGGTGGAGCGGGTGGGCGCAGGAGAGATGGGGCCCTCTAATTTAATAACTTTCGTCCTTTTACTAACAGTTATTTTGAAATTTCAGCATTCTCTGCATTCAGGTTATTTTGAAGACCTGGTTTTTATGTAGATTTACCTTTCCCTTCTTGTTTTGTGCAGTTTTGGGTAGAGAAATTGGAGAGGACATGGCTTCTGTGTTCTTCAGATACAAGTGTCAAAGGTGTTGTGATGAACAAAAACGTTAATATTATTTAGTATAAGTTCTTAAGTATCTTCTTTCCTTTATTCTTCCCTTTTCTCACTCTCACTGTCACTCAATCACACTCTTCCTCTGAGACTTTTGGGGGAAATAATAATATATTATTTTAAGAAGTTTAAAGTGTTGCCTTTAAACTTTAATGTCATATTAAGTAATTAAGGTCATATTAAGTAATTAAGTAATACCACCTAAAATTAAGTTGTGTGTGTATGTGTGAATGGTTAATATGTCCAAATCTCATCAACTTGGTAGGTGGTGTCTAGTTGTATGATACAGGACACACTATGGCTCTCTCTGTGGTATATTTTATGTACTCGATATTTCATTAGTGAATTGAGTTTGGTTAGCACAGTTGACCCTTGAACAACTCAGGGTTAGAGGTGCTGACCACCCACACAGTTGAAAATCTGCGTGTATCTTAAGTCTGCCCTCCACACACACAGACTCCCAACCGTACAGAAATACAGTTGACCCTTGAAAACGTGGGTTTGAACTGGGTCCACTTAAACGCAGGTTTCTAAAATCCACATATCAGTGAACCTGTGCAGTTCAAACCTGGGTTGTCCAAGGGTCAGCTGTACACACAAGTCAGTATATAATATGCCAGTAGGCATGACAGTTTGTTTAGGGAAGTCTAGAAAAATTCTTGTATTGGCTAAAGCATAAGAGATATCAATGGTGAAGATTTTTAACTTTAAAAATGGAAACGGCTATATTGAATCCATGGGGAGAATGTTGAGACTTTCAAATTTATGACCTGCTATGGTTTTTTTTGACTAGGAGAAAATCACTTATTTAAGCCATTAAATTATAAACAGCTAGTCCTCCTTGACAAATAGTAACAGACCAACTTTCTAATCTTTTATCCTGTTTGAACCAAAGACTGCCTTTTTTTCCCCTATTATAGTTGTCCCAGTTTTTCTCCCCTTGCCCTCCTGCACCCAGCCCACCCCCATTTCCACAATCAATTCCCACACCTTTGTCCATGTCCATGGGTCATCTATACATGTTGTTTGACTAATCCCTTCCCCTTCTCGCCACCATTCTCCCCCACCCTCCTTTCCTCTGGCAGCTGTCTGTTCCCTGTTTCCACGTCACCAGTTCTGTTTTGCTTGTTAGTTTATTTTGTTCATTAGATTCCCATTGTAAATGAGATCACTTATGTATCATTGGTAAATACGTTCTCCCATACAGTTGGTTCCCTTTTCATTTTGATAATGGTTTTTTTAGCCATGCAAAAGCTTTTTAATTTGATGTAGTCCCATTAGTTAATTTTTTAAAAAAGATTTTATTTATTTTTAGAGAAGAAGGGAGGGAGAAAGAGGGGTAGAGAAACATTGATGTGTGAAAGATACATTGATTACTTGCCTCTTGCATGCCCTCAACTGGGGACCTGGACCACAACCCAGGCATGTGCCCTGACTGGGAATTGAACCAGCTACCTTTTGGTTTGCAGTCCAGCACTCAGTCCACTGAGCCACACCAGCTATGGCTCACTTGTTAAGTTTTTCCTTTGTCTCCCTTGCCCTAGGAGATAATATTGGCAAAAATATTGCTATGTGGGATAGCTGAAATTTTGCTATCTGTGTTTTCTGCTAGGACTTTTATGGTATCACAACTTACATTTAAGTGTTTTATCTATTTTGAGTTTATTCTGGTGTATGGGGTAAGTTGGTGGTCTAGTTTGATTTTTTTGCATGTACCAGTTGAGTTCTCCCAACACTATTATATCGAAGAGGTTATTTTTACTCCATTTTATGCTCCTGCCCCTTTTGTCAAGCATGTATTGACCATAGAGACATGGGTTTATTTCTGGGTTCTCTATTCTGTTCCGTTGATCCATGTGTCTGTTCTTGTGCCAGTACCAGACTGTTTTGATTACAGTGGCCTTGTAGTATAGTTTGATATCAGAAATTGTGATCCCTCCAGTTTTGTTCTTCTTTTTCAAGATTGCTGTGGCTATTTGAGGTCTTTTTTGTGACCTAAAGATTGTCTTGAAGCTAACCCGTCACCTGTAGTTGCTCATCCCTAGTATAGGTGATCTTTAGGATTTCTTCCAAACATGATCCTAAATAATAACTTAAACCTCATTAACATCTTGGAGTTATTACCCATCTAAGAGCAGAGCCTTACATGGTTGTTGACATAGGGTTATGCTTGGTAGTAGTAGGTTGCAAATTATGGGACTGGATTAGGTAGTGTCTTGTATCTGTTCAATTCTGATAGTTTCTTATCCTAATGAAGTTGTGAAGAGAGTACAAGACATAAGAAATGAGAATGATTATAGTTCAACAGAGCTAAGGGTGAGGGGAGCTGAATTTGGTGCTGCTTTTCCCAGTATGATAATTAAAAGGAATATTTCTGTATGTGTTATCATTTCTCCTTTGAGTTGGCCGATACTGCTTTGTGGATGAATGATAATACAATTAGGTTTTCATTATTTCTTGCCTATGCCTGTGGATTCTACCTTGTAGCTGGGTAGACAGACTTGTTTCCTTCTTTTCCCCCTTCAGTGCATCCTGGGCTTGTCTGTTTTTTAGTGGTATTTTTGGTCTCTTTAGTGGTATTAGTGGCCTCTTTTGGGGGGAACATTAGGTATCTGAAAATGTAGATGATAATTTTGAATATAGACTTGTATTGAACTCCCTAAAACCATGCATCTATAGGGGAATGAGCTATATATTGACTTGTTGGGTAGGAATTTTTTGGATAGTGACCCAGTTTGACTTTTAAACCTTTTGTAGGTCTAATGATCTAGAGTAGAAGAATGTAGTATTTTTTTCTTCTTTCCGGTGTTTAGTGGAGCCAGTATTCAGTAAAAAGAATACAGGATTAGGAATCAGGAGTCATGGCTTAAATTTTCTAATTTGTTTCATCCAGGCTACGCAGCTGAGTAATAAGTCACTAAATTATTTATGTCTCAACTTCCTTATACATAAACTGGTGATGCAGGTAGTGCTATCTGCTGATCTCACAAGACTTTTTGAGGAGCAAGTGAAATAAAGTATACGAAACCCTTCATAGCCAATACATTGAGATATATATATATATATTCTATAAATATCAAGAATGACTCCTTGGAGTTAGGGTCATCCTGACATTTGTAGAATCTTAGGGATGGGCCAGATGTATTCTATATGTATAGGTCTACAGAGTGTGTTCTGATTGCTTCTGTTGCTCATTCTTTCAGTGGTTTGGCATTCAGGATGTTGACTGTATGAACATTGCTAGTGAGTTGGTAGCATGAGCCTTCCAGAAATGTTTCAGTAGTTTATATAGATGATGGAATATGTACATAAGAAGCAGCTTGCTGATACCTAAACAAGGAAGTGACTCCCAGTTTGAAAAATTCTAGCCTCTTAGCCTCGGATCTTGGCATATAAGCAGACCTTCATGTTCAATTTCTGTGCAAATCCAGTAAAATCATTTTTCTATTGTTAGATCAGCACTCAAATGCGAAATACTAAACATTATGTAAAAATGGTAATTTTGTCCTGTTTGTTCTGACTGAATAGTATATTATAAATGTGCTTTTTATCTCAGTATATAATTTAGTTTGATTTTATTTTTAAAAATATCTTAAGTGGTAATATAGTTCTCCCCATTTGTACTATTTTAGTGTTTCTGGTTCTTAGGATAGATATCTTTCCCTGTGGTATATGAGTTCTAGACAGTGCTAGTGAGAGATTTCCTTGAATTGAGGGGACCAGTATATTTTTGCAGCTGCTTTGTTGGAGTACATTGTAAGCTTTCTTTTTTCTGGCTCAAGAATTTTCAGTTAGGTTGTGAATTTATAGAGCCTCGATGGGTAACAAAGAATAGGTCTTTTGCTACTATAATTAAAATGACACTTAGGCTTACAATTTAATAGAAAGTAGAAATCATGGAGCTGTATTTTCTTATTCAGTCTCAGCTTCCTTGAACTTCTTAATGAGAGGTTTATGTGCACCCGCAGGGAAAAAAGCCTACCGCTTGTTATTTTTAGTTTTATATTCCAAATTGAGCTGTTATAAGTTCATATCAGCATTAAGTAAGGCAGACCCTCAGCATTTGGAGGGGGTGGGTGGGTGAAGTTCAGGAGATAAGGGGGAAGAATATATTGGGAAGGTCACAGAAGCACGAAATCTGGAAAAGTCATAAAAAGGGAGAGCAAAGTCACGATGAAGATGCTGTGAGAGCCAGTCCTGTACCACATCAGGTCTTGCCTTTCTCTGAAATACTTGTATGTAAAAGTACCACTTTCTCTCTTCTCCCTTTTTTTCTTCTTCTAAAGCCTGTTTTAGTTGAAATTGTGTGAGTGTAAAACTATGGTGTTTCGCAGAGTGGTGTCTGTGGAACAACTTCAGAAAGTTAAAGCCTGTTGCAGTATTTTCTAGCCCATGTGCGTCATTCAGCTGTATTGTATGCTCTAATAACCGACACTGAAAAAGGAAGTCCATTTATTGGTACTAGGACAGAAGGGCCAGAGTGTTTTCACCCGCCCAGCCCTTGGTCCAAGGGGAGGGCTCCACGCATACTTTTGCTCAGGATGTTTCACTGGTCTGAGGCTGAGATGTCCAGGATGTCTGTACCTCCTCCTCTTCTTCTTTTTAGTCCTTGAGAGAAGAATATTATGGTTAGATTCCTGATACTATCTTGAGAGAATTTATGACTTATATACCAATCACTACAGCCCCTTTTAATAAGAGTCCAAACATTTTGTAGAATACTCCCATTACCAATTTATTTGGTTTCTCTCTTCTAACGTTTTTTTTCCCCATTAGAAGCAGGATAGGAGAGAAGGGAGAATTTTTTTCTTATGGATGTTATTTCATCCTAAGATGCAGGCAAAAGAGTGGAATAAAAAAAAAAGAGAGTGGAATATATACTGATTAGTATTGGCTTACGTACTTATTTTCCTTAAATGAATTTCATATATAAAAACATATATGTGGTTGGGTTTTTTGATCAGTAAATTTAATTTTCTGATCATTAATGTTGGCCTGTGACCATTTTCAAGAGGAGAGAAAATATTTGCAGAGGGCGTTTCTATATATATCAGCTGAAAAATGCTTCATTTTTTCCATCTTCCCACCCCAAAGTTAGATAACCAAAACAAACCTTTAAGAAATATATCCACAGAGTTGATGTATCTGGTGATATAACTTAGGTTTACAGATGATTTCCCTAAAGAATTGGTTGTTCAACTCAGTGGATTTCTAATTACTGTAAAATGTGGGCATTGTTAAACATGTAAGTCTTTAATTCACTTGCAATTCATTTCATTCTACATCGTGAAGGGTCCAGCCTTATCTTATCTTAACTGATTAGACAGTTATACAAATACCAGTTATTGAATAATTTATTCTTTTCTTGATAATTTAAAATGCCAGTGTATCATATACTAAATTATCATACGTATGTGGGTCAGTTTCTGTATTTAATTTTGTTTTTCACTGATCTGCCTTTTTTGGAACCACTAGTACACCACTTTTATTATTGTGGCTTTTGAAATCTGGTAGAGGAGGGCTTCTTGCATTAATGTTTATTTTAAACATATCTTGGTTATTCTCTTATGTTTATTTTTCCAGGTGAACTTTGGAAACACCTTGTCAAGCATCCGCTTCTACAATTTGTGTGGCACTTCCTTCCCCTAAAATAATCCTAATGGGATTGGGTTAAATTCTTAAATACATTGATTTTTCTATTCAGAAACAGGGCAGCCCTTTCTGTTTTCTCTTATGTCTCCCAGTGGAATTTTATAGGCACACACATTTCTTATTGTTATTTTTATTGCATTTTATTTTTTAAAATATGAATGGGACTTTTTACTTAAGTCTAGTTATTTTTTGCATGTAAAATAGTTATTGATTTATATATTTATTTTGGGCTGACCAGGACTATAAATGAATGCATGGTTTAGTTAGGGAAGTGAGACAGCATGCTGTAGTGTTTGTTTGATATTTTTTGTGTTATAAGGTGTTGAGGGTCCTCAGAACCAACCCCTGTGTTTGATGATTTGCCAGAAGGACCCGTGGAACTTAGCATTTACTCCTGACCCAGTTGGCCCTTGAACAATACGGATTTGAACTGCGTGGATTCACTTATGTGCAGATTTTTTCAATAAATATGTAGTTGGCCCTCCGTATTCCCAGATTTTGCATTCACAGATTTAGCCACCTGTGGATCAAAAACACTGTTTTCGATCTGTTGTTGGGAATCCGTGGAGGTGGAGGGCTGACTGTATGCATTGTTCTGTGCCATTTTGCATAAGGGACTTGAGCATCTATGGATTTTGGTATCCAGGTGGGTTCTGGACCAATCCCCTATAGATACTGAGAGAGGACTATAGTTAAGTTTTGGGGGATTCAAAAGTTGTGTATGGATTTTTGACTGCATTGTGGGGATTTGGCATCCTCTACCCGCTGTGTTACTAAGGGTCAACTGTGGTTTTACTAGTGGCTAAGATTTATTACAATGATGTAGTAAAGATACACAATTGGACCCTAAGGGAAAAAGACATGGATATAATGCCGTCAAAATCCCATATACATCTTAAGCCTGCTATGTTAACTCTTTTCTATACAGAAGGTCAATGCCAAAGGGCATATTTTGAAGAATGACATATGGATTATAATTCACCTTTTTTCATATGGATATCCAGTCTGTTTCAGCATTATGTATTGAAAAGGCTATCCTTTCTCCTTTGGAATATCTTTGTCCCTTTGTGGTAAATCAATAGACCATATGTTCATGGGTCTGTTTTTTGAACACTGCCCTGCGCCATTGGTCTGTTTGCCCGCCTCGTTGCCATTACCAAACTGTTCTGATTATCGTGGCTTCATAGTCAGTCTCTCTGTGAACCGAGGTGTAATAGACTATACCATTACGTCAGTTTCAGGTGCACAGCTTTATGATCGATGTATGAATATATTGTGAGGTGATCACCACGACATGTCCAGTTTACATGCATCACCACACACAGTCATGCATTTTCTCTTGTGATAAGAACTTTCGAGATGTACTTTCTTAATAACTTTGAAATGTACCATACAGTATTACTAACCATAGTCACTGTGCTGCATATTTCATCCCCAGGTTACTTGTTTTATAACTGGGAGTCTGTACCATTTGACCAGTTTTACTCATTTTGCCCACCCCTGTTCCTGCCTCTGACGTCCACCAGTTATGTTCTCTGTATCTGTGAGTTTGGTTTTCTGTTTTGTTTCTGCTTTTTAGATTCCACATGTAGTCATCCTGCTGTTCATTAGATTCCGCAGAACCTATTCATCTTATAGCTGTAACTTTGTACCCTTTGACTAACACCTTCCGTTTCACCCAACCCTCAGTCCCTGGCAAGCGCCATTCTGTTTTCTGTTTCTGTGAGTTTGCCTCTTTTAGATCCCACATTTGAGTATATGAGTAAGGTCATATGGTATGTGTTTTTCTGTCTGAATTTTCATTAGCTTAATGCCTTTAAGGTTCATCCATGTTGCGAATGGCTGAGTAATATTCCCGTGTGTGTGTATGTGTATGTATATATACATACCACATTTTATTTATTCATTGATACTTAGGTTGTTTCCATGTTTTGTCTATTGTAAATAATGATGCAATGAATATGGGGTGCATATGAGAGGGGACCCAAAACCCAGGATTTATTTATTAAAAATTGTGTAGGTATTCTTATATGTTTAAATTTCAGTCACCTTCAAAGTGCTCTACGTTTGATGTGATACACCTATCAAGATGTTTTTTTCCACTGCTAAAAATAATTTTTGAGCTTGTCAATTCTGATGCCTTTGACTGCTTCTGATGTTTTTTGTTTTACCTCCTCCACATCGGCAAAATGTTTCCCCTGGAGGGCTTTCTTCATCCACAGAAACAAAAAAAGTCACTTGCGGGGGGAGATTGGGGGTCATGCCGTTTTTGGCCAAAAACTGCTGAACACTCAGCGGTGCAGGCAGGTGTGTTTGTAAATCACCCATCGTGAAATGTGCAAATGCGTAGAAAGGTGAAGGGATTAAGAAGTCCAAATTGGTAGTTACAGAATAGGCAGGGGAAGGTTAAGAGCAAGTTTAGGAAATGGAGATGCCAAAGAACTTAACGTGCACGATCCTTGGACGAGAACAAGGGAAGGGGCATCACTGAGGGAGGGGAGGGGTACTAGCTGGAACAGGGCAAAGATGGAAAAATTGAGACAACTGTAATAGCATAATCAATAAAAAAAGTTCAAAAAATTCACTGATGCCGAACACAGCTTCTCATAGCAGTGCCAGCTGGTAAGCTGATAACAGATTGGTTCCTAGAACACTCACTTAGCAGGGGAAACCTGTACTACAAGGGATCCACCTTCGAGAAGATAATTTTATTCTTTGTGGGAGGGGTGGTCCCACCTTGTATATCTTTTCGAATTAGTGTTTTCATTTACTTCAGATAAACAGAAGTGGAATTGCTGGATCACATGGTAGTTTTTTGTTGTTTGTGTTTTGAGGAACTGCCATACTGGTTTTTTTTTATAGTGGCTGTATCAGGTTGTAGAAACATGGAGTTTTCTTTGTGCAAAGGTTTTGAACTACACATTTAGGTTTTTAATAGGACTGTTTGGGGTGTCTCTTTCTTCTTGGGTGAACTCTAATTGTCTTTAAAGGAATTTCTTCATTTCGTCTGAGTTTTGCTGGATTTATTGACATGAAGTTGTCCACAAAATTTCTCTTATCCTATTACTATCGATAGTAATATAATCTCTTCATTCCTGGTATTGGTAATTTCTGTCTTTATTTTTTCCCTGGTAATTCCCGTTATAGATTTATCAGTTTTCTTGGTGTTCTCAAAGAGCTAGATAGGATTCATTGATTTTTCTCTAATGTATGTCTGTTTTCTTAGTTTACTGATTTCTTCTGCAAATCTTTTTTATTTCCTTTCCTGTTTACTTTAGGTTTTATTCGCTCTTGTTTTTTCCTTTTTTGGCTTCTTAAGGTCAATCTTTAGGACATTGATTTGAGACCTTATTTTCTAAAATAGGCATTCAGTGCTATAAAATTTCCTTGAAGCACCGTTTTAGCTCCATCACACAAAATCTCCTATATATGGTCACTTTCTTTCTTCTTTGACTTGTGGGTTATTTAGAAAGGTATTTTTACATTCTAAATATTTGGTTATTTTCCAGTTATATTAGTGGGTTTGATTTCTAATTAAATTTCTTAGTGGTTAGAAAATATACTGTAAATGACCAGAATCCTTTTAAATTTATTGAGAATTTTTTATGACTCAGAATATGGTGTATTGTATGTGCTAAAATAGAAAGTTTATTCTACTGCTGTTTTGTGGAGTGTTTTATAAATGTCAGTCATGTCAAGTTGATTAACAGTGTTCCAGTCTTTTGTGGCCTTAATGATTTCCTACTTGTTCTTTTAGTTATTGAGAGAGAGGGGTGCCGAACTCTGCACTGTGTTATACTGTGTTATACTGTGTTAACTGTGTTATAAACATTTAAAATTATTATGCCCTTCTCATTGATTTACCTCTTTGTCATAATGAAGTGACCTTTTATTTCTGGTGATGTTCTCTACTTTGAAATGTACTTTATGTGATATCAATAAAGTACAGCTATTTTAGTTTTCTTTTGATTATTATTATGATTATTATAGTATCTTTTCCCTGTCATTTTGCTTTTTAATTTATTTGTTAACTTTATATTTAAATTAGATTTCTTGTAATTAGATCTGGCATTTTTATTCAGTCTCACAATTTCTTCTTAATTGGAATGTTGAAACACTTATATTTAATGTAGTTTTTTATAATGGTTGGCTTTAAAACTCTATCATTTTGCTATTTGTTTTTCTCATCTGTTTTTTCTTTTTGTTTTTGTTTACCTTCTCTTGGATTATTTTTTTATTCTTCCACTGTATCTAATTCTTAGCTTGTTATATATTTTTTATTTTAGTGGTTTCTTTATGATTTATGGTATACGTAGTTAAGGGTGAGGAGGTAGGGGTGGAGGGGTTGAAGAAAAAGGGAAAAGGACTCATGGACGTGGACAAGAGTATGGCGATTACAGGGGGCGGGGAGGGAGTTATAAGAGGACTAAATGGTAATGGAAAAAATACAATAAAAGAATTAATGTGAAATTTTACTACTTCATATGTAGCACAAAACCCTTAATACTATATATTTCTACCCAATTAAAAATGGGCAAAGGACCTGAATAGACACTTCTCCAAAGAGGACATACAGATGGCCAATAGACATATGAAAAGATGCTCAATGTCACTAATCATTAGAGAAATGCAAATAAAAACCACAATGAGATACCATCTCATGCCTGTCAGAATGGCTATCATCAATAAATCAACAAACAACAAGTGCTGGTGAGGATGTGGAGAAATGGGGTTCCTTTTGCACTGTTGGTGGGAATGCAGACTGGTGCAGCCACTCTGGAAAACAGTATGGAGGTAATTCAAAAAATTAAAAATGGATTTGCCTTTTGACCCAGAGATCCCACTTCTGGGAATGTATCCTAAGGAACCCAAAACACTGCTCTGAAAGAACATAAGCACCCCTATGTTCACTGCAATGTTAGTTACAATCACCAAGATATGGAAGCAGTCCAAGTGTCCATCAACAGATGAGTGGATAAAACAACTATGGGACATTTACACAATGGAATACTACTCAGCAGTTAAAAAGAAGAAAATTTTACCCTTTGCAGTAACATGGATGGACTTGGAGAACATTAACACTAAATGAAATAAAGCCAGTCAGAGAAAGACAAATACCATATGCTTTCATTCATATGTGGAATCTAATGGACAAACTGAATAAGCAAAATAGAGACAGGCTCAGATGGAGAGCAAGATGACAGCTGGGGCTGGGGGGAGAAAGGGGTGGCAGGAAGAAGGACTCATATAGTCATGGACTACAGTGTGGTGATTGAGGGTGGGGGAGGGGGGTATAAGAAAACTAAATGGTAATGAAAAAAAACCCCTGAAGATTAAGTAAAAAAATAAAAAGTGAAATAAAGCCATTAAAAAGTCTGTATTTCTATTCCTCCCATCCCAGCTTTTGTGTTATTGTTATATATTTTACTTCTACATGTAATTTTCTATTACCTTATTATTATTTTTGCTTTAAGTTGATTATCTTTTTCCCTCATTTTTGTGGTAAAATAGACATAATATAAAATTTACTGTTACAATGACTTTTAAGTGTACAATTTACTGGTAAGAGGTATATTCATCATGTTGTACAGTCATCACCACTATTTTCAAAATATTTTCATCACCCATTAACCGGTAACTCCCAGTTCCTCCCTTCCAAGCCCCAGGTAACCTGTAAGCTACTTTCTGTCTCTATATTTGCCTATTTCAGATACCTTGTGTAAATAGAATCATAAAATATTCATCCTTTTGTAGCTGGTTTATTTCACAATACATAATATTCTTCAACTTCATATTATAGTATGTATCAGAACTTCGTTCGCTTTTATGGCTGAATAAGATTTCATTATAAATATATTCTACATTTGTTTATCATTCCCGTGTTAATGGGCGCTTGGTGTGTTTCCACCCTTTGGCTATTGTGGATAGTGTTGCTATGAACATTGGTGTAGATACTTGGTTGAGACCTTATGTTCTGTTCTTTTAGATACTACTTATGGAGTGGGATTTCTGAGTCAAGTGATAATTCCATGTTTACCATTTGAGGTACCATCAAACTGTTTCTCACCCTTTTGTAGTCTTACCAGCAATGCAGATAAGTTTAAATTTCTTCATATCCTTACACACTTGTTAGTTTCTGTTATTTTTTTGTAATAGCTATCTTAGTAAGTGTGAAGTAGTATGTGGCTTTGATTTGCATTTCCCTAATCATTAAAGATATTGAACATTGTTCCATATGCTTGTTAGCCATGTGTATTTCTTCTTCTGAAAAATGTCTTAAGTCCATCGCCCATTTTAAAATTTGTATTGTCTGCCTTTTTGTTATTGGGTTTAGGGGTTCTTCATGTATCTTGGATATTAAATCCCGTTTACATATTATTTGGAAATATTTTCCCCCATTCTGTGGGCTGTCTTTTCAATCTCATACTAGTGTTCTTTGTTGCACAAAAGTTTTAAAATTTTAATGGAGTCCAATTTATTTATTTTTATGTTGGTGTCTGTGCCCTTGGTGTCTTCTTAGAAACTGTTACCAAATCCTGGGCATGTAGATTTGCTTCTATATTTTCTTCCAAAAGTTTTACAGTTTTAGCTCTTAAGTTTATATTTTAATCTATTGTGAGTTAATTTTTATATATGGGGTGAGATATGCATCCAGATCTATTCTTTGCAGGTGGATATGCAGTTTTCCTAGCACCAGTCGTTGATAAAACTTTGCTCTCACCATTGAGTGGTCCTAGTGCTCTCGGCAAAGTGAGTTGACTGTATGTATGGACTTTGGTTCCGTTCATTGGTCTATTTGTCTCTCTTTATGCCAGTATCCCACTGCTTTAATTATTGTAGCTTTGTAGTAGGTTTAAAAATTGGAAAATGTGGGTCTTCCAAATTTGTTTTTCTTCAAGATTGTTTTGGCTCTTTGGAGTCCCTTGAAATTTCACATAAATTTTTAGGCTGTGTTTTTCTATATTTGCAAAAACAAATCAGTTGGGTTTCTGATACAAGGCAGAGGTCATTGATTTTGTAGAGTGCTTTGGGTAATATTGTAATCTTAGTATCAAGTACTTCAGTCCATGAACTGGGGATATCTTCCCACTTATTTCAATCTTTAATTTCTTTTACTAGTGTTTTGTAGTTTTCAGTGTACCTTGCAAGTTTTTGGTTGAATTTTTTCCTGAGTATTTTAATCTTTCATGATGCTATTCTAAATGGGATTATTTTCTTAACTTATTTTTCAGACTGTCGAATGCTAGTGTATAGAAATACAACTGATTTTTCAGCATTAATTTTGTATTCTGCAACTTTACTGAATTTGTTTACTAGCTCTAGCAGTTTTGGATTTTTTGGTATTTTTGTAAGGGTTTTTTTCATATAAGATCATATAGTCTGCAAACAGATAATTTTAGTTCTTTTCCAATTGGGATGCCTTTTGTCTGTTTCTCTTACCTAGTTGCTCTGGCTAGATCTTCCAGTACTACGATGAATCGGAGTGGCAAAAGCAGGCATCTTTTTCTTGTTCCTGTCTTAAAAGGAGAGCTTTCCGTCTTGTATTACCGAGTCTGATGCCAGCTGGGGGATATTCACATACAGCTTTTGTCATTTGGGGAATGTGCTTTTGTATTCCTAGTTTGAGGTGTGTTTTCTTTCATTGTGAAAATTTGTTGAATTATTTCACATGCTTTTTCTGCATTAGTAGAGAGGTGATTGTGTCTTCTTTCCCCTTCAGTCTATTGATGTGATGTATCACATTGACTGATTTTTGTATGTTGAAAATTCTTGGAATAAATGCTAGTTGGTCATAGTGTATACAGTTTTTAATATGCTGCTGGATTTTGTTTGCTAGTATTTTGTGGAGGTTTTTTGCATCTGTATTTTTAGGGACTGTTGGCCTGTAGTTTTCTTGTCTTTGTCTGGCTTTGGTATCATTGTAATGCTGGCTTCATAGAATGAGTTAGAAGTGTTTCCTCCTCTTCTGTTTTTTTTGGAGTAGAGAAAGTTGGTATGAATTCTTCAAATGTGTGCTGCAGTTCACCAGGGAAGTCATGTGGTCCTGGCTTTCTTGGTTGAGAGGTTTTTGAAAACTGATCCACTCCGCTTACTCGTTAATAGATCTGTTCACATTTAGTGTTTCTTCTTAAGTCAGTTTGGTAGTTTGTGTGTTTCTAGGAATTTGTGTAGATGAAATCTAGATGATTAAACTTGTTGGCATACAGTTCATAATATTCTGTTACAATTTTGTTTCTGTTTTCATTGGTGGTGATGTTTCCATTTTCATTTCAGATTTTAAGTTATTTGAGTTTTTTCTGTTAGTCAATGCAGTTAAAGGTTTATTTGTTTTATCGATCTTTTAAAACAACCACGTTTTAGCTTTATTAATTTTTTGCTATTTTTTTAGTCTCTATTTTGCTTATCTCTGCTCTGATCTTTGTTATTTAATACCTTCTTCTGGCTTTGGGTTTAGTTTGCTCTTATTTTACCAGTATCTTTAAGATTTAAGGATAGGTTATAGATTTAAGATCCTCTTTTTTTTTTTTTTTTTTTAATTCTCACCCAAGGATATGTTTGATTTTAGAGATAGAGGGTGGGGGAGAGAGAGAAATATCAATGTGAGAGAGAAGGAACATTGATCGATTGCCTCCTGTATGTGCCCAACTGGTGATCGAACAGGCAGCCTGGGTGTGTGCCCCGACTGGGGATTGGACCCGCAGCTTTTTTGTTGTGCGGGATGACACTCTGAGCAACTGAGCCAGCAGGGCGGGCAAGATCCTCTTTTTTCATGTATGTGTTTACAGATGTAACTTTCCCTCTTATCATTAGTCTCACTACATCCCATAAGTTTTGATGTATGTTTTTGTTTTTGTTCATATTAGGGTATTTTCTAACTTTTTGTGTGAATCATTGGTTGTTTCAAAGTTTGTTAATTCCCACTTATTTGTGTATTTTCCAGCTTTCCTCCTGTTACTGATTCCTAGTTTCATTCCATTGTAATTAGAGGAGATCAGTTGTGTGGTTCATTCTTTTTAAATTTGTCGAGACTTGGTTTATAGCCTCATGTATGGTATATCTTGAGAATAGTATGTATGCACCTGAGAAGAATGTGTGTTCTCCTGTTGTTGGGTGGAGTATTTTGTGTAGGTTTGTTAGGTCTAGTGGGTTTAGGGTTGAAATCTCCCGTGTCCTTACTGATCTTCCATCTGGGTGCTCTATTCATTAGTGAAAGTGGATATTGAAGTCTCTATTTTTGTAGAAGTATTTCTCCCTTGATTTCTTTCCATTTTTACTTTATATAATTTGTGACACTGTTGTTAGGTACACATACGTTTATAAGTCATATCTTTTTGCTCTGTTGAACCCTTTATTTAAATATTATATCCTTCATTATGTTTCATTTAATAATAATGTGGCCAGCCACCCCAACTCTCTTTTGGTTATTATAGCATGGTACATCTTTTATAGCCTCTTACTTTCAACCTTTGTCTGTCTGTATTTAATGTGAGTCTCTTGTAGACAGGATTGTTTAAAAACCCATTTTGTCAATCTCTCCCTTTTAATTGGAGAGTTTAATCCATTTATATTTAATGTAATTGGTGATACAGAAGCATTTACATCTGCCATTTAGGTACATGTTTTCCATATTTTTTACATTTTCTCTTCAATTCCTGCATTCCTACTTCTAAAAAAATTTAGTTTATCTTTTTGTAGTGTACCATCTTTATTCCCTTCTTTTTTTATTTTTCATACTTTTAAAGTTGTTTAAAGATACTTATATTGGATATTACAATTAACATCTTAAACTTACAGTTGACTAATACCAATTTACTGTTAGTAGTATATAAACACCCTGCTTCTATACGTCTCTGTCCTTCCCCTTTTTAAATTGTTATTGTTGCAGAATACATCTTCATACATTGTATGCCCTTTGTTTAACATAGATTATAATTATTATTTTAAGCATTTTAAAAAAATTATTTATTTTATTGTTGCAGTTGTCCCCATTTTCCCCTATTACTCTCTCTCACCCTACCCACTCCCACCTCCCACATTCAACCCTCCCCCCCTTCCATTGTCTTTTTCCATGTGTCCTTTATAATGTTCCTTGACCACCCTTCCCCAATGCATTTCTTAAAATTACATGAGGGAGGAGTTGTAAACCAAAAATACAGTAATACTGGCTTTTATATTATATTTACTAGTGCTTTAAAAATATTTTGTTTATTTTTAGAGAGAGGGAAAGGGAGGGAGAAAGAGAGGGAGAAAGAGAGGGAAAGAAACTTTGATCGGTTGCCTCTCGCATGCCCCCAACCAAGGACCTAGCCCGCAATCTAAGAATGTACCCTGATGGGGAGTTGAACCAGTGACCTTTTGGTTTGCAGGCCAGTGCTCAGTCCTTGGAGCCACACCAGCGAGGGCATCCCCTCCAACTCTTTGGAGGGATTCTTTTTCCAGCCCCTTACAGTTTCCTCACATGAATATCCCATGCAGTCCTCAGCTCATGCATTACTCAGTACAGATACCTAGAGTCCTCACTCTGTCCAGCTCTTTTTCCTCTGGTACTCAGCAATGTGGACTTGAGTCCCCCTGACCTTTTTGTACTCCCAGTTTTCCCCTCCTCAGCTCAGGGAGATCTCTGGGTTCTGCTCTGGTTTCCTCTGTCTTTGCCATTACTTGGAAACTTTCTCCAGGCAGTGTCTTTTCCTGCCTATGTCTAATGTCTTGGGGCCATTGTTTTATGTATTGTCCGATGTTTTAGTGTTTTGGGTGGTAGGGTAAATCTTATCCCTGTTACCCTGTTTTTATGGGAACTAACCAGGCAAATCTCTCCACCACCTAAGGATGGCCATGCACCACCACCCATGGAATCCAGAAGAGCTGCTACTCCGTCAGTGCTGTCTGAGTCCCGTCCTGTTAACTCTGTCCGAGCTGGGTGAAGTGATGATCAGAATGGCAGGGTCATTTTTTTCGTATGTGAATAGACTGTACAAAAATCTGAAGCAGAGAGTTTCAGGACAGAGGCTGGGACACTGCACTTGAATTGATAGGACGGGGTAGGTTATGAATGAAAAGAAGTTTAAAAATTTCTTAAGGTAGACAATTAGTTTTAGCTTAGGTTTAGCTGCCTTCAGGGAAGACATTCTCTAGCTAGCTGACATTAA
The DNA here is from genome assembly GCF_022682495.2 of Desmodus rotundus. Classification (NCBI taxonomy): domain Eukaryota; kingdom Metazoa; phylum Chordata; class Mammalia; order Chiroptera; family Phyllostomidae; genus Desmodus; species Desmodus rotundus. The sequence goes on from NC_071398.1 coordinate 83,673,570, forward strand.
CTTTTGAATAGTTGTCATAGAACAGTCCAGTTTGACTTCTGAGTGGCATACTTTATTTTAAATTGTAATATTCCAGAAATGTGGTACAAATATAGTTGCTTATATCATTTTTCTTCACTCTAAAACTTAAATTTTAACAATGGTAAAAGATAATGTTCATCATATTTACTTAAAAGTTAAACATACTGTATGATACTTTTTAAGGACCTTGGGGAAATAAGTGCACAGTTACCTTAACTGATAGGTGTATGGTGCCATCTAATGGCTAATATGAAAATCTGTTTAGTAAATGGCATAAAGCTTAGCAGTTTGTTTATATGCTGATTAAATTTAACAGAAATCTTTGCTTTAAATGCCCAAGATACAATTTTATTTAAACACTAAGGCATATGTTTATATACCTTTTAATTTCAATCTATAATATTTTTAAATTCAGCTACATTGGTGTCTGATTTTTCATCACATAGAAAGCATATGTATATAATTACCATATTTTAAGTTCTATTCAAAATGCCAAGTTCTGGAAGCAGCCTAAGTGCACATCAGCAAATGAGTGGATCAAAAAACTATGGTACATTTACACTGTGGAATTCTACGCAGCAGAGAGAAAGGAGGAGCTTATACCCTTTGCAACAGCATGGATGGAACTGGAGAGCATTATGCTAAGTGAAATAAGCCAGACGGTGAGGGACAAATACCATATGATCTCACCTTTAACTGGAACATAATCAACAGAAGAAAAAAGCAAACAAAATATAACCAGAGACACTGAAGTTAAGAACAATCTAATAATAGCCAGAGGGGAGGGGGGAAGGGATAGTGGGGAGAAGGGTTTTTAGGAACTACTGTAAAGGACACATGGACAAAATTAAGGGGGAGGGTGGAAGCAGGGGAGGGAGGTGGGTTTGGCTGGGGTGGGGTGGAGTGGTGGTGAGAAAATGCAGACAACTGTAATTGAACAACAATAAAATAATTTAAAAATTGAAAAAAATTTGTATAAATATAAAAAAATTAAAAATAAATTTTGCATGGAAAACCAATTACAATAAGCAAGTAGTTTACAAACCTTACAAACTGCTATTGTTTTTAGTTCCTGTTTCCTCTTCCTAGTTCCAGCATATACTTACAAATTAATGCATTGTCTAACCTCACTTCTGTTGTGAACAGAGAACTCATTCTTCCTCTCTCCTTCCCTCTCTCTCTCTTTGTATTTTTTATAAAATATACCCACACCGTGGTAACGATTCATTAGATTGGCAATTTTTAAGTGGTTCTCCAGATTCTCGGACTTCTATGGAACCGCTCCAGAGGCCATCCTGGGGGTGGCTCGGGTTAGAAAAACTAGCAGTTTGAAGGCTCCAGAAGCCCTGCAGTGAAGAAGACCGCTCAGCTCTATTCAGCATGGTATTTCCTAAATACATTTCATTGTGGAACCCTTGTTCTCCTTTGACTGAAAAATTAACGTGGTAAAACCCTGCTGACCTGGTGCTCTTTAGACTTTCTTTGGGAAGTTGCTCTGCGTTCCCTTTTTAAGAATAAGGAATAAATATATATTGTTTGTTTTAATGGAATAAAATATTTTGGTTTTATTCTGGTCATATAGTAATGCTTCTTCATTATCAAAAATTAGAAAATTTAGAGAAATACTTAAAAAATGTGTAAATAACAATCCTAATTCTGCTTGCCATAGATGATAACACTAATATTTAAAATGTTACCATATAGCCTTTATATGTATATACATACATAACTTAAACAAAAGTGTTATCCTGTAAATTGTTTTGTATCCAGATTTTCCACTTATCTGATACGGGTATTTACCCATATTATTGACCATTTTTAATTTTATTTTCTTAATTGTTTATATGGTATTAATGAACATATGTTATTCTGTTGTATGAACATACAGTTATTTAAATACTGATCTATAATTTCTGGATTTTAAATGTATAAATTCTTATACTGTTACTAATACTCCTTTTGTGAGTACAAAAATTTTACGGTTTTGTAATAGCTCTGATTAGTTTCTTGGGAAAAAAATCCTTTACGTTGACAAAACATTTCTGGAAGTAGACTGTCTGGGTCAAAGATTATCCTCATCGTCAGAGGCTTTTATGACATTTTTAGCAGTTTACATCGAAACCAACCTCATAAAAGACTTTTTAATTTTTTCGGTTAAAAACATTGTCAAGTTGGTATGTTATTGTTTCACATTACATTTCTCGGACTAATTTGGGGTAATTTTTCATGTTTAATGAAGATTTATAATTCTTTGTTGAATGTCCTTTGGAAATTACTCTTGTAGGTTTATTAATTTTTTATTTAAAAATATTAAGGATGTGTTTATACTGATAACATTTTTTCTTTTTTTTTTGCCATATGTTGATTCTTACCCTCCTCTTTATTTTTTAACTTTGAATTTTGCTTTTGGCATATTTTGATACATAAGATTTTTATGTTTGTGTATAGGGAGAAAGTACTAATCACTTTATTTATGAATTCTTTATTGTATGTTTATATATTTTACCTAAAATCAAAATTTATTGGACTTAATTTTTTTCAAATAGTTAGTACATATTTTTCTGGTTGTTAAAGAACTATAAATTTACTATTAAACATTTGGGAAACAGAGATTAAGAAAAAAATTAAAATCACATGTGTCATTCCTATACCCAGGGATGATGACAGTATTTATTGAATAACCAGCAAATTTATTTTTTTCTACAGATATGAACTTTCTTTATCATATATCATCTTACTGTCTACTAGATTATATTGAATTTTCATACTTCATTGTTCTATTTAATATTGTACTACTCAATTACAGTTTGTTAATATATTTTTTAATAATCTTTATTATATTTTTCCATTATCGTTCAGTCCCCTTATACCTCCTCCCACCAGCAATCACTGCCCTGTCATCCATGTCCATGAGTCCTTTTTACCTCAATCCATCCACCCGCTAAACTCCACATCCCCAGTAGCTGTCATCTGCTTTCCATCTGAGTCTATTTTACTTATTAGTTGAGTTTGGTCCTTAAATTCCACATATGAGTGAAATCATATGGTATTTAAACACTAAGGAATTGTCTTTCTCTGACTGGCTTCCTTCATTTAGCATAATGTTCTCCAGGTCCATCCATGTTACTGCAAAGGGTAAAATTTTCTTCTTTTTTACTGCTGAGTAGTATTCCATTGTATAAATGTCCCATAGTTGTTTTATCCACTCATCTGTTGATGGACACGTGGACTGCTTCCATATCTTGGTGATTGTAACTAACATTGCAGTGAACATAGGGGTGCTTATGTTCTTTCAGAGCAATGTTTTGGGTTCCTTGGATACATTCCCAGAAGTGGGATCTCTGGGTCAAAAGGCAGACCCATTTTTAATTTTCTGAATTATCTCCATACTGCTTTCCACAGTGGCTGCACCAGTCTGCATTCCCACCAACAGTGCAAAATGGTTCCCCTTTCTCCACATCCTCACCAGCACTTGTTGTTTATTGATTTATTGATGAGAGCCATTCTGACAGGTATGAAATGGTATCTCATTGTGGTTTTTATTTGCATTTCTCTAATGATTAGTGACATTGAGCATCTTTTCATATGTCTATTGGCCATCTGTATGTCCCCTTTAGAGAAGTGTCTTTCAGGTCCTTTGCCCATTGTTGAATTGGGTGGTTTGTTTTTTCTGTGTCCAGTTTTGTAAGTACTTTATGAATTGTGGATATTAACCCCTTATCAGCTGCATCAGCGAATATGTTCTCTCATTCCTTGCATTGTCTTTTTGTTTTGTTGATGATTTCCTTTGCTGTGAAAAAACTTTTTAGTTTGATCAAGTCCCATTTGTTTTTTTTTCTGTTGTTTCCCTTGCCTGGGGAGTTACGTCTGGTAAAAAATTTCTACAAGCAGTGTCCAGGATTTGCCGCCTATGTTTTCTTCCAGGATTTGTATGGTTTGGGGTGTACCATCTTTGATCCGTTTTGAATTTATTCTTGTGTGTAGTATAGGAAGGTAGTCTGGTTTCAGTTTTCTGCACTATTTATTGTATAAAGTATCTTTAGCCCATGTGTGCGCTTGTTCCTCTGGTGGATATTAATTGACTATAAATGTGTGGGTTTATTTCTGGGCTCTCTATGCTGTTCCATTGATCTGTGTATTTATTTTTATGCAAGTACCATGCTGTTTTGATTACTATGGACATTGGAAACACTTTAATACTTTTTTATCAGTTAGCAATTCTGTGTTACATATTTTCATTCCTTATAAATTTTTCATTCATAGGAAGTACTCAGCAGTTTATGAGTATATTGGACAGTTGGTAAAAGCTATTTCTAGTTTTTAACAATGATTTTTAGGGGCTCTGATTCTCCTCTTTTAACTGTAAAAGACTATTTGCAAATAAAACATGCAAAGAGGTTACTATAACATTATACAGGTCTGTGCTACATAATGACATTTCTTTCCACAATGGATTATGCGTATGTGGTTTTATAAGATTATAATGGAGCTGAAAAATTCCTGTTGCCTAGTGGTGTAGCTGTCGTAATGTCATAGTGCAAGGCACTACTCATGTGTTTGTGGTGACACTGTTATAAACAAACCTACTGCTCTGCTAGTCATGTAAAAGTATAGCGCACATGAGGTCTGTCTAGAAGGTTTCCAGCCATGTACTGTGAAAAATAGAGACATTTATTGAAGAACATACAAGAAACATTGCACGTGGTCAGTGACGCCTCAGTCCCCTTCCAAGTGGGCACCTTGGGACCTCACACACTTCTCCCAGTCCCCATCAGCTGCCCCATCATATTTTCCTGAATCTCATTGATGGTCTGAAATCTCTTCTCTTTCAAAAGTGATTTTAGTTTTGGGGAAAAGCCAGAAGTCACAGGGCACCAAATCTGGGCTTTAGGGGGGCTGAGTTACCTGGGTGATTTGAAGTTTTGCTAAAAACTCTACATAAGACATGACGCATGAGTGGGCGCATTGTCATAATGAAGCTGCCAATCAGCAGTTGCCCATAGCAGCTTCTTAGCAGCTGCAGCCTTCTGAATCATCTGAATAGTTTCTGTGGAGGAATGTTCAAGCTTAATGCAAAATATGATGCAGATTCATTGCCCTACTTGCTCATTTTGAGTGTTATGGTCACACAGTACACATGCTCACTGAGCAGTGTCTACGGCCCCCACTGACTAGTACAGTGAAGTCGTCATTGTTCATACATGCACATTCTAGTCCACTGTCCTTGCTGCCAGCTTACATCGATGTCGCACAAATTGTTCTTGTGATATTAAAAATGGCTGGGCAGACCTCGTATAATAACATACAGTGCATAATACTTGATAATGATAATAAATGATCTGTTTTGTATATTTACTATATTATACTTTTTATTGTTATGGAAGAGAATGCTCTTTCTACCTAAAAACATTTTGCTATGAAACAGTATGCCATGTTACACGGGTAGGAGTCTTAGCCATCCTGTGTTTACCACGTCTCTCTCTCTTGTCTTTGATTTAATCCTTATTGTATTTTTTCTGTTACTGTTTAGTCCCCTGTACCCCCCTTGCCCCAGCAGTCATCACACTGTTTTCCATGTCCATGACCATGTCTCTTGATTGTACCATTTTCTCTTGTGCTTGGCTTGATGTCTTGTTTTGTATATAACATGCTGTACATGCTTGTAGCCTAGGTTTGTGCGAATGCATCTAAGATGTTTGCACAATGACAGAGTCCCCCAGTGCCATTTCATAGGTCATATCCTTGTCATTAAGTGGCACATACTGTATACCCTCATCTCCTTTATCTCTTGTTTTTTTCACTCTAAGAAATCTAGGGGGATAATATTCCAAACTTCATCAATAATTCACCTCAGTCATTGTTTAACCAAAACATAGTGACTTATGCAAAGTTATTTTCTAATAGGCATCCAGTTAGTTGAAATCTAGGTCTCAGAAATATTCTTCTTTGTTTTAGGAATGTGTCAGTGCTTAGAAGTTAAGGCTAAGTGGAAGATTGCTTCTGCCTGCAGGGTCCCGCAGAAGTAACGCTTGCTTGAGTGTGGTTGGTAGGGTAATAATATGGGTGTAATAATTTATAGTTTTAGTTTGAACAGTTCACCAAACATCATACGGTGTGCTTGAGTGTGATAGTGTTATGTTACAGAATTACATGCTTATGATTTTGTAATAAAGGGGGCGTTATTTCTGCCACACCCTGTATATGTCTTTAGCTGTCAAAAGGAACAAAAACATGGGAATTAATTTTCAAGTGATGTAAAGAGGTTTGGCTGGCATTCACCTGAGTTTAGAGAGGAACAAAAGAAGAGAATGTGAGATAGGAGGGGTTGATACCTCTCCTTAACTTAATGGTCAAAGCTGTAATAGACCTGATCTGGCCTTTAGGTCTTTGTTTGCAAAACAAAAAATGATATCTAATAGTCTTCTAAAACTTTTTTTAAAGGAGATGGTATTGTATCAATACCCTGTTTCTGTTCTACCATGATGTCCAAATGTATTTCCCTCTCACAGTTGTTAAATATTGCCAAATTCTTACAAATATTAGTTTTTTGTTAATGCATTTTTCCTTTATCAACTTAGTTTAATTGACAAATGTGTTTTCCGTTTGCTTTTTATTTTTGGTTTTGATTTATTCCTTACTGTGAAATAATCTCCAAGTCCATCATTTAGTTTTTTAAAAGAACTTCTGAATTACTGGATCTACTTCAATGTTTTTATACAATTATAATGATTTTCTATCACCATTAACTTATTTATCTGTTTTGAAAATTCTCAAAATTCTTTCATGAATATGAACTTTCTAAATATCTTCTTCAGTACAATAACTTCAGCCATTTGGGGATTGTTTAAAATAGGATCATTTTAGGCTTTCTCTCAGGCAGGTTGTTAATCTCAATTCTCAAAGTTGTATATTTTTATAGCCTTTTCTGATAGCCTCTTTCTGTCTTAATCCCCACAGTATTTCTGTAGCCAGGGTTGCAGATGTCATTACAGGTCATTTTCTGTATTCTCTGATCTGAGAGTTCTTCTGCATTATGTGGTCTAAGCGACCTGTGTGTACTAGAACCTTAGCGGAATATCTTTTTGCCTTTTCTCCTATAGTATAACTTCATCCGTGGCAGAAGGCTTTCAAATATATGTTTAGTGAATTTGTTTGTTTCTTTCTGTACCTTTTTAGTGTTCTCAGTTTTATTTTGAAATTGAAGACCGTACTGCTTTAGTAAGAATCTGATTGATAGCACAATAATAGAAGGTTTAGTTTTCACCTGTTAGAAACTTTGCTGATTTCTATTTAACTTGTATTGTACCATTATTTATTTTTGATTTGTTCCTGACACATTTTACTGACCCAACCTAAAGGTTTCATTAACCTTTATTAGTATTTGGTCTTAGTGGGGTAGTAACTTAATTTTGCTTTGATGTATTATTTCTTCAATATATTGAGGTCCCTCGTGGGTCTTTCTTTTAATGAATGAGCAACCATACCCAACCTAGTGTTCCTAGGACCTTTTTTACAAAATTAATAACATATTCTCAATTCCTTCATCCAAGTTATTGGTAAAGGTATTACGTAACAGTTTATAGAGTGATTTTCTCTAATCTGACTATGAGACATTGAATTTTAGATGTAATGTTACATTCTTGTGTGCACATTCATTCTATGTATCTATCTATGAACCTTCCTACCTACTTACCTACCTATCTGTTACCCACATTTGGTTATTTTGGGTTCCCCAATATATAAATCAAGAGGCAGGACAGAGGAAAGGTGGGACCTCTGAACTGGATTGGGGACTGGCTCTGCTTAGTTGCTTTTATAAGCTGGGGACAAAGTGCGCTCGCACGTGGAATTTTCCACATGGCATTGGAGAAGCAGGTGGTTAGAAGGAAGATAGAATTCTGTATATTTTTGTGAGCAGGAAGTAGAGAGGTGGTGACATTCTTGTGGTTGGCTCATCAGTGTTTCTTCTTGCCACCTGGTGTCCTTGGGATCAAACTAGAGGCTGTGGGATGGCACCAGCTCTTTGTACTTTTTTTAAAGCCAGTGTCCTTGGGATCTCCGCCCCAGATTCCTATGCTCTCTCATTCCTATCTGCATATTTCAGCACTTAGTCACACACACAGCTGTTTGATGTTCCTTGACTTCAAGTTGCTGGGCTAGAAAAAGAATATTCAGTTAGGGAAGGAGTGACTTGAATGGCTTCTTTGGCCTGGTTGCCAATAAGTGCAAATATGATAAAACAGCAATGTTGGCACAAGGCAAAAAACCCAAAACTGGTTCTGTACCAGTGTGTGCTGGAGAGATAGCCTAGGAGGTATGATGTGCCATAAAGCCTCCTACTTACTTGGGCTTTCAAATCTTAACCTAGAATCTATACCCTATGTTCTAAGTTTGTTGATTAAGCAAATATTATTTTAGATAAAATTGTGAGGTTTATTTAGGAAAGCTAGACATCATATGTTTTCCTTGTCTGGGTAAGTAGTCATTCTTTTCACTGAAAGAAATCAGTAAGTTACCTTGACATATTTTTCTGAGACATAAAGGTTGCTACTTGGTGTCATGTGCTTTTCTAGATAATTGAAAATTGGTATTTTGATAACTTGGACTAATATTTTTCTCATATAGTTGCCAAGATTGTTTTAAAAAAATAACTGCCACTTTATTTACTTATTTATTTAAGAAGGGAAGGTGAGGGAGAAAGAGAGGAAGAGAAACATTGATGTGAGAAACATCTTTCGGTTGCCTCTCTTATGCAGCCCAACCAGGGACCATACCCACAATCCAGGCATGTGCCCTAACTGGAAATCAAGCTCTGGTGACCCTTCGCTTTGTGGGATGATGCCCAACCAACTGAGCCACACCAGTCAGGGCACTACTTTTCACAAAATCAGTAAGTAATATATGTTTTGTTAGATGATTGTGATATAAGGCCATGGTTTGGAAGGTCTCTTTCATTGGAAATAGAAGCATTAATGAAGCAAGTTCAGAAAAAGCATTTTTAAAATTAATATAGGACAGCGTGTGTGTGTTTATCCCTTAACGAGTTCGTGTGTGTGAGACATGTTCTTATTTCTACCAGAGTGATCTCATCACTTCCATAGTTAAAATACTTTACTGCATCCTCATTGAATCCTTAACAGTTTTTCTAAGGACTTCATGGTTTTGCCCTTGCTTGATATCCAGCTTTCTCTCTTGTCACTTTTCCAGCTTTTCTTCTGTTCCCTTAGTGTGTTATTATCTCTTGCCTGTGGGCCTTTTAATATAAATACTGTTCTTTCTTTTTGCTTTCTCCCTTGCTCTTTCTTATTCTAGAATCTTCCTATTTCAGTTTAGGAGTTACTTCCTCCTGGAAGTCTTCTCTTATCTCTAAAATCAAGGTTAAGTTCCCCTGTAGTAGTTTATTAAGTCTGAGTTCAGGGACCAGTTTGTTTTATTCAGACTTCACTCTTACTGCTTGGTATTTATTGAATAAATTACTGTACAGTTAGTACCTTTCAGACTTTTGCACTGAAAGAAAAGAGAACATTTATCCCCACGGGTACATAAAGATAACTACTAAAAGCATCAAAGTTTCTTAAAGTTTTGTATTACATTTTTTAAATTTCAGCAAAATCTTTATATTTTGTTTTTTTTAATCAATTTTAAAATATAAAGACCTTTTCTTATTAAATTATAACATCTTCCTAAATCTCCAACTAAAATAGACCCTACTGAAAGGTATGTCATGGTGTACCATCAAATTTTATTTCTCTGAACTTTATCAGTCTGTTGCTTTGCTTTGCTTTTTTGATTGGTAGATTCTTTCTTCAGCTGGTTCTCTTACAGTTGTTTTAGTTAACCTGTAACACCACTCCTTATTTTATAAAGCAATTTAAATTGAAATTAGTTCCTACTTCATTGGTTTAAAATGTGTATTTCCAACCTCTAAAGACCAAAACTCTGCTTCCTACTTGACTCTGCTCCAGCACGGCCATGCTTGCTCACTGGTTGCTCAGTAAATCTATCTGCAGCTGAAATTAGAGGGAATGTCTTAGAGCTCTTTTGCAAAGCTTTTAGAGTAATCTTTTTTAAAAAATTCAATTATTTTTGCCTTCATTATATCCGTTGGTATGCATGTCAATAAAAATGGTAGAAAGATATTACTTTGCAAAGTGGAGCTGCACATTCTTTATTCATCATGCACTGGGAATTCAAGTAAATAGTTACTAACATTCAAGTTTCTGTATGGAAGTAGGAACATAATGTGATGTGGAGCTTTTACCACCACTATCATGTGCTGGACCCATTTAGTGGTAATAAGAATACATAATGTGCTTTTAAGGTAGATGGACTTTTGATTGCATATTCAGATACAGTAAACCCATATGCCTTGAACTATGCAGTATTTTCATCAAAGACTCTGTATTCTCAAAATGGACCAAATTTTGGGGGGGGGGCGGAATTCTAAGGTGTTTTTAAAGTAAGCAAAGAATATTTTAATCATCAGGAAGAGAAGTAGTTAGAGACGACATCAGTAAGTGATGGACTAGAAGGTCACTTATCCCCCACCTCCACACACACAAATGATTAAACAACTACAGATGAAAATAGTTCAAGGAAAGCTCTGGAATACAGTGAAGAAGGTACAGCAATCCAGTGAAGCATAAAAACTGAGAAAAGACACATGGAAAAGTATAGGAAGCATTTTACTTGCATTACCTCATCCTTTAGTCCTGCAGAGCTTGTCACCAAGAGGGATTCCCTTGGCCATGACCTCCCTTTAGGGGGGAAAAGAATAGCAGAAAGACTCCAGCAACTTTCACCACTAGTATCAAAGAACCCATTAGCCCTTGCTACTGCCATGGACACTTGTAGCTTTTGCAACAGAGGACCTCTACAATCTTTGTAACACAGAGCAGATGAAGGAGCTTCCTGGAGTCAACCCCATTGTATCCCCCTGGAGCACATACCACTGTATCTCCCACTACCTCCCAGGAACAGAGCCTCACATGGGGTCTGGAGCCATCTCTGCTTCTCCCCACTCCCAGGCCAGAGCCAACATTATCCTTCTATCCCCCAACCCCCATTCTGGTGCCACTGTATTAATGCCCCAGGTCCTAGCTTCACAACCATTCTACATGCACCCAGAGACTGGGACTGTAGCTGATCTGTCTGTGCCTGCACCCCAGGCCTTGCTGCTGCTGCGGATGTACCAATATATCCATGCCTTGGACTCCATTTCCACCATTGAACTCATGTGAACACCCTGGGGTCAAGAGAGGTACTGTTGGCCACAACATTCTCTGACTGGGGATAAGGACAGCATAAGGATCCATCAGCATTTAAAATTGTCCAGTCAGAAGAGAAAAGAGAATAAAAAATAGTGAAGAAAGTCTATGGGATTTATGGGACACCATCAAGAGAGCCAGGGTATGCATTATTGCAGTAGGTGGTTGAGGGAGGGGATAGGGAGCTTTTTAAAATAATGATTAAAAACTTAACTAATTTGAGGAGGGAGATGGACATCCAGTTTCAGGAACCTGAAATGTTCTCAAATAGGATAATGCAAAGAAGACTATATTGAAAGACATTATAATCAAATTGTCAAAAGTCAATTACAAAGAATTTTGAAAGCAGCAAGAGGAAAGCAACTTGTCACATACAAGAGAACCCCTATAGGAAGGACTGTGAGCAGGTTTCTTGGCAGAGAAACCCTGCAGGCCAGGAGAGAGTAAGATGATACATTCAAGGAGCTGAAAGAAAAATCTTGCCAACCAAGAATACTGTACCTGAAAAAATATATATATTGTTAAACAGCCATGATAGTGAGATAAAGTCTTTTCCAGATAAGCAAAAACCAGAGATAATTTATCAACATTAGATCTGCTATACAAGAAATACTTAAGGAGTTCTTGAAATTAAAACAAAAACTCACTGAACATCAACACAAAAGCATATGAAAGCATAAATTAAATTTTATTAATGGACACATGATATAAAAAGCAAACTCCGACTATAAGAATGCAATTGGGGGAATAAAAGTATAGAGTTTCTGTATGCAATTAAAGTTAAATTGTCATAAACTTAAATGACTATAACTACAAGATATTTTAAGCAAACCTCAAGCTAACTGCAAAGATAAAATCTGAAATAGATGCATTAAGGATAAAGAGAAAAACTACAAAAAAATGATCAAATAACCAAGAAAGCCACCAAGAGAGGAAAAGAGGGTCAAAGCATCTGCATAACAGGTAGAAAATAACTAACGAAATGGTCATAGTAAGCCCTCACCTATCAAAAATTACCTTTATTTAAATAGATTATACTCACTAATCAAAAGACATAGCATGGCTGAGTGGATTAAAAAAACACGACTCAGCAATATGCTACCAATAAGAGACTCACTTCAGATTTAAAGACACATAATCTGAAGGTAAAGAGATGAAAAATATATATTTTATGCAAATAGTAACCAAAAGAATATAGGAATGGCTATACTTACCTCAGATAAAAGAGAATTTAAGACAAAAACTGACATGATCATGACCATACATGGAGGAAAAACCCTTAGGACTCAACAACAATAACAAAAAACTTTTAGAACTAATAAGTAAATTCAATAAAAGCTGTGGAACACAATATTAATATACAAAAATCAGTCATGTTTTTATACACATGCAAAAAATGAACTGTTGAAAAGCAAATTAGGAAAACAATCTTATTCACAGTAGCAACTAGAAGAATAAAATAATTAGAAAAAACATAACCAAAGAGGTAAAAGACTTGTACTCTAAAAAGTGGGTCATTGATGAAGGAAATTAAAGAAGATACATATAAATGGAAAGACATCCCCTGTTGATGGATTAGAGGAATTAATGTTGGTAAAATGTCCATGCCATGTAAAGTGACCTACAAATTCAGTGCAGTCCCTATCAAAATCTTAAAATTTGCTTGGAACCACAAAAGATCCCAAACAAGGAAATTTTAAGCTAGAAGAACAAAGCTGGAAGCATCGTACCAACTCATTTCAAACTATATTACAAAGCTATATTAATCAAAATAGCATAATACAGCATTTAAAAAGGCATATAGACCATGGAAAAATTAGAGAGCCCAGAACTAAATTTATGCATCTATAGTCAACTGTAGATGCATCCTTTTTCAACAAGGATGCCAAGAACAAATGAGGGTGAAGGAGATAGTCTTTCAGTGATAGTGTTGGGAAAATTGCATATCTACATACAGAGAAATGAACTAGGTAGGGTCCTTGTCTTACAGGCATATACAAAAATTACTCAAAAATGGATTAAAAACTTAACTTAACGTAAGACATGAAACTGTTAAACTACTGGGGGGAAACAGGGAAGAAGATTAACATTGATCGGGGGGGGTGATTTTTTTGATATACCATAAGCAAGATAATGAAAGCAAAAATAAAGAAGTGGGATTGCATGAAGTTTTAAAAAGCTTCTGCACAGCCAAGGAAACAGTCAACAGAATGAAAATGCAGTCTGTGGAATGGGAGAAAATATTTGCACACTGTACAGCTGATAAGAGGTTAATATCTAAAATATTACAACTGAAATCAACAAACAACAAGTGCTGGCGAGGATGTAGAGAAAAGGGAACCCTAGTGCACTGTTGGTGGGAATGCAGATTGGTGCAGCCACTGTGGAAAACAGTATGGAATTTCCTCAGAAAACTAAAAGTGAAACTGCCTTTTGACCCAGCAATTCCATTGTTGGGAATATACTCTAAGAATCCCAAAACACTAATTCAAAAGCATTTATGCACCCCAGTGTTCATAGCAGCACTATTTACAATAGCCAAGTGGTGGAAAAACAGCCTAAGTGCCCGTCAGTAAATGAGTGGATCAAAAAACTGGTACATTTACACAGTGGAATACTATGCAGCAGAAAGAAATAAGGAGCTCCTATCTTTTGCAACAGCATGAATAGAATTGGGGAATATTGTGCTAAGTGAAATAAGCCAGAGGGTGAAAGATAAATACCAAATGATCTCACTTATAAAAGGGATCTAATGAACAAAATTAATGAGCAAAGTAGAACCAGAGACATGGAAACATGACTGACAGTGGCCATAGGGGAGTGGAGAGGGGGATACTGGTGGAAAGAAGGGGCATGGACTAGGCCAGGGACATGTGTGAATGACCCGTGGACATAGACAACAGTGTGGGGATTGACTGTGGGAGTGGGGGCGGTGCTGGGATGAGGAAGGCAAAGGGGGAAAAATTGGGACAACTGTAATACAATAACAATAAAAAAATAAAATAATTTGACTTAGGATTTTTTGTTGCTATAATGATATTGAATGAAATTTCAATTTATTACATGGTACTTAAAAGAAATATTGTTTCAATCTGGTTTGACATTTGAAACAAGTTGGGTAGAATTTATTTTATCAACTTTGTCAGGTAACTTTTCCAAGAGGGCAGTTTTATTTCTGAAATTCTAGGCATCACTGCCATCCGTGCCTTCCCCTCTGTTGCCCCTTCAGGTAACTCAGCAATGGATTGTATCACTTCTGAGTAAATGCTTGTTTTTCCTTTAACTTATTTTTAAAATTGAAATTGAGCTAATAGTTATGTATTATTATATTCCTTTCTTCGATTTGTATGCTGTCTTTCCAGCTTTGCATTTTTTACATCACATTGTAGAAATTTCAAGGAAGATTTTATTTATGGAAGCAGTTGAGATGTTCCAAAAGGAAATTTTAACATATCAAATTAATCTTTTATCTTTCTTCATTGTTTCATGGAAATACTGATAAATTCTCTATTTTATGTTCAAAGTAAAGCAAAACAAATTGTGGAATTTTTCTGATTAGGATATCAGAAAAATACTTAATACTTTACGAAATAAAAAGTTTTTTATTTTTACTGTTACCAGTATTTGTTTCATAATGGGCAGAAGTGAAAGTATTTTATCAAACATGCAGGTTGACTTCTTACATAGTTTGCATTTTATTCAAGAGATAGAATTGCAGCTATGATGAATTATTAACGTCTGCATGACATGTAGTTGGAGCACTAGTGTTCCATGCCCAGCAGGTCAGATCAGCGGTGCAGACCTCTCGGTGCAAATTGTAAGTTGTTTCTTTTCATCCTTTCTTTTTAAAAGCATTATAACAAGCATAGGCACTTTCTATTTAAATTCGCATATGAAATGTAATGGCTAGAATGGTTTTGTAAAATTTATCCTATAATTTATCATTTGTTTTGATAAAAATAAGCTTTATTTAGCGAAGAATATTGTACAAATAGATACTGAAAATACGTTGACTTAATAAGTATTTCCCTTGTACTTAATTTTATGTATATCCTAGTATTTTTTAATAAACTTTACATAGAAAATGTTCTTTTGTGATAAAATGACAGGTAGAATTTAGGTGAATTCTGCAATACTTCCAAGTCAAAATGGATTTGCTCTTGCTTTTATTTTGTAAGACTATGTTGTCATTTTCTGTCTGTGGTCAATTTATTTGTAGACGGTAAAATGAATTTTACTGCTAATTACTTAAGCTTGAATTTTGATAAAAATGGTAGTTTTTAAACAAATTTATCTTTTCTAAATGTATGTATAGCTATTTCTAAATATATAGTAAAGAGAGAAGGCCTGCTAAGTAAGTAGATAAATAATCATTAATCTTTGATAAGCTAACTTTGTCATTTTCTGGTGACATTATTGTACCTTGTGCCCTGTTTTACTTTTCAGAATTGTCTTTAGATATTTCATAAATAAAGAAGCTCATGGAGCTCACAGAAACATTACCTGTATTTCTGTTGAGCATTACTAATGAACATCCACTTATTTTACAGAATAACTCCCGTTTTTAAGCTTTTATTTACTTTATTAACTTTTCAAACATGACATATTAATAAGGGTGTATCATTGGTTTGGGTTTCTAAGCATGTGCTAAAGTTTATTTCAGAATATTTTGAAAATCATCTTGAATATAAAATTATGATTCCAGTTTTATAACGTATGTATTTATTTTGAGAAAGCTGAAATCTTTTGCTCTCTCTTAACATATATGAAAGATAAACTATAAAATACCTTTCATAATATATGTAGTAAGCTGTATACTTTGATCACGTAGCTTTCCCTTCCTTTTTATATTGCGGGCTGGCAGATACGGAGGCAGTGTTGCTTGGTTGGTGTTTAAGACCATGGGCTCTGGAGTCAGAATGTCTGGGTTCAAATCCGGATTCTGTCATTTCCTAGATTTGTGATCTTAGACTAGCTAATTAGTCTCCAGGCCGCAGTTTACTAATCTAAAGACGAGGATAATGGATAGTGCTTAACTATCACGAAATTGTTTTGAGCATTAAAGTTTAAAATGGAACAAAGAATAACTGCCTGGCAAATAAGGAGCAGTGGGGATTAATATTTAACATTTTGGCAACAGGAGTCGGTGCGCCTGCATTCAAATCAAGATCCTATCCCTGAATAACACTTTTAAGATCTCACAAATTCTGCTTTTCCTGAGCTTCAATACCCATATTTATAGAATTGAGTTATATTGAGGTTGTAGCTGTGTGCAGTTAAAAGATTTTTGAAGGTTCTCCTTAAGTGTTGTTTACTTGTCTGCAGTGTATGATCTAGAATATTTGAAAAAAGTATGTTTATGGGTGGATAGATTGACCAGAATCTTGAAATATTTATGCTGTATAAGCGGACTCATAAGATAAATAGAATTTTGGAGGTAAATTTCCCTCTTATCCTGGATGAGAACACATTTTATATTACTGAGGTCCGAGTTAGTATAATTTTAATTTTTTGATGATGTTACAGCATTCATGTCTTTAGTTTTAACTTTTTTTGTATTTCTGTTGCAGTTTTATGCACAAGTGGGATTTATCAAATGTTTTTATACTTTAGAATTGTTACTGGCCAACTTCTGGTATCGTGTCATTTAAAGTAAATATTCTAATCCTGAGATAAAAATGAAAATAGGAGTCTGAAGCTTTTTAATACTTTCCTGTTAGAAGATATGTTACTTGTTTTTTGTCTACAACCATATTATCATTAAACATTGTCAGTGTGTAAAATCTCTTCAAGGCATACAACTGTAATTGAATAACAATAAAAATTAAAAAAAAAAATCTCTTCAGTGAATGCAGAGAGCGGACGTTCCGTCAGGCAGTGGGTGAGGAGGGAGTCATGTGCGCAGTGTGCTTACATCAGACATCTTTCGTCTTTTCCTGGTGGGGAGGGTTTCTTTAAATTTGTCCAGTGTCACAGCATGTGTTTATCTGAACTTTTGTAAAGTAGGAGATTTACCATTCATAAAGCCTAGTACCTATCATTTGCCAGTTTGGCTTGTATTTAGTCAGTGAAGTCTTTCCCATGGCATAGGATAAGCAAAGGGAAGACTCCCAAATCTTTTATACCTAACCTGACCTTCTCCAGAGCCCTATGCTCATGCGTCCCTCTCTTTACGGCCACAACGGAAACATTTTGCTGGTGTTTCTAATGCACCGTGTCAAACACTAGGTCTGCCTCTCTCCTTCTACTTCCCTCTTAGCCCCAGTTGCCTAAACCACATGCCTTATACTTTTTTCATTTGGTTAATGGTGTTACGTTACTATTTACTTGAGCTAGAAGCTTTAGAATTATCCTAAACTTTTCTTTATTCACATTCTCTACATTGGGTTATTATCAGTTTTCCTTGAACAGAGACTAGAATTCCCTTTTTTGCCACTACTGCTACCACTTGATTTAAAAACTCATATTTTTGTCACCACTCACTTCCTAACGTATTTTGAATTCCTAATTGTTTTAAGCAAAATAAGTATAAAATTGTACTTTATACTATGTTTTATAAAGTATAAAGTATTTTAGTATAAAGTATAGTATAAAGTATAGTATACTTTATACTATACTATATAGTATAGTATACTTTATACTATACTATATAGTATAGTATACTTTATACTATACTATATAGTATAGTATACTTTATACTATATTTTATATTAAGTATAAAAGATTTATGATGCTATTGAAGGTTCTTTGACATTTTGGACCTTGCTTTCATCTCCAGTCACAGTTCTCCTGGTATATATTTGTGTGTTTCCTGAACACACATTCACTCATTTATAAATGTTTATGTGATGTCAGCTACACACATTGTACTGGGCGCTTTGAGAATACAGAGGTAAGAAAGACAGCTGTGACTGTGCCCCTTCAGTGCCCATGAATGCATGCGCATCGTTTCCGTGTCCTTGACCAGGCCATTTCATTCGCCCTTTCACTGTTTCATAGAGTTCTGTTCATTTTTAATGGCCTGTGCCAGTGTCACATCCTTCCTGAAGCATTCGTAACTTCCCCAGGTAGTATTTCTTCTTTGTGTTCCAGTAATACTTTATACTCATGCTTCTGTTACAGCACTAACCCTGTTGTACTTGTTTATAGTTGATGTTTTCCCCTAGACCGAATGTAAAAATGGGAAGGAGGGGGATGAAAGAGGAACATGGAAATAAGGATTGAGGCAAGAAGGGAAGGAGAGAAGGAAAATAGGAGAAGTGGTATGAGCAGTAGTTAAAAACCCAGACCCTGGAGTCAGACAGGGTTTGAATCCTGCCTCTTCCTTCTACTCACTGGCTGGGCACGTTATTTAATATATTTGTACCACAATTTATAATGGGGATGATACTAGTATAACTGTGAAGACTAAAAGTTAACATATGTAAAGTGTTCAAAGCAGTGAGTAGCACATGATATATGCTCTGTTTGTTGTTATTTTTATTAGCAGTAGCTAGTCTTCTTAAATTAGATGAGCTGTATTTTTTCTGTGTTAGTTTTCTAAGAAGTGGGAGGTTTTCAAGCTGTGTATTATCTAACCCTATGTGTTCACTTAAGGCATCAAATTTTATGAGTGGTAAAGGGGAGCTCCTGTACATGTCTGCTATTTATGGTATAATATTGAATATAGATACATTGAGCATTGTGCTCTTTTATAAAGTATATCGAGCATTTTGCCTCTTCATACCAGGTTCTGTCTTGCTTCTAACCTTCCTGTCTTTTAGAAACCCTGATAATTCTTTGTGTTCATTATTATCTCATCCTTTTGGGTTGATGCGTTCCACTGCTTTTGTCATGTATCTTCTGTCCTTTTATTAAAATACTGTTCTCTTTCCTTATCATTCTTCAGCCTGGAAGTGAGAGGGGCAGGGCACAGTTGTCTCCTTGGTTTGGGTATCAAGACCTGTTCCTCGCATCAGCCTGATGTTCATGTAGCACTTCCACCATTCTTGTCACCCCCCCTCACTCCTCATCGTCCCTCTCTTACACTGTCATTCTTTGCTCCACCCTCTGTGACAATACTATTGGCCCAACTTGAATAGATACAGTGTCATATCATTTCTGCACCTGGGATGCCTGGCTCTTACAAATGAAGAAAATCTAGGAGATGAAAGCGCTCATCGCTGAATGGTTGGTGACTTTATTTTAAAAAGTGGGTTAGATGCTAATTGTCATGGGTCTTCTGATTAAGAAAAGAATCTTGAGGGAGATGACATTTTAGTTGCTGTTTGAGCAGCGGAGGAAGAAAGAGTAGGTTGTAGAGGGTATTTGAAGCTTAGGCTTTATTCTCAACTAATATTGAGTATTATACTGATGGCACTGGTGATACGAAAATTTAGTACCTGTTAACTGCAAATGATTGGTGTAGTGACAAATAATGCAGATGTTGAAAGGAAAGAGCGGGGGTTGCTGAGTACTGAAGAAGTTGGAGGAGATTTGTGTTTTCATGCTAATAAATCTCTGGATGATTTCATGTATTCTTTTAAATAAAATTTTTAAAAAGTTCTATGTATTAATTTTAGAGAGAGAGAGGAAGGGCAGGAGAGAGAAGCATTGACTTGTTGTACTTGTTTCTGCGCTCACTGGTTGCTTCCTGCATCTGTCCTGACTTGAGATCGAGCCCACAGCCTTGGCATCTTAGGATGATGCTCTAACCAGCTGAGCTGCCTGGTCAGGGCTGATTTCATGTATTCTTTTGAGATCAGATTCTTTGAATCCGATAGTTCATTATAACAAAGTTTCATGGAGTTTCTAGAATATACAGTGATCTCTTATCTCTGCATCTTTGCACTTGCTGTTTCTTCTGCCTGGAATCGTGTTAACTCAGGTAATTCTGACTAATTCTTAAAATCTAATCGTAGAGGTCACTACTTTCAGAAAAGTGTACTTGATCTTTCGACACTGGATTAAGTGTTTCTCTAGGTCTCGTAGTCCCTGTTCTTCCCCTCTTTGTGCCTTGTTGTAACTGCTTTCACCAGACTCGTTCATGGAAGACAGAAACTGTGTACATGATAACATTTGGTGTATGGCTGCTGCTCCAAAAATATTGGTTAGGTTGGTCGAATGGATGAGTGGGATATGGTAGAGAGGAGACTTGCTCATTCCAGGCAAGGGGAAGAAATGGAAAAAACCAGGGTTTGTGGTAATAACATGTAGCTGATTCTGAGGCAATGAGTAGAACCATTTGATTGGAGTATAATATTGAAAAGAGAGGCTGGGGCTTTGAAGGTCAAGTCAAGTCCAGAGTTCATTCAATAAAAAAAAGGGCCACTGAAGCTTTTAGAGATAAGAATAATGATATACATTCTTATCTCTAAAACACACGACCCCCCGCCCCCCCACTGCCCTGGCTGGTATGGCTCAGTTGGTTGGAGCGTCGACCCATAGACCAAAAGATCGTGGGTTTGATTCCTGGTCAGGGCACGGATCCAGGTTGTGGGTTTGATCCCCCTGTTGGGGCACATACAACAAAGCAGCCAACCTACATTTCTCTCCCACGTCCACGTTTCTCTCTTTCTCTCTCTCTCTCTGTCTCTCCGCCCCTTGCAATTAAAAAATGGCCTTGAGTGAAGATTAAAAGAAAAAGAATAATTATATACATTCTTACAAATTTGATTAATATACTCATGCATGGGAAATATTTTTTGTAATTTTTGTGTTAAAATTTTTGTAATACTGTTCAATGAACTAAACAAAACTGCATAATTTGTATTCTCTTGTCTTTTAAGATTGTTCCAATGTAATTTCTAGGGGAACTTTTAGAAGAGTTGAATAAATGCTGTTGAGTGAATCGAACAATTCATTAAACTGTGCAATTTGTTTTTCTCATAAACTAAACTCTTCTGAACTTTGATAGTTTAAAAATATAATTCAAATAAGATAGTAATATAACATTTCTCTGGGGGTTTCCTTCTTATTTGTGGCTTAAAGAGGAATAAATGCTTACAGCTGTGACTTTTTTTTTTCTCTAGTATCTCCAGAGGCAGTTGGATTTTTGTCAGCTGTTGGGGTGTTTATTATCTTGATGCTGCTCCTTTTTCTCTATATTAATAAGAAGTTCTGTTTTGAAAATGTTGGCGGGTTTCCAGATCTTGGTTCAGGATACAGTACAAGGAAGAATTCACAAGATAAAATTTGTAAGTACCATCACTGTTTCTCTTGTTTGTTCTTTATATCTGTACTATCCTATTATTTTATGAATATATAATAAATAGTTTGGTTTTAACATACTGTAAACTAACATTTGAACCACTGTTCTGTGAGAGTAAAAGGTTGTTAAGTATATTAGGTTCAGTTGTCTTTCCGTTGCCCACAAATTGCTAATATATTGCATAAAGGTAGATTGATACCATTACAAAGTAACTTTTATTTTTCATATATAAGATTTACTCTTTAGACTGTAATACAAATAGATACACTTTAAGAAGAAGGGAATGTCTTATTACTTTATATAGCTTAAATCTCTTATCCAAATAACTCTCCAGTTAGCCTTTTTCCCCATGTCCCTAGAAGGCTTTTGAAAGTATTCACCCTTTCCTTTACCTGCTGTTGAAATCTCAGTGGATAAGTACTTTTATTGTTTGGAGAAGGTTATTTTTTTTTTAAAGCAACTTAGTGTATAGTTAAAGTCCAGTTTTGAGATTAGTGCTCTTCTCCCTTGTCGGCATCACAGGCATTGTACAACTTACTGTTCCTCCATACCAACCAGGAAAGATGAGGCTCCATGTTCTTTCTCTTACGGAGAAGTTTTCCTCGGAGTTATTTTTTAAAAGTTACTGAGTTCTTTGCTATTTCCAATGATTGGATTATGTAGATGGTAACAGAAAAAACTTGACAATTATAAAGGCATTCATTTAGAAGAATTTTGAGGAGTTGTAGCAGAGAAACTTTGCTTTTCTTGTCTATGTACATATGGTTTTTTTCTGTTAATTTAAAAAGCGATAGCCTCATTGTTTGTTAAAATCTGTTATTGAATTTCATCTGTGACTCGCATTAGTAAGCTGTAGAACTTTATGTGGTTTGATTTATTTCTCATAATTCAGTCCTGCTTTTTGATCATTTGTTTAGAAGGAACCGGCTAAAGATCCCTCTTTGGGCAGCCCCCGGTAATTCTCTGGTTCAGCGTTTCCGATGTTTCTTTGGTCTCATGACCCATTTACATTCTTAAAAATTATCGAGGACCCCAGAGGGCTTCTGCTTATAAGTTGTATCTATTGATATGTAGCATATTAGAAGTTAAAGCTGAGAAAATGTAAAAAGATTTTTAACAATTTATTTAAAAAACAATAAGTCTATTACATATTAATATAAATATTTTTAATGAAGCAGTATATTTGTTAAAACAAAAAAAAATTGGTGAGAAGAGTGACATTGGTTAAATTTTTGGAAAATCTCTAATGACTGGCATAGAAGAAACATCTCCTTCCCCATTGAGTCTGTCACGTAGCCTCTGGAAGACTCCTGTGTTCGTTTGTGAGCAAATGAAAGTAAAAAAGCTAAATACTGTATCTTCGTATTGGAATTATAAAAATAGTTTTGACCTTGAGGATCCATTGGAAAGGTCTCAGGGACCTTCTTAATTTTTCTGAGCCTCTTTTTCTTTCACTTACTAAATAGGAATAAAAAATGTTTCCCTCCTAGAATTATTGTAAGATTAAATAAGGTAAAGAGATATGTATATTTCTCCATAATATTTTTCTTTATTTGAAACGATACTGGTAGTTTGTTAATAAGATAGGGTAGTTCCCCTATTAATAAATGAACTAAAAGTATGTAATAAAAATCCTTTTTATACTTCTTCTTGCAGGTATAGAATTAAAAACCAATAGTATTTGAGGGGAAAATATTGTCTTGCTGCTGTTATGATAGCTATGGAGTGGGAAAAAATATCATTGCCTTTAAAGCAAGTGGTTTGATTTTTATTTTTTTTTCGGAAGAGTCTTTGCTTCGACGTGTTTCTTCCAATGCATAATGCATCTACATACAGATTTAAAAAGCCACAATATGAAATACTAATATCAAGCTCATGAGTAACAACATTTAAGTAAATGTTAAATTGAGATTCCAAAGTGGTTGATATTTTGAGAAGAGAAAATTTCGGGATTGCACCTTGTAGGGACAGGAAAATAGAACATGGCATTTTTCAGAAATTTGCAGCAGAATCTGCCTTCGGTGTCCTCTCTGGTGGACACAATCAGTAATGCTGTAGAAGATCTGACCACTGCTGTTGGGGAGGTCGGCTGTACTTTATCTGATGTGGTTACTGAACAGGTAACAAGCATGATGAATGGCTTTCGCCCAGAAGAGGAAAGCTCTTCAGCAGCGGAAGTTGTAGATACTTTTAAACAAGAAAACGCCACATTACCAGGAATCTCCAAAGACATGAATTGTCAGAAAACACCATCCAGTTCAGAGCACAGAGCAAATCAAAGAGATTATTACAATACTTCAGTTTCACAGAGGCAAGGTCAAGGAGTGAGTGAAGAAAGAGTGCTTAAACATATTAATGATAGGCAACAGACAGAATCAGAGTATCAAGAGACCAGTAATGCTGGCAGTTCTTTGGAAGGCCACGTGAGTGATGCTGGGATATCACTTACGAAGCAGAATGCAAAGGCAGGATCTCCTGGTCAAGAACTTGGACATACTGACAGATACAAAAAAAATGGATTAGGAATTTCTAGTAATAGTGGGAATGATTTAAAGGAAGTAAGGTATCAAGAAATGAAAGAAAATCATTTAAAGAAAGCTGAAAAACATATTAAAAGTAAAGGGTCCAAAGGGTATGAGTGTTCAGGAAATGAATGCTTTCCAAAAGACATTTTGGCAAGCAATAGACCTGGGATGCAGAACTCCATTATGAAAGATGGGCATCCAGCCCCATCAACTGATTCTAAAGATAAGTTACGTGGAAAAGTCAAAGAACGAATAAATCCAACAAAATGCTACAAAGTGAAAGGAGACATAAAAACAAAGAAAAATGAAGCCATTTCTGCCAAAAAAGGAACAGCAAAGAATAAAGATGAAAAATATTCTAAGATAAAACCAGAAAAAGGTGAGGTCTCCTTATGTGGGTTTGAGTGATAAAATTTCTCTTGACTTTTGAAATTAGGAAAATACAATCCAAATTTCCGAACTTTCCTATATATTCCTGTATATGTGTTTTGACCTTTCTTGAACCTTCTTACTGGGAGACGTTTTTACAGTCATTCATTTTTTCCCTCACATCATTTCAAGAGTATTGATGCTATGTCTATACCTCTAAGTTAAGTATTGACCCTGGTCCCTGCATTATTTGGCCTATTTTTCAGCAGCCTTAAGTTTTCTTAATGTCTGTTTATTTTAAACCAGAAACTCCATGGTTTTCTTAAGTAGTGTACATCCTTTAATTGGAGTTTATTTGCTGTGCTATAGTTGCATTTTAAAATTTTACATTTTTGCAACTAACCCTAAGTCCTTTGTATAGTGTTGCTCTTCAGATCTATCCCAGTAAGGATGTATATCAAGTATTTTATATTTTATTTTATTGAGTAACATGCTTCCGGCTATGTGTCTGTTCATTCAGCCATACAGTAAGAATTATGTGATGGTTCTGTGTCTACAGTGAGTACACATGAACAATGTATGATTACTCATGAGTTCTCTGTAGAGCAGTAAGATTCCAACTAAGCATTTATAATTTTCAACTACAACATTTGTAAAAATTTTCAGAATGATTAGTCAACAGCTACTTGGTTTGGGTTGCAGAGTTGCTTCATATTGTTAGCAATTATTTCTGGTAATACCTTAATCATTTCCATTTATTGCAGATCTGATCATAAGGCCGAAAGTACACTGGCTTTTACTTATAAAATATGCTTCTGGAACTTTGCTATAAATTTAGATTCTCATAAAAAAGAAAATACGAGTAACATTAGAAAAAAGGAAGACTTTTCAGTTCTGCTCCATGACTTTATACAGAATAGGGATCTGGTATTTATCAACTATATGAATGTTACTTAAATTATATAATAGAGGCTGATCCAGGATGAACGAGCTAACTCAAAAGGAACACCAGTTTTTGGAAGTGAGGTATAGAATTAAAGGTACAGAGGCTGAATTCAGCCCTCCATATCTGTGAATTCTGTAACCACAGATTCAGCCAACCACGGATCAAAAAATAGCATTATTCCAGAAATTTTATAATTGAGGTGAAGTAAAGAATAATTTCTTGAAAGATATAAATTTGCAATACTTAGTCCAGATAATACAAAACTTGAATAACAAAAAATATATATATTTTTAAAAAATATGTTGTTGCTGACATGTACGATGTAGTTAGGCTTATGACGGTTGCATCTGTCCTGAATGTGTACAGACCTTGTTTTTCTTCCCATCATTCCCTACCAGGGGTGTCCATCCTGCGGCCCATGGGCCACATGCGTCCCAGGATGACTATGAATGAGGCCCAACATAAAGTAAATTTATTTAAAACCTTTTTTGCCCATCAGTTTTCATTAGTGTTTGTGTATTTAATGTGTGGCCAAAGGCAACTCTTCTTCTTCCAGTGTGGCCAGAGACGCCAAAAAGTTGGACACCCCTCTTACGTAGCATTTACATTGTATTAAGTATTAGAAGTAATCTGGAGATGATTTAAAGTACACAGGAGAATGTACGTAAGGGACTTGAGCATCCTTTGAGTTTATCTGCAGAAGGTTCTAGAATCAGTCCCCTGCGGATACCAAAGATCAACTCTTTGTTCATTTTGGAATCTACTCTGCTAGCAGCCTAAATGTCAGATTCATATGTTTTTGGTAGCCTTACTATTACTTGAAGTAGCAGCCATAAAGAAA
Source organism: Desmodus rotundus (assembly GCF_022682495.2). Lineage (NCBI taxonomy): Eukaryota > Metazoa > Chordata > Mammalia > Chiroptera > Phyllostomidae > Desmodus > Desmodus rotundus. The sequence goes on from NC_071398.1 coordinate 83,699,728, forward strand.
GAAATAAAAATTAAGTAGAATAGTTTGCATATTATTTTATTCAGAAAATAACAGTAGAGTGCATACTACTGATAAATACTTCACAAGTAGCAGTACGGAATTTTTAATTTTATTTTGATTTGTTTTCATTAAGAACCATGCTGGTACTTAAAGAAACCAAATACCTCTCAACTCTTCAAGATTATAAACAGTACTAGACATAAACATATTGTGTTCTAAAAATCAGTTAAAAATTATTCCACCCATACATTATCCTTTCACATACTCATCTGTGGTATTACTAGTTCTTGTGCTCTTGGTTCTGGCACGGAGCTTATCAGATACAAAGAGAGGAGGAAGAGTTTCCTTTTCTGTTTCCGAGTGCAGCAATATTTTGTGTTAGGCGAAGTGTGACTGGAATTTCTAGTTACTGTCCACAGTGATCTCCTGCTGCCTGAAGACCACTGCCGTGCTATCCCCAAAAGTGCTGAAATTTCTGAACCGAAAGTCAAATGCCCAGGTTCTAGACCAGATCTGACATCATCTCCTTACTGTCCAGAACTTCCTGCAGTGGTGGTGAAGTCTTGCGCGTCCGTATTACTCGGTATAAGAACCACTAACCATTGAGCATTTGAAAGGTGGCTAGTAGCACTGGGGAACTACATTTTAAATTTTATTACTTTTAATTGTTTAAGTAGCTGCATGATGCTAGTTATTATAGGGTGGGCAATGCAGAATATGACATTGGTCATAGTTTTACCATTTTATGATTTTGTTTTACTGAATTAAAATGTGGCACTTAGACTACTGACACCCGAGTTCCCTTGCCTCTAACACTAAACATTGAATTTTTATCGCATGTTGTAGAATTACTCGTTCTGCATCTCCCCACTTGAATTTCAAACCTTGATTTCTTCAGTGCAGATGATCTCAACTGAGTATAAAGAGAAAAGTATCTAGACTGAAGTATAAATTCTGCCTGCTGGGTCTCTTCATCCTTCTAGAGTTGATTTATATTCTAAGAGGTTGCATCTTGGTTTAAATACATCTCAGTATGTTGAAGTTTCAGAAATTTTACCTTTTTAAAAGTTAATAACTTGCACTGATAAAAATAATAAATTTCTACCACCTACAAGTTGTATGTGAAATACAGGTACATGTGAGGAAAATTTTCCTCGTACTTTCACCACTTGCAGGTCTGTTGAGTTTGTCGTGTGTGTATCTTTCCACCCATTTTTGTATGTGTGTGTAAGTATATACTGCATGTAGCGTGGATCTATTGCATGCACGTGCGTGTGTGTATGTATTTTTAAAATGAGACCATAAATGTACCTTTTATTTTATAACTTTCTCTTTTTCTCTCAACATAATGTTACAGTTATTCTTTCCCCGTAGTAAGTTCACCTCCCTTTTGAAGACTGCATAGTATATTATTGCATCGATCCATCATACTTTACTTAACCAAGGCCCAGTGGTGGATGTTTAGGTTTTATTTTATTTTGTTTTCTTTTGCTACTAAACACAATGCAGAAAATTGTCTCAAATATATATCTTTGCTCACCTGTTCTTTATTTTCTTAGGCTGAATTCTTAGAAGTGGAATTGGTAAATTCTTAGAAATGGATCAAACACCATGCAGATTTAAAAGCTTAATATATATTACCAAGCTGTTCTCTAGAAAAGTTTTACCAATTATTGTCTCACCACTAATACGGAGGTGGGCAAAAGTCAGTTTACAGTTGTGGTACAAGTAAATAATACAGTAATTAATAAGTAATACTTAGGAATAAACTCTGTTTCGTGCACTCACAACTGTAAGCCTAGTTTACCCACCCCTATACGTCTGCCCATTTCTCTTTCATTGCTAGTGCTAGGAATTGTCACTGTAAAAAATTTTGGCTAAGGTGATAATGAATGTCTTTCATAATATGAATTATTTGAATCAGGTCCCTATGTTTTGGCAATACTTATAACATCTTTTGTGTACTACTGATGTTGTAAAAAAATTATGTAAGATGGCAAGCCCTGTTATCTTCTTTATGTGTAACACTGTAGGAAAATCCCTGTGACTAACATTTATGTAATTAGAGTATGTAGATCAGTCTTCTTCTGTTAAAACATAAAATCCAAATCTTGGGTTTAAAAAAAAATCTTGGGCTTTTCAAGTGAAAAGTTATTCTTTTGTGAAACTGAAAATTCAGATTGTTTGTATATTTGTATATATATATTTATATATATTTGTGTGTATATGGATATATATGACATGTGTATGTGTGTTGCATGTATAAAAAACTGTAGCAAATTCATAATCCATTATTGCATTAAAATTTTGATTTGCGGTCCTTGTTGTTGCAAATAGATAATTCCTACATGGACAAAGATGAACATGGTTCATCCTCGGAAAGTGAAGATGAAGCACTGGGCAAATACCATGAGGCCTTATCCCGAACACACAATTCCAGACTCCCACTGGCCGATTCTAGACAACAGAATTACACTTGGGAAACAAGACAAAAATACAGTCCTCTCTCTGCAGAGTATGATGGATACAGCAGTGAAGCATCCATCGATGAAGGTAAGATAGGTGGTTTTCCTTTTTTAGGTGACCCTGTAGTGTTAGATTATTTGTGCGTACACTGTGGGCATCTGTGGTTGCACGATGAATGGCAGATACAGTAGAGTCACATTTATGGGAATGGAATTTATTCACATTCATATCTCTGGGCTTAAGACAAAGACCAAAACCAAAACCACACCACCCAAAAGCAAAACACTAAATAATGTAAAGTCAGTAGTAATTCTAGCTCCTTTTCCACAATGAACATACACTAGTAAGCGTGCCATGGGAGATGAGGTGAACATGCTGTTCTCTCAGATGAAATCAGTTCCCAATACGTGATACAGGAGCTGATACAGCCTAAGTATCTCCCAGTGTTGAATATGATTCCAGTGTGTAAATGTATGCTCTTTCATTCAGTGTGGCCTCGAGACATGAGCCAGGTGTCACGAGCCACTTCAGGTGACCCACAGCAGAAGAGATGGCATTCATGTAGGAGGAAACTGTTGAGGCAGAGTTACTGAGAGCTGATACTGTATTATACTGTGCTTTAAGGATGACTTAAGGAATTTTCAAGGATTATCTTGTTTCTAATTGATTTTTGCCTTGTGTACTGACATTGACTTCAGACCTCATCCTGTGTGGAAGACATAAATGAGTCTATTCTCACATGTTTTTACACCTTTCTATAAGAGAAATAGAAGAGGTTTTACTACTAATTACAGCACATTTATTTCCACATTTAAGTAAGTTATTCGTGTGCTTGATATATGCCAGCTCACACAGTAATTATTATCTTTATACCCTCATCTAAAGAAGAGAGCCGGATATCTTAGACAGCATTTTTATTTTTATACCAAATCACCCTTCATTTTATAGCTGTGGTTGGTGTTTTAGGGCTTATTGCAGTTCATGCCCTAAAGGCTTATCCCAGCACATGTTGTAGTCCAAGGAGCTGTGTCGCCCTTTTTTGTATTTGGCTTAATGCCGACTAAAGACTGATAAACCTTATTTTATTTCTACCAGTAAGTAGATATAATAAGAAATTAATCAAAAACTGAGTGATTTCTATATAGAAAAATCATTATGAGATGCTAGGGAAGAAATAAAACATATTAGACATGGACTAGTACGTACTCTCAAAAATACTTTCCTAGGACTGAAGAAAATAAGATGTGTGCTTACAAAGGTAACTAACTAATGCACAGCAGTAAAGCCAGCCCCCAACTTCTTTACACCCCGGGTACGTGGACAGTAGAGCAGAAAGAGAATGAGTTTTGAAGCCGGACCCTTTTTCAGTTCTGGCTCTGTGACTTGATAGAGCTATGCAACCGTGGACAATATATAGTTAATTGTTTATAGGTTTGTTTTATTGTCTCTAAAATGTAGATAATACCTTCGTGATGGGGTTGTCACGAACATTGAATGGTACATGTGGTAGTTGTCAGCCTGGTGTCTGGCAGCTAATGGGTAAGTGGTCAGTAAATGGTGTTTGTAGATGAAGGGAGTGAAAGTAGGGATGGTGGTGAGCAAGGCCTGAGCTTGTAATTTGTGACCCTAGATGCTTCCTTTTTATAGCTTCAGTTTAGGAGTTATATATATTTTTCCTATTGATTTCTTCTTCCCCCTCACTCCCGCCACTTCTCCGCTGTCCTCATTGCCTCTTCCCTGCAGTCCTGTTACTCTGGTATGGCTCCATGTCTGTGGCCCAAGCGGTGAGGAGAGAAGCATACCCTCTGGCTCTCCTGACCTTGCCCTGACCTCTGAAAGTATCCTGGAGTCACCTCTTCATTTCACTTGACCTGTATACATAGGACCCATCCGCATTCTTCTACCATTTTTACCCTAGATTATTTGATAAAACACCCAGGGTAGGTTGATTTTGGGTACTGAAATTAGATTTATTTCACCAGCATTTATTGAAATCTTCTTATGTGCCATACTAGATACTGTGGATAAAATATGAACAAAATGAGCTTGTTTCCAAAAGCCCACAAACTGGAGGAGGAAGACCATGAATATATGTGTAATTTAATGTGATAAATGGTCTACTAGTTTCACGAACGAAGTACTGTGGAAATATAGATGAGGAGGTGACTCAGACTTTGGGAAGTAGGGATGTGAGGTGTCTAATGAAGTCTTCACAGAAGAGGTGAACTGGACCTGAGTGAAAACTATTTCAACAGCCATGGGAAAGTGATTGCATGAAAGCAGAAGAGAGTGTATTTCATTGTCTAATTAGGACCTGTTTTTAAAGAATGGGCAGATACAGGATTGAATGCCACGCTCAGGTTATTGGACATTGTCTTACGGGAAATAAAGAGGCCCAGAAGGTTTTTAAGCTGGACATTGTGGCACTCGTCGATCAGTGTATCTAAAAAGCATTATTTAACTATTGTATTATAAAATGAATTGGAAGTAGCAGCAGCTGGAAGCATGAAAGACCAGCTACATAAACAGTGATGGGATCCTCATTGGCAATGATTTAGGGATACAGAGTTTGTAGATTTAGGGACGGTCTCAGTGTATCTTCATGAATGGCAATGTGTGTAATGAGTGAGGAATCAAGATTTTTAGTTAGCTTAGAGAGCATCAGAGATGTAAGTTTGGGGGAGGAGATAATTTAGTTTGGGTCGTGCTAAATTTAAAGTGTCTGTGGAGTATCGTGGTGGAGGTGGATATCCTTAATGTTAACATTTCTTCATCAGAATTTGGGATGGGGAGAGGATCAGGTCGTAACGTAAGATGCAGTAGACTAGAGGACTTTTTAAAAAATCATAGATTACTGCTATTGAAAAATCAAAGATCATTATGAGCCCAAAATAGATTCAATGAGGGGAGGAAGAACAGGAAAATGTGGTCGGAGAGGGAGGTCTCAAAGCTCAAGATCTTCGGCAAAAGCAGTTTCACGTGATAGTAAATTCTGAACATGCCCAAAGATGCAGAAGTACTTACTAAATGCTACAAGGTTTTAAGGAAGGGATTGAAATAGCATCTGTCAGGGAAGGTATGAGAGAGCTTCAGAGAAAATGGCATTTGTGTTCAGCTTTGAAGAATGGGTGCAAAGTTGGTGAATAGATTAAGTAGAGGCATTTTAGAGGGGACCTCATAAACCAAAGTGAAAAGTGGTAAAGTAGTAAAATGAAGAGATTATTGCGGGAACAGAGAGAAGTCTACTTGATATATCTGTGTCTATAGCGTGTCCAGAATGCATCCAGCCATGTAACATGAAAAATAGAGACATTTATTGAAGAAGATACAAGATACAAGAAACATTATACATAGGACAATGTTTCAGTCCCCCTCAAAGTGTGCACCTTGGGACCTCACACCGTTCTAGTCACCATCAGCTGCCCTGTCATATTTTCCTGAGTCTCATCGATGGTCTAAAATCTCTTCCCTTTCAAAGCTGAGTTTATTTTTGGGAAAAGCCAGAAGTCACAGGGTGCCAAATCTGGGCTGTAGGGGGCTGAGTCACCTGGATGATACAAAGTTTTGTGGAAAAAACTGCATGAGATGTGTGATGCGTGAGCAGGCACATTGTCATGAGGAAGCTGCCAGTTGCTTATAGATGTGGCTTTCTGAATCATCCGAATAGTTTTCGTGGAGGAATGTTAAAGCTCAAGACAAATTTGATGCGGATCCGTTGCTCTATGCACTCAGTCCTTTTGAATGCAATGGCCACATAGTACACATGCTCAGTGAACGGTGTCTACTGTCCCCCACTGACTAGTGCGGTGAAGTTGTCATTGTTCACTCATGTGCATTCCAGTCCACTCTTCTTGGCTGCCGGGTTATATGGATGTCAGGCAAACCATTCTCATTATATTAACAATGCTGGACTTTCTTCAGACAGCCATTTTTGTGGGTATATGTGTGTATGTTGGAGGTAAGAGGGGAAGAGAGATGAGATCTAAAGCCTGGAGTGCCTCTCTGACTAAAGCTTGTATTTAATTTGTGAGCCAGTGAGAACTCACTGACAGTTTTTCACCCAAGGGACCATGATTGGGGATGTGCTTCTGAAAGATTAATTTAGCAACAGGGGGACTATAAGAAGACACAGTTAAGGAGGTCTTTGGAGCAGTCTATGTAAAAAATGGTAGAGATCTGAATTGCAGTAGTGGCAGTAGGAATATAGGAGGTAGAATTTGCCAGATTTGGGAACTGAATGTATTTGGACCATTAGAAAGAAGGAAGTGTCATCTATGATACTGGTTCCCAGCATGTATGGCTGGGACAGCGATTTTCAACCGTTTTTGTCTCATGGCACACAAAGACTGACTACTAACATTCTGTGGCATGCCACAAAATACGGTTTTTGTTGATCTGACAAAAAAATAGGTATGATTTTGATTTATTCATACCAGACGGTTATTGTTGTATTGGCTGTTGTCATTTTTTTACTTTGACATTCTAAAGGTAAAGAGGTCGGTGCCCTTGATTAAATAGTCAGGTATGGAATGTTTTAAAAATTCTCGAGGCACACCAGTGTGCCTCTTGTAGCACAGTGGTCCAAAACCGCTGAAGCAGGGGAATGATGAGGTTATTAACATAAATAGGAAATCCAGGGATCTGTTTTCTGTCGAAAGTGGAGGGACGGGGGACATAAAAGTGGTTTTATACAGATATACACATATGACTGGGGTTAGGGAGAGAGGTTTTCAGATTTTATATGCTTAGAGAAAAGAAACCATGGGAATAGGTTAAATTGATGTGGGAGAATATGGAGAGAAAAGATCAGAGAATCATTTCCTTTTATTAACAGTAGGATTAACGGTGTCACTTAAAGAGAGAAGAGAAAGTAAAAGCAATAAAGTAGAAAATTGGGAGCATGTTGTATTTTACCATGGAAGGAGACTTGAACGCTTCAGAGATTGGGGAGAATGAGAATTCATAGAAGCCCCTGTCCATTAGAAATCGATCAGTAACTTTCAGTTTAAGTTTAAATTGGGTAGATTAATATGTTAGATTGAATGTTGTTAAGGAGAGAGGAAGTGGTAAGAAAGTATACACTTGCTGCCTATACTTTCTTACCACCTACCCTCTCCTTAGTAACTTCCAGAGTCAAAAAGGAGAGGTAGTTGTAATCCAGGTGTTCATCGTCTCGCTGCAACCACGAATAGTAACCTGGTATCACATTCTGTTACCTCACTAGCACTGGTAAGGAGCCACTGGTCCATCTCCCAACACTCTTGAGTGATTCCAGTAGAGAAGCTTTGGAAAGCCAGTGTTGGAAACGTCTGCAGGAGCAGAGAAGGATGAGGGAGGGCCTGGGTTGAGATTGGGAGAGACCAGTGCAGCAGAACTTTCTGGCCAGGTAGGAAGAACTACCGTTTATCAAGCTCCTGTCTGCCTGACTCTGCTAGTTTCTGTACACAGCATCACGTTCAGTCTTCACTGAAACTCATTACGGCAGTAAGATTATCCCTATTTTACACTAGCGAGGAGAGATTTTTAGATTATTGAAAAAGTAACTTTTAACCTAAGGTCACACAGTGAGTTATGAAAACCGTGCTTGTCAGGTCCACTGCAAAATGAGTGTTGTTTTAGCTTCTGTTAGGCCATCACCGCCCCTTTCATATCCTCCCTGAGTCTCTTTCACACATGACTAACCCCTTTAGTTGAATCCTTTAGAACAGTGTATTTATTATAAGTCTGAAGTACAGGTATTCTAGAAAAAGTAAGAAAATGTGATAGCTCATTTGTTGATCAGCTTTTCTCCTCTAGGTGGCCATATTAATCTTCCATTTGTTTGGAACTACAAAGAGGAATGGCATCTACAAGAAAATTTTCTAGGAAGAATAAAATAATTTATCAAGTTTCCTTTGTTAATGATTTAAATTCACTTTTACTATGTTTTTGAAATTAAGGGTATTTTCTGATAATCATCTCTTTAATAAGAGTTAAATAGTAGGTTGTGAATATCTTATTTAAGTTGGTAAGGTAAGCTAACCTCTGAAGTTCCATTCGTGCAAATGAATGCTTTCCATTTTTATATTGGAGATGACTTTATATAAAAAGCAAATTTAATATAAAATTATTACAATGGCTTTCTGTTATCTTACAGCTTTTCTTAGCTCACTGTAGAGATTACCAAGTTGTGTTTACATGTTGTGGCATAGCTACATTGTTAAAATCACATGATACTATTTTTTGAGTGAGTTAATTTAAAATTCTATTAAAAATAATTTTCAGCATTACTTATGTATTAGGATATATATGTACCTCATATATACACACACCTGCCATTTTCTTTCTTATGTCTACTTCACAAGCTCTATAATTTTGATGTTACCTTAAAATGAGGAGCATTAAAGCATATTTTTTATTTCTTTTATTTAAATGTTACTTTTAAAACAATTTAATACTTGAATAGTAAGTTATTTATGTTTATATTTTCTTTAAGTGCATTTTAACTGCTTTACAAAGATTGTTGTATTAATTTCCACAATTTCTTTGTGAAGAAGGTAAGTACAAAAAAACTTCTGTATTTTTTAATCCTTTGATACAAAAATGTTTACTACCTTAAAATAGTGAAAGTTATATATATATTACATGGTTTCTTTATATTTTGTTAAACTTTTTCTTTGATTTTAGTTTTTGCCCATGAACATTTCTCCTCTGAAGAACTCTTTAATGTGTATGTATGTGTGCTTTAAATGCGGTTAATTTGAAGAGAAGTAGGTCTTGGAGACTTTTCCTGCATATTTGTGTTTTGGAGATCTTTTTACGTGATGAGATCAATTGCTCCCAGTAGTGCAGGAGTCTTTTATAGTGCTGCCTTTGTAAGCCACCTCTGTCCTATAAGATGAGCTGTGTTTGTGCAGTTTAGGTTAGGGTTCAGCTTGCTGGGTGAATGAATTAGAAAAACGTATCACTTGCGAGCAGTTACTGTGCCATGAGAGTATAGTTCAGTGAGCACAAAGCATTTATGTAAGAAGCAAAAGGCATCCTCCTCCAGGTGTAAGATTTGGCAAGCCCCCACCTCAGCCAGGTAACTTTTGCAGTGCGTGACATGCACAGCCATACACACTGGCCCTGAACATCTATGTTTGTACACTTCCAGTCTCAAAATAAGTCAGTAAGATTATTGTGTTTTCCATGGCGGATCTACAGGGATCCCTCACAGTTTTTCGTTTTGTTTTGTTTTTGGTCTGAGGTACTTGTTTGGTAGAGGGTAGCTGGAGTGATAGAAATTAAATGATAGACATTAAATATACCCGTACTTGATTGGTTATAAACTGATACCCAGGGATGTGATTTTACTAAGATCATATAGTTCATTAGGAGTAGAACTGAGGCTGTGTTTGTAACCAGAGAATAGGCCCATGCTTTTAAAAAGAACTACTCAGTAGGAAGAGATAAATAAGAGATACACTATAAATTGAACATGGGCTGTGCCCGGTACTAGGGTTTGAGGCGTATCTAGTACGAGGAGGAATAATGCTACCAGCAGTCTGGCAGTTCCTGGGACCTGACACTTCATCTCCAGGTTTCTGCTTTCAAAGCCCATGGGAGGTCAGTCTCAGAGATCTTTAGGGAGCATCACAAAGAGTCACAAAGGGACCGACAGTAATCTTACTGCTTGAGGGCAGCATCGGGTGGTTTAAACTGATGTGTGTATTTGTATTCACTGTAAGCTCAAGCTTATCAACAAGTAAGATCTTATAGGCAACTATACCCAATGAGGGAGGCAGGTCTATTTGTACTCCAGGACGGGTGATAATCTCTGTAAGGGGATAAAGTTGGAAAACTTGAAGCTATTTCTCAAGACTGTGCCTAGCATGATGGCCAGCTCTGGAGTCCCAAAAAACCCCAAGATGAGGGAGCCCTCAAGCTGAGGGATGTTTGTTAGTGTGCCTAGAGTAACATTTATTTTTACTGTTTTTCGGGCACCACTAAAGTCTTTCTGTAGAATGTTTAACTTCCTTTTTACAGAAATCTTGTGATTGTATTCCTTATTTATCTAATTAATTAATTATTTTCCCAATTTTGAAACCCCCCCAGAAGCTTAGGAGCATAGCGTGCTCAAGTTTACACAGATGTAAGATCTGGGATGCTAATCCAGGTTCAGTTGATTCCACAGCTTAGGTACCTCCATCAGATGCTCTCCTACCTAGTACAAAAATAAAGAAACTGCTTTTTTTTTTTTTTTTTTAAGAATGCTGTCTCATTGTTAAAGAGAACTACATGAAGTCTTTGGTCATCTAGGAAAAGGAAGAACCATACAACTGGGAAATTCTTGGAGTTTTGGTCTCAAACTCAGATGTGAAGCACTTATGCCTTCTGTATTCAACAAAAAACTTGGGCAGTATTTCTGCCAGCCGTTCAGACCAGTAAGACCATAGAGTTTGTGTGCAGACTTATCCTTGGAAGATTGGGGGAGTACTAGTGATGTCTCACTGGACCTGCTAGACATACTCCAGCAAAGTCATAAGGGGTTTATTGAGAAAGTACAAAATTGACCATGACAGACTCTTGTTATCAATCATTACATAAGGGGAGAGACTTTTAAGAGTTGGTTCCCTAGGGAAGTATTTGGTTATCTAGGATCTGGAATGGGCCTCCTGTTACCTCATGACCATAATAAGGATGCAACAGCAGGAACAAAAGCACGTCTACAGGTAGCATGCTACATGTGCCTGCAGTGTCGCATCGTGGTTTCATTGGTATTTCTCAATATCAGGCAGAGATCTTGACTGTAGACCTCTGCTTTAGATTACGCGATAGGATAGTTAGGAAGCCCCGTCTGATATTTTGTCTTTGTAACAGTCTCAGTGTAATTAGGGGCATCACTATTAGGATGGTACTCAGGAGTAGTTTCAGGAACAGTAAGAAGGCAGCCGTTGTGACTGTGGGCACCTCTGCTAAGTGATAAACAGCTATGTCTTACTTTGTGATGGACTGGTAGGAATTTAAACAGTAAATACAAAGAAGTTAATGGTTTTCACCCATGTTCATACCACCCAGAATCACCCATCATTGGTATTTTAGCATAGTTTTTTCCAGAAATTTTGATGACTACAATTAAAATAGTGTATGTGGTAACATATGAATACATTTTTCTTTAAAAATATAACCTGAAAGCTAAATGTTTCCTTATCTTGAGCCTTTCCCAACCATTTTTATATATTTGGATAAGCAAAATCAACAAGCCTTTAACTAGACTTATCAAGCAAAAAATCAGAAACAAAAAGAGAAGTTACAACCGATACCACAGAAATACAAAGGATTGTAATAAATTACTATGAACGACTATATGCCAAGAAATTGGACAACTGGGCAAAATGGACAAATTTCTAGAGACATACAAGCTTCCAAAACTGAATCAAGAAGAAGCAGAAAGCCTTACTAGACCCATAACAACCAATGAAATTGAAGCAGTAATCAAAAAACTCCCAGCACACAAAAGCCCTGGACTGGATGACTTCACAGGTGAATTTTACCAGACATTTAAAGAACTAACTCCTATCCTTCTCAAATTCAAAAAAAATTCAAGAAGAATGAAGGCTCCCAAACTCTTTACAAGGCCAGTATTATCCTAATTCTAAAACTATGTAAAGACACAAGAAAGAAGAAAAAAAAACTACAGGCCAGTATTTCTGATGAACATAGATGCTAAAGTCCTCAACAACATACCGGGAATCCAGATCCAGCAACACATTAAAAGGATCTTACACTATGATCAAGTGGGATCCATCCCAGGGATGCATCGATGGTACAATACTTGCAAATCAATAAACGTAATACACCACATAAACAAAATGAAAGACAACAATCACATGAACATATCAATAGATGCTGAAAAAGCATGTGATAAGGTATAGCACCCATTTATGATAAAAACACTCAGCAAAGTGGGAATAGAGGGAGCATGCCTCAACATAATAAAGGTCTTTTACAAAAAACCTACAGCCAGCATGATACTAAATGGGCAAAAACTAAAAGCTTTCCCCTTAAGATCAGCAACAGGACAAGGTATCTGCTTTCGCCACTTCTATTCAACATAGTATTGGGAGTTCTAGCCATAGCAGTCAGACAATAAGAATAAATAAAAGGTATCCAAATTGGAAATGAGAAAGAAAAACTCACTATTTGCATATGACATTATAGTGTACATAGAAAACCTTATAGTCACCACAAAAAAATTATTTGACCTAATAAGTAAATTGGGCAAATAGAGGGATACAAGAGTCAGTATTCAGAAATTGAAGGCACTTTTGTACACCAACAATAAAATACCAGAAACAGAAACTAGGGGAAAAATCCCATTTACTAATGCAGTAAGAAAAATAAAGTACTGAGGAATGAACTTATTAACCAAAGAGGTAAAAGACCAGTACTCGGAGAACTACAGAACACTGAAGAAAGAAATTAAGGAAGATACAAATAAATGGAAGTGTATACCATATTGATGGATTGGAAGAATTAACATCATTAAAAAGTCCATACTACCCAAAGCAACCTATAGATTCAGTGTGATCCCTACTAAAATACCAAGGCATATTTCACAGATCTAGAACAAATATTTCAAAAATTTATATGGGACCAAAAACAACCCCAATAGCCTCAGCAATCTTGAGAAAGAACAAAGTAGGAGGGATCACAATACCTGACATCAAACCATACTACAAGCCCACTGTAATCAAAGCAGTCTGGTACGGGAATAAGAACAGGCACGTAGATCAGTGGAACAGAATAGAGAACCCAGAAATAAACCCATGTCTTTATGGTCAATTAATGCTTGACAAATGGGACAGGAGCATAAAATGGAGTAAAAATAACCTCTTCAATAAATATAGTGTTGGGGGATCTGGACAGGCATGTGCAAAAAATGAAACTAGACCACCAGCTTACACTATGCACCAGAATAAACTCAAGATTGGTAAAAGACTTAAATATAAACCATGACATAGGCAGTAAAATTTGAGAAAACTCACGCAGCAATATTTTTGCCGATATATCTCCTACAACAAGGAAAATAAAGGAAAGACTAAACAAATGGGACTACATCAAATTAAAAAGCTTCTGCACAGCTAAAGAAAACATCAAAATGAAAAGGGATCCAACCATACAGGAAAACACTTTTGCCAATGATACATTGGACAAGGGTTTGATCTCCAAAATGCACAAAGAATTCATACGACTCCACACCAGGAAGACAAACAATCCAATTAAAAAATGGGCAAAGGACCTGAACAGACACTTCTCCAAGGAGACCATACAGAGGACCCAGACACACATGAAAGAATGCGGAACATCACTAGCCATCAGAGAGATGCAAAGTAAACCCACATGAGATACCACCTCACACCAATTAGAATGGCCATCATTAACAAATCAGCCAACAAAAAGTGCTGGCAAGGTTGTGGAGATAAGGGAACCTTAGTACACTGTTGGTAGGAATGCAGACTGGTGCGGCCACTGTGAGAAACAGTATGGGATTTCCTCAGAAAACTAAAAGTGGAATTGCCTTTTGACCCCGTGATTCCACTGATGGGATTATACCATAAGAGCCCTTAAATACCAATCCAGAAGAACCTATGTACCCCAATGTTCATAGCAGCACAATTTGGAATAGCCAAGTGTTGGAAGCAACCTAAGTGCCCGTTAGTAAATTAATGGATCAAAAAACTATGGTACATTTACATGATGGAATACTACACAGCAGAAAGAAAGAAGGAGCTCCTACCCTTTGTGACAGCATGGATGGAACTGGAGAGCATTATGCTAAGCGAAATAAGCCAGGCAGTGAAAGACAAATACCATGTGATTTTACCTACAAGCAGAACATAATGGACAAAACAAACAAAAGAACAAAATAGAGCCAGAGACATTCAAATAAGGAACAGACTGACATCAACCAGAGGGGAGGGAGAATGGGGATAATGGTGAAAAAAAGGGGAAGGGACTAGTCAGGGAACACGTATGAATGACCCATGGACATGGACAACAGGGTGGGGATTGACTGTGGGAGTCGGGGGTGGGCTGGGCCAGGGAGAGCAAAGGGGGAAAGATTGGGACAACTGTAATAGAACAACAATAATATATATATTGTTTAGAAGTTTGGTATATATCTTTCCAGTCTTGTTTTCATACTTTATATACACATGTAAACTGTTCATAGAAAGTGTACTTTGGGGTGTTATAATACTTACATCAATGTTTCATCTTAGGCCCATGGAGGGAGAAATGAAAGGGGAGAGAGAAGTGCTGAACTTGGGCTCTATTAAACTGCCCAGGTTTGAACCCTGACTGCCATCTTCCTCTCTGTGCTAGTTTTTTCTTATGTGGGAAAAGGGCATTATGGTAATAAATATTTGTTTATAACAACAAATGGTAAGTGAATATTAGTTTGTAACAGTGCCAGTCACTGAACAAATGATAGGCAAGGGTTAACTCAGTTTTGTTAATAAAATTAGTATTATAATGCTGCTGTTGGGTAGGCATTCAGTGAGTTTGTGAAACTCACCGGCGTATTAAAGAGGGGTTCCCTATCCAGGGCATCTCCCGGCTTCATATTGCCAGTTTCTGCGATCTCCATCCTGTTATGGGAATGCCTGTGGTGCACCACCAAACCGGTGCGTGCCTTGACTTTCAGAACTGCCTGCCCTTCTGCGGTTCTTAGATCAGCCAGAGGCGGGTCAGTAGAGGCTGCAGGTGCCATGAGGAGCTGGATGAGGGGGTGTAGATAGGCTGCAGGTAGTGACCATCTAGGTAGACCAGATGGACACTGAGCATTTGTCTGCTGGGATGCCAGTGTCAAGGCTGTCTCCTTCTCTGATGTCTGTGGGAACATGAAAGGATGGGGCCTGGAGCATTAGTAGATACTAAGGTAGCCCTTATCTGGGCTTCTCAGGAAGCCAGATAGGTGGCCTTGGTCAGCCTTCTAGAGTCCTTGTGGTGTCCTTGTAGTAGCTACTTGCTTTGGCCACAACCGGCCTGAAAGATATTTCCAGATGAGGCGGCCGAGGCAACTCTGGCACTATATGACTAAATGTCAACCTTTAGCTGATTACTGATGATGGTTTGGCTATTAGTGAAATAGGTGAAGCTTTTTAATTTACCAATGAATTACTTCCTAGAGGAGGAATGTGTGAGTATATTTGTATGTGTCTGTAATATATAAATGCTTAATATTTACACTGTCATTGAGAGATGTCCAGCATATGGGGTGGGACAAAACAAGTTTTACAGTTTTTCGTATGGAGAATAAGGCAATAATAATTAATAATACAAGAATAAACTCTGTTTTGTGTACTCATAACTGTAAAGCTACTTTTGCCCCACCGTGCATATTAGGTTAAAAAAAAGTAAGAAGCAGAAAAAGTTGTGTGCTATACCACTTTTTTATCTTAAGAAAGGGGAAATATGTTTTTATTTGCTTATATTTGAAAACAGTGGGCCCTGGCTGGTGTGGCTCAGCGGATTGAGCACCAGACTGTAAAGCAAGGGGTCCTGGTTCGATTCCCAGTCAGGGCACATGCCTAGGTTGCACACCAGGTCCCCAATTGGGGATGCATGAGAGGCAACCACGCATTGATGTTTCTCTCCCTTTCTCCCTCCTTTTCCCTCTGTCTAAAAATAAATAAAATAAAACCTTTAAAAAAAGAACAATGAAAGGACGAAACAAGAACTTTAAAAAATACTTGCCTTGAGGGAGGGAACAGGATAGAGGGGACAGGGATGGAAACTACACTTCTAACACACCCTTGATTTATATAATTATAAAACAAAATTAAATTTTGAAACATTCGGGGGGGGGGTGGTCCTCCCATAGAGTCTGCCTGCCACTGTGGGTGAGAATAATTCTACCAAGACATGATCTGCTTGGGGAGGAAGGCTGACCAGTCCCTCAGAGGAAAAAGGCGTCAAGCCCCTCTCTCAGTGGGCTTTTATTGAGTTTAGCTTGGATAGGGATGCATATCAAAGAAAGGAGGTATGGTTTACACATAACATTTCTGAGATATCGGGGTCCTTTTGAGTCAGGGTCTGGTAGACAGGGTGATGCCAATTGGCAGTAAAACCTTGGGAAACTTATTTTGTGCTTGGACCCTTAACATTTAAATTGAGGACATTCTTAGCAAAGCAGGTTTCATAGGACTTTGTGCATTCTTTCATAGGCCTGATCCCCAGCCCCCGCCCCTCACCCCCACTGAGAACTGCACATTCTGGCACGGGGCTGCACCCCCCTTCGCCATTGTTTCAGGCCTGAATCGGGCAGGGGAAACAAGGCAGCCAAGAGATTGGAGACTTTTTACAGATAGAATGAGGACTCAGGCTAAGAATGGTAAAGTCTGAGGGTCTTTCATCCCTTCTCCACAATCCCCTAAGTCCTTCCCTGATGGCCCCTTTGTGACTGTGCCTGTATTAGGTTCCTTTCTTGAGGCATCTTACCGTCATTGACTATCCAGCCATCCTCCAGGGGCCAGGCAGGGTGAAGTGAAGGGGGCAGAGGCTGCGCCCCTGCTAAGAGGATAAATTTTGTCTCCTTAGTGACTTATGGTCCCAAGGTCCCCTAGCCATGGGGCCTGTTGATGGAGTTACAGCTCCTGAAACCAGGCAGGACGGGTCCCAACATATTCCCCAAACAATAAAAGCACAGTGAAACAAAGGAACCTGACTATGTATTCAGTTAACTGAACCATACAGAGAAGGATGTTTAATTGTTTTTCCTAAGTAGAAGTTGGGTTGACAGGAGGAGGATGTTACTGTAATCAAGTGACATATCATAGTTACCTCAACTAATTGGTAGCTGTGGGGACAGAGGTGGGGACATGTGAGACATGTTTCTGAAAGGATTAAACTTTAGATTTGATATTTGGGGATAACAGAAAATGAGATATCTAGGATAGATCTCTGGGTTTTTTGATTGATCGAGGAGGATGTTATGAGAAAAACTAGGATAGGAATAAGGATTTTGTGGACACATTAAGACAACTTTGGGATGTCCGTTTAGAATGTCAAGTTGATAATTCACTGTATGAGTCTGATCATTTAGATTAAGGGTCTGAGCTAGAAATAAAATTTGGGAAACACATACTGATTTTGTATTGGTTTCTCAATTGGAGCAGTTCTTCTGTGTTTGGGGGTTATATATAATTTCTAGGGGTGGACCCCAGCAGTTATATTTGTATTTCATGACTTTACCCCTGTGGCTGTGGTTGGTTGATCCCATGTTCTAAAGAGAAAGTGCATACGCTACCTTTGGGTCCCTCTTTCATGTACTTTTTTAAAGCTTAGTTTTTCAGTTATTTCTTTCATCATGTGATATATCACTGGATTTTTCTTACACATTTATTTTCTTCTGCTAACTGCATCTCTGCTTGGTTTCTGTTGCTAATGGATACAAAAATGTACCTAGAGACCCTTGTGCTTTACAATTGGAAGGTCTGTGATAAATTTAGATAATTTTTGAGATTCTTTAAAATTATCACCTCAAGTTTCCCCATTTAACTCATTGCTGGCATCTATCCTTTTGTGAAAAGCTGCTATTGCTTGAGACAGTCTTTTAGTGAATCAAGGCCATAGACATCTTTCGTTCAGGTTCAGAACTTACGGTGCTTCTTTTAGCAAATGTGATAGGTTTATTCTTTCTGGATCTAACAGCATCGATATTAAAGATCTCTTGCTGTTTAGACATTTTATACTAAGGAGAAAAGTATATTTTAAAACTTTTTCCCTGCCTTGGAGTTTCCAGAAAGTGATTCTTTTTAATAACAGTTTATCATCTTACTGAATACTTATACATTTTTTATATCTTTAGATTGTAAAATAACAAAAGCATTCAGCACTACGTACATGTGGTTGAAGTTTGTAATACAGTGAAAATTGTGGAAGTTAATTTTATCGGTGTAAAGTATGAGGTCTGTCTGGAAAAAGACAAGCTAATATAACAAAAACAGTTTGTGCAACATCAATATAACCTGCAGCCAAGTAGAGTGGACTGGAAGGCACATGCGTGAATAATGATGACTTCACTATACTAGTCAGTGGGGATGGTAGATGCTGTTGAGTGAGCATGTGTACTGTGTGGCCGTTGCATTCAGAACGACTGAATGAGTAGAGCAATGAGTCTGCATCAAATTTTGTGTTAAGCTTGCACATTTCTTCATGGAAACTATTCAGATATTCAGAAGGACACAGCTATAAGCGACTGTGATTGGCAGCTTTGTCACGACAACACGCCCGCACACGTATCACGTCTCATGTAGAGTTTTTTGGTGAAACATCAAATCACCCAGGTGACTCAGCCCCTCTACAGCCCAGATTTGGCATGTTGTGACTTCTGGCTTTTCCCAAACTAAAAGTACCTTTGAAAGCGAAGAGATTTCAGACCATTGATGAGATTCAGGAAGATATGACAGGGCAGCTGATTGGGGACTGGGAGAAGTGTGTGATTTTCCAAGGTGTCTGCTTTGAAGGGGACTGAGGCATCATTGTCCTATGTACAATGTTTCTTGTATCTTGTTTTATTTTTTAACTGTTGTTCAAGTAAAATTGTCTCCATTTTCACCCCACCACTGCCCCACCCATCTCCGCCTTCCACTCTCGAACCCACCTCCTTTGGCTTTGTCCATGTGTCCTTTATACATGGTCCTTGATGCCTGCCCCCCATTATTCTCTATTATCCCTCTCCCTCTTCCTCTCTGGTTACTGTCAGATTGTTCTTTTTTTCAATGTCTCTGGTTATATTTTGCTTGCTTGTTTTGTTGATTGGTTTCTACTTATAGGTGAGATCATATGGTATTTCTGTTTCACCGCCTGGCTTGTTTCACTTAACATAACACTTTCCAGTTCCATCCATGCTGTTGCTAAGGGTAGGAGCTCCTTATTTCTTGTATCTTTTATCTTCTTCAATAAATGTCTCTTTTTAATAGTACATACCTTCTGGACAGACCTCGTAGTCCAGAAAATACTTTCCTACTCTTGTAAAACCTTGTCAACATGAAGACCTGTTTATTCAAAATAGTGCTAAACGCAAAGTAAATGCTTTCACCAAATTAATTAGGTTTTTTGAAATCCATTTATTTCAGAACCTTAAATTTCAGATTAACACATTTTAAAATTTGTAAGTTTCAGTCTAGTTTAAGGGAGGACATACTCTGTGTGTGTTCTTTTTGCATTCAGGTAAATTGGACTTTAAAAACAGAATAATGCTACTAGCATTTTGAAGGAATATTCTTTTTTTTCTGAGTTGAAGGCTTTGAAAAAATCTCCCTCTAGCAATTTCATGTCTCTGAAATAATACTAAAGTTATACTAATAAACAAGAAGGATTTTTACCAATCGAAACACACTTTTCATCTTTCTGAACCTTGGGTTAGAACAGCACCTGGGTGAGATCTGCCGTCTTAGTGAAATGTGGTAGAGATCTCCTGGCGTGTTCTTACCACGAAAGAAGACAACAAAGGGTGCAGTGAGACTTTTGGGGGTAATGGTTATGTTTATTACCTTGACTGCGGTGATAGTTTCGCAGGTGTATGCACGTGTCCAAACTCATCAAATTGTACACACTAAATATGTGTAGTTTTTGGTGTATCAATTATACCTTAGTAAAGCTGTTAAATAAAAAATAACAGAATAGCATTTGTAGGAACCATTTTGGTGGTGTATTTATCAGTATTAACTAGTAGACTCTGTGTATGTGAAATCAAAGGCAATAATAAATGAGTGAAGTTATATGTTAAAACAGAAACTAGATTTTGTAAGTCTATAAAGGAATGTTTTATATCCTTTGTTCTGTCCTAGATAAAACGTTTTCTATATGACTTAACAGGGGTGTCTAACTGGCGGCCTGTAGGCCGCATGTAGCCCAGGATGGCCGTGAACGCGGCCCAACACAAAATTGTAAATTTACTTAAAACATTATGAGATGTTTTGTGATTATGTGTCGCAATGTATTTAACGTGTGGCCTATGACAACTCTTCTTCTTCCAGTGGGGCCCAGGGATGCCAAAAGGTGGGACACCCCTGGGATAGTTTAGAACTTTTAAATCTTGAGAAAATTATCATATTTCAACTAATCCTTTAATATTTAGCACATTTTATTATAATTTGTATTTATCCTTGGGAAAAAATGTTCTTTTTTACTTCTTTGATAATATAAATGATATACTACAAATAATATTACTTGGTTTATTTTAATAATACTAAAATTTATTAAATACATTTGCAGTAAATATTTTGTAAAAACAACTTTATTGAGATTATTTTACATGTAAAATTGACTATTTCAAGTGTATAATTCAGTGATTTTTAGTAACTTTACCGAGTGGTACAACTATCACCGTAAATCATTTCTAGAACATTTTCTTCTTAATAAGATCTGTCATGTCCAGGTGCAGTTAATCTTCATTCTCACGCCCGGCCTCGGCAGTTACCGTCTACTTTCTGTAAATCTGTCGGCTATCTGGGTGCTTCGTGCAAAGGGCATCATACCGTCTGCAGTCTCAGGTCTGGCCCCTGTTTCTCAGCAGGCGCATTTCTTTCCATAGGTGTGTCAGTAGTTTGTTCCTTTTAATACTTGCTATCAGCCCCATTTTACAGATGAAGAAACTGTAAACTTACAGTGGGCCCGGGATTCAAACAGCCAGTCTGATTCTGTACCCCTTTTTAAAAAAATTTTTATTTGTTGAGTTTAGAAAGAGAAGAAGGGAGAGCGAGAGAGACGTTGACCCGCTGTTCCACTTATTTATGCACTCATTGGCTGATTTTTGTGTGTGCCCTGACTGGGGGTTAGACCTGCAACCGTGGCGTATTGGGATGACAGTGTCACCAACTGAGCTACCCAGCCAAGGCTGCATCCTCTGTTTTCAGTCTCTACATTTCCTACTTCTGTCATGAATCAGTTAATGTAATATTTACTTTTATTACTGTGGTGTGATTATATTGATTAACATAGTTAAATGAGGATTCTAACTAATTTAGATCTGCCATTATATAGTCCTTTAAAACCAGAGTTTAGGTTAACATTGTTTTTTCACAGGGTTTATTGTGATTAGAAGGTTTTATGAAAAGAATAAAGGTGGCATGTACTTTGTCAGATTTATCTTTGTTTGCCCAGCACCTGTCAAATAATATAGCACGTAGAAAGGTATCCTGTAAATGTTCATTGAGTTAATGTAGCCAAAAAATTAAAAGTTATTTGGATTTTTCTCTAGCGTTAGGTATAGTGTTTTCCCCCTTCATTATTTATTCACCTTTTTTCTCCATAACCTAATTTGAAGAATTTTTAAAAAGATTTTATTTATTTATTTTTTTAGAGAGAGGGAGAAAAACATCAATTTGTGGTTGCCTTTTGCATGCCCCCAACTGGAGAACTGGCCTACAGCCCAGGCATGTGCCCTGACAGGGAATCGAACTGGCGACCTTTTGGTTCGTACGCCAGTGCTCAATCCACTGAGCCACACCAGCCAGGGCTAATTTGAAGAATTCGATGTAGATCACTTTTTTAAAGATTCTGTTTATTTATTTTTAGAGAGATGGAAATGGGAGGGAGAAAGAGGGAGAGAGAATCATAGATGTGGGAGATAAACACTGATTGGTTGTGTTCATGTACGCACCGCGACTGGGAACCAAACCTGCAATCCAGGCACGTGCCCTGACCGAGAATCAAACCGGCAACCTTTCCCTTTGCAGGATGATGCACAACCAACTGAGCAATACCGGTCAGGCATGTAGATCATATTTTCAATAGATATCTCATTAAATATGCTGAGAATATTACAGATGTTTTCAAATGCAAACAGAGGTTGACTGTAGCTCAAGAATGGGGATTGTAAGTTATATATTGTGCAAAATAGGAATAACAAAAATGCCTACATTTTTTTCAGGTTAATATTTTTTGCATGAGTGAAGTCTCCTCAGTGTCACGTTAGTGGTCGCATGATCTTTGTCTCATCGTTGGTATTACTAACTTTGATTTAAATGGTATGTTCTCTGTTCAACTGCTCCATTTTATAGGATTTTTCCCCCACTTTTTAATGAGTTGGTACATTGATACTGTATGAAAATCCTGTTCCCCAATACTCAATGGTATTAGCATTTAAAAAAATTTTTTTATTGTTATTCAATATTATTAACATTTTTTGATGAGTCTTGCCTAAATCAATTATTACTATTTTTTTAGCCTTAGTACACATAGGTTTTTTGCACTCAATGTTACAATCCATTGCTGTTCGTTCATATTTGGACGTTCAGATCGCTCTGACTTTGGCTCTCGGTGGTTCGTTCACGCCGACTCCTGTGCTGTTCTGACATGCCCTGTCGCATCTTGAGCACTTTCATACTTGAAATACTTTTTGACAGAAAAGTGTTATTTTCCTCTTGTGTTTTCCCTGCCCAGCCCAAGAATCAATCATTTTTTTAAAAATTTAATAACAAAGTTTAATATCAATATGTTGAGAAGAGACTTATTAACAAATGATGCTGATATAACCTTCATTTACCTGGAGAAAAAATACAACTGGGCCTTCATCCTCTAAAAACAAAAACAAACATGAATTTTAGATGTGCTAAAAAAAATGCCAAATCCAAAAGTTTCAAAACACAAAAGTCATGCCAAGAAAAAATCTAATAATTGGAAGACCTTTCTAATCCTCAAACCTTTGGCTGGTGTGGCTCAGTGTAATGAGCTCCGGCCTGTGACCCAAAGGGTCACCAGTTTGATTCCCAGTCAGGGCACATGCCTGGATTGTGGACCAGGTTCCCGGCGGGGGGCATGTGAGAGGCAACCACACATTGATGTTTCTCTCCCTCTCTTCCTCTCTCCCTTCCCCTCTGTCTCAAACTATATAAATACAATCTTTAAAAAGAGAAGAAACTATAGAGAAAATTATAGAAATATTTGACCAAGTACAAAAAAGATTGTCGTATGGTAAAATACATAGTAAACCAGATCCATAGATAAATAATAGACTTAGGGGAAATACTTGGGACTACTTGTTCATGTGTGCAGCATACCAGGAGGGCCTACTGACTAGTAGACAAAACGTGGATCCGATTGCGAATGGATGTTTCATGTAAAAACATACTCATATGGCCCCAAAACATCTGAAAAGGAGTTAAGACACAGTAGAGTTCAGGGAAATGCAATTGGAGTGGTAGTGAGATTTCTGCTTTTCTGTTGGAAATGTGAATCTACCTTAAATAGAGAGCAAAATCTATTAAGGTTTTTCCACCATTGACTTATTTGCATGTCTTCTGAGAATCCATCCTGTACAAATCAAAACCTAGCATGTAGGGTATGTGTATGACAGTATTTCTTGTGGCTTTATTTGTAGTGGAAAAGCACTGAAAATACAGTGAATATTCATCAAGGGGAATGGCTGAATAAATTTTGTTTTCTCCTCATTAAGAAATAATTGATTGCAATGAAAAAGAATGAATAAAGCACTATAGCAAGGTGGGTTTTTTTGTTTTGTTTTTTTGTTTTTTTTCGAGAGAGAGTTCTGTGAGGTAGTGTTCAGAGAGAAAAGCAAGATGCAAAAAATATTTTTTGGCATGTGAAACATTCATAATAAAAAATACGTATTGCTAAGGGTGTAGTTCTTTGAAGAAGAGAATTTATTTAGCTCTCATAGAACAATCCAGGGTGTGTAGGGACTGATCTGCTCAGTGATGTCACTGGGGACCTCGGCTGTTGGGGAAGTTCTACCGTCCCCAGCATATGGCTTCAGTCTCTGGGTCTGGGGTGTGGGTGGTTCTCCAGTACCTTATCTTTAGTTAAGTGCCATCCATCAGAAAGAAAGAGAGCATGGACAGAAAGCCACTGTATTTTTTGAAATGTCCAAAGTTGCCTGAAGCATTTCTAGCCTGTCATCCCCCTTGACCATACCTAGTCAGGTGGTCATGCAGCCTCGTATGACACAGCCATGTGCTTTGCCCGTATTTGCTGGTGGTCGTTGGGCCTCAAAGAAAGAATAGGGAAGTGGACATCCGGGGCCTCTAGCATTGTGCCACAAATCCCCTTAGTGGCGTATGCGTTCTTGCTCACACTGGTGAATGATGCTGTGAGCACGGCAGAGGACATGAAAACGTACTAGGGGGTTATTATAGAATGCACCATGCAGGTGTTGATGTGGGGAGAAATGGAGAAGAGAAGGAGACATTTTAAATAAAGTGAATGAACACCAAGTACAGAGAAGCTAAACAAAATAAATATTCAACATAATCCAATTATGTTTATGTTTCATAGAAATTATATTTGTATATAATGTATGACAATAAAAATTGGAAAAAAATACCAGCATGCACTATGTATGTTAAATATCACTTCTTCCCTTAATGTGGTTAGTTCTAGGAGACTTGAAATTATTGTTGAGCAAAATTCCATGTATCTCTAAGCCCCAGGGATAAGATAACAAGAAAGATAGATGCCTTGTTTTTTTTACTCTGTTTTTAAATAAGCACAATGAATAACAATGGGCACCGTGAAATATTACAAATTAACATTTTGAGAAGAGGATATGCTGGAGGTACTAATCACGAAGAATCTTAATCACTAGCGTGATAATTTCCTCTGACTACTACCTAACAGAATTCTCTAAAAAAGGTGATTGTAACAGTTAGGTATCTGAGTAAGTAAAGGGATGATTTTTTTTATGAATCATTTCTTTGGCAGTTTGCTGTGAGGATTGTTGAGATGTAGAAAGTGACTAAACAAACATATCAATTGCGTTGCTGATAATGCTTTGGAAATTCCTGGACAGTACAGGCGGTTGACATCACTAATGTTTTCGACCTTACAATTTAATTGCTATGTGGTTATAGTACATAAAGGCAAACGCAGTTTTTTTCAGTAAAATTACAATGGCTACATTTATTAGACCTTATCAAAAACTTACAGTTTGGCCCTGGCCAGTGTGGCTCAGTTGGTTGGAGATTTGTCCTGTAACCAAATGGTTGCAGGTTCGATTCCTGGTCAGGGCACATACCTTGGTGCTGCGGGTTTGATTCTCAGTTGGGGCACTTATGAGAGGCAACCAATCGGTGTTTCTCTCTCACATTGATATTTCTCTCTCTCCCCTCCTCTCTCTCTCTCTAGAAGCAGTGAAATATTGTCCTCAGTGAGGGTTTTAAAAAAAAAATGAAACTTATAGTGTGTAGTTATTCATTATAGCAAAATAAATCTTGCCTTTTTTTGGTACATTTTGTTCTTCGCATGATTGATGTAGTTGACCAATATTAAAGCTTCGTAATAACATTAAAAGGGTTCCTTGGTATTTTCAAATGTGTAGATGATGCCCACCTAAATAACTTTAATACACTTTTTCCCTTACAAACTTATTAATGGTTATTATGCTATTATATTTTATTTTCTGCTAAATTCAGTATCAAATATTAAACATAACTTATACATGCAAAACTGCTAATGGCAAAAAGTAGCATTTTGAATAAGAAATCTGCTTTTCTGTAGGAGTGAATGTTGAATACTTAAGTGAATGGATTGTGTTCCTTAAAAACAAAACTTTAATTTAAAGCAATATGGAGTTACCTCAAAAAATTAAAAATGGAACTGTCTTCTGATCCAGCGATTCCACTTCTGAGAATTTATCTGAAGAAACCTGAAACACTAATTCAAAAGAATATAAGCACCCCTATGTTCATTGCAGAATTCTTTACAATAGCCAGGATTTAGAAGCAGCCCAAGTGCCTGTCAGTAGATGAGTGGGTAAAAAAGCTGTGGTACCTTTCCACAATGGAATCCCACTCAGCCTGAAGAAGAAGGAAATTTTACCCTTTGCAGCAGCATGGGTGGACCTGGAGAGCATTGTTCTAAGTGAAATAAGCCAGTCAGAGAAAGACAAGTAACATATGATTTCACTCATGTGCGGAGTCTAATGAACAAACTGGACTAACGAGCAAAATAGAGACAGACTCATAGAGAGTAGCAGGCTGACAGCTGTCAGGGGTGGGGGCCTAGAGGAGAGTGTAGGGATTGAGCAAAAAAGAACAAAAAAGAGAAAGCTCGTGGACAAGGACAAAGGCGTGGTGATTGCTGGGGGAAGAGGGGCTGGGGAAAGGTGGACAAGGTTGTAGGGGGATAAATGATGATGGACAGACTCTTGGGGTGGTGAACACACGGTACAGTTTACAGGTGACGTGTTGAACTGTGCACCTGAAACCTGTGTAATTTTGTTAACCAGTGTCACCCAATAAATTCAATAAAAAGGAAAAGAAAAGTTTGTGCATATTCCACTGAGTAAAATGGCATTGGTAATTGTCCTAAAATTTAACTAGTTATCCTATTAATTGGATATTTTTGTTTCTGTTTTTTAATTGAATTTATTGGGGTGATATTAATAAACTTATACAGGTTTTAGGTATATAATTCTGTGATACATCATCTGTATATTCTATTGTGTGTTCACCTCCCCAAGTCAAGTCTCCTTCCATCACCATTTACCACCCCCCTACCCCCCACCTTATTCTGTTCTACCTCCCCCCAACCCCCCTCTCTCTGGTAATCACCATACTGTTTGTTGTCTGTGTCTATCAGGGTTTTTTTGTTTGTTTGTTTGTTTGTTTTTTGCTTAATCCCTTCAACTTCTTCACCTAGTCCCTCCTAACCCACCTCCCCTCTGACAGCTGTCAGTCTGTTCTCTGTACCTATGAGTCTGTTTCTATTTTGTTAGTTAGTTTGTTTTGTTCATTAGATTCCACATGTAAGTGAAATCACGTGGTATTTGTTTTTCTCTGGCTGGCTTATTTCAGAATCAACCATTTTTTAAAGCAGCCTGATCCCTTTTTGTGAGGCATGGTATTTAGAAACCAAGATCTAGAAATGCGTGTTACTATTGGGTGTCATTGCCCGTAGGCTCTCTTGATGGACACAGTCCATTCTGATACTGCTGATTTGAATCCAGTACCACGGGGCTCTTCCTCTCCTTTCCCTATTCTGAGTTTGTATCTCCTTTCACCCATAGGAAAAGCTGTGGTTCCCAACAGCATTCATGTACTCATTTGCTCAGTCCTCCAATATGCACAGAATAGTTTGGGAATTGCTATACAAGTATTACCCTACTTTGAACAGTACACCTGTTAAATAAAATTCAAGAATTGTTTGCATTCCATTTATCCTTAGAATCCTACTAAGGGTGTGTAACTAATGTATTCAAAAGTTGTCTGGATTAATTCTTTTTATTTTCTTCATTGTGGTTACTAATTTGGTATAAATATATTTCAGTTCATATTTTCATTTCATTTAGTGTTGGATTTTCCATTTTTAATTTAATTATATTTTTTAATATGTAAAACACTAATGTACTGTAAAAGTAAAAGTTGAATAAAAAGGTATACTCAGGTAAATCCCATTTCCTTTTGTATTTCCTCCAGTTCATTCCCCCTTACCTGTGTAGGTAACCACTTTCATTAGTTTCTGGTTTATCTTTCCTGTGTTTTGTCTTGCTAAAATAATATGCGTTTTGTTATTTCCCCTTTGATGTTATATAAAAGGTAGTATACAACATATAAGTATGTATATGTTTATAAGTATGCATACATTTACAGGTGTGTGTTTTTCTTTGTCATCTTTCTTATGCACTTAGTATGTCTTGGTAATCACTCCATGTGAGATCCTTTTTTATATCTGCAGGTTACACTCTAGAATACAGCTAGCTTACTCAACCAGTCCCCTACGTATAGAGGAGATAACTTCAGACTACTTTCTATAGAATGTCAATATCAATTTTTTGAAAGACTAGCCTCATATCTATTAGTTTGTTTTCTTTATACTTAATAGGATTGAGACTCTTAACTATATCTTACGTGTTTTTAGCACATTATTGAACTTCCTTGTGGTCTGCTATGTATGCCAACTTTTGGACCCTTTTGTGTACATATAGCCAAGTTTCTTGGATTGTGTTTGGAAGTGAAATCCATCAGGAACATCCTGTTTTCAAACAGATTACTAACAATGACTTACCGAAGTTTTTTCAAGCTCCTGGCTATTAAAGTTACTCTTTAACAGAGTAATTTATCTGAACTCTGATTTGAACTCTAATTAGAATTTATGTATCTTTAGCTCTTGTTTCCTAACCCCCCTCCCTACCATTGTAAGCTGGGACCAATTTTAGGTAGCATTGTAAAAAGCTGTCCATACACAGAAACCATGGCATTCTTAGGAATTTAAGAAACAGTACAATTTACAGGCAGGAAGCGTTATAAATGGTTAGGGATCTGTTCAACAGATTAAAAGAAAATTAACAAGGTGAGTTAATTAAAAAATAATCCCTCTTGTTTATTAACAGTTTATGTTTTCCCTATTAAAATTTAATCCATACTGTATTATCTTAACTTTCAGAAATTTTATTAAATGTCAAGGTCATTCTGCTGTATTTGCTACATTTTCTTATGATTTCCAGTATTATAGTTTTATACAATATTTGCTACACCACTGCAAATTTCTCCTTTCATTTATTTACAAATAAATACATAGCTCAGATTTTAAAAGGCCAAATTACCACAAAACATGGAAACTTAATGTCTGTACTTAAAATACGATAAAAAATGTTTTTCTTTAACTTATGCTCATACATAGAAGATATGATTATATCGTAAGACTCTTTGCTCTTTACTACAGTGAATCACTCATTTATGCCACAGTATTTTTTTTGGAATGTCTGCTGTGCTAAGCACAGAGATACAAAAATAGCTTAAGAGAAAATGAACTTCTTTCTGCTGAGTCTGAGAAGCAGCAGGTGGTTGTGTGTGGCTGGGGTAGTAAAATACGAGACTGAGAAGTTAGCTTGATGTAGATCGTTTAGGCCTTAGCTGCTGGGATCAGTGATTGGCACCTAATTTTTGGCACTGAAGAACTATTAGAAGATTTTTTTAAATGTAATAAAATATATTTTATTGATTATGCCGTTACAGTTGTCCCAACTTTTCCTCCTTTGTCTCCCTCCACCTGGTACCCCAATTCCCTCCAGCATTCCCCCCCACCCTTAGTTCATGTCCATGGATTGTACACATAAGTTCTTGGCTTCTCCATTTCCTATGCTGTTCTTAACATCCTCTAGTCTGTTTTTGTACCTACCAGTTTATGCTGCTTATTCCTTGCATCTTTTCCGCCCTTATCTCCCTTCCCCCACTTCCCACTGCCATCTGATAACCTTTGAAATGATCTCCATACCTATGATCCTGTTCCTATTCTGGTTATTTACTTAGGGTTTGTTTTTTGTTTTTGTTTTAGGTTCAGTTGTTACTAGTTGTGAATTTGTTGCCATTTTAAGGTTCATAGTTTTTTTTATCTTCTTTTTCTTATATAGGTCCCTTTAACATTTCATGTAATAATGGCTTGGTGATGAGGAACTCCTTTAACTTTACCTTATATGGGAAGCACTTTATCTGCCCTTGCATTCTAAATGATAGCTTTGCTGGATAGAATAATCTAGGTTGTAGGACCTTGTGTTCATTACTTTGAATACTTCTTGCCAGTCCCTTCTAGCCTGCAAAGTTTCTTTGGAGAAATCAGCTGACAGTCTTACAGGAATTCCTTTGTAGGTAACTCTCCTCTTCTCTTGCTGCTTTTAATAGTCTCTGACCTTTGGCATTTTAATTATGATGTGTCTTGGTGTGGTCCTCTTTGGGTCCAACTTCTGTGGGACTCTGTGCTTCCTGGACTTGTATATCTGTTTCCTTCACCCAATTAGGGAAGTTTTCTTTCATTATTTTTTCAAATAAGTTTTCAGTTTCTTCTGTTATCCTTCTGGCATCCCTATGATTCAGGTGTTCATATGTTTGGAGATGTCCCAGAGACTCCTTATACTATCCTTGTTTTTTTTTGAAATTTTTTTCTTCTTGATGTTCTTGTTTAATGCTTATTTCTTCCTTATGTTCCAAACTGTTGATTTGAATGTTGGCTTCATCCCCTGCACTGTTGGTTCCTTGTAGATTTTTCTTTATTTACTTAATGTAACCTTCATTTCTTCCTGGGTCTTTTTTATGCTGTTACTGTACTCAATGAGTTCCTTGAACATCCTGATAACCAGTGTTTTGAACTCTGCATCTTATAGAGTTCCTAGCATTCATTGCTTATCTCCATTTCATTTAGTTCTTTTTCTAGGGTTCTGTTCTGTTCTTTCATTTGGGCCATATTTCTTTGTCTCCTCAATTTAGCAGCCTCCCTGTGTTTGTTTCTGTGTATTAAGTAGAGCTGCTTTTACTCGCTGTCCTAGTAGTATGGTCCATTGTAGAAAAGACACCTGTAAATTATGTGGGGCGGAGCCTTAGGTAATTGTCAGGGCAGAGCAACCTGCTTCATTCTTTGTAGCTGTGTGTGGGGGAGGGCTCAGAGGGAGGACAATACCACTCACTGCCTGGCTTCTGGAGGTTTGCCCGGCACTTGCCCCTTTTACAGTCACCTCGCTTACCCCCTTTATGCAATTGGTGACCTTCCAACTGTTGCCCTGGTTCTGAATCCCAGAGCGGGTGGAGGTAAGTTCTAATATTTGCAGGCCCTTTAAATGGAGTCTCCTGAAAATCTGGCAGTTTCTTCTGCCACCCCAACCCCCACTGGTTTTTATAGCTAGAATTTATAAGGATTTATCTTCCTGGTGCTGGAACCCTGGGCTGTGTGGTCTGGCCTGGGGGCTGGGATCCTTTGCTCCAGAGGTATCCCTTCTGATTTTTATCTTTGACGAATGTGGGACTGCCCATTCTGACGCCTCTCCACGCTATACCACGTCTCCACACCTCTTACCCGTCTGAATGAATGTAGCTTCTTTAAATCCTTGGTTGTTGGACTTCCATGCCGCTCTATTTTCTGATGGTTCTGGGTGTTATTGTTTTGGGGTTTAGTTGTAATTTTTTCTGTAGTTGTGTGAGGAGGTGAAGCATGTTTATCTATGCCTGCATCTTGTCCCGAAGTCAGAGAATTTTTAAAAAGAATTACAGGACTTGACATTTGTTCTAGGAAGATAGCACTACAAAATCTGTTAATGGATTAGAGATGTGAGAAATTAGAAGATAAATTAACTGTGGAGGCAAGAAACTTTTAAAGTTTCGTTTAGCATGAATAGGAATCTTGTCAAATAGCTAAGTGTAACAGTTCCTAGGATTCTTTGGGCAATTCTGTGGATTATGTGTGTAGAATGAGTGATTAAATGTTCAACTTCTGGTACCAATCTCATTAAAACCTAAAGCCATTAACCATTTTTCTAACCTTGGTCTTATCATCAGAGTAACTTTTAGTACTTATGAAAGTAATTCATGTAGGTAAAAGTACATAAAAAATCAACAGTGTTCTTACTGGCTTACCTCCTCATTTCAGTGTGGAATGTGTTTTCAGTAGTTTCCAGAGAAATATGGATATGGAGGTGAGGTTTGTGAAGTGCTGCATTTATGAAAATGTCTTTATTCTAAATGCTTAATGGTTCGGCCAAGTGTGGAACCCGAATTTGGAGATGATCTTCCCTTAGAACTTTGAGGGCCTTGCTCTGTTGTCTTCTTCCTTCAGTGTTGCTACAAGAAGCCTATTCCATTTTAGTTTGCTGTCATTTTTTAGATGCTTTACTTTCTCTGGAAATTTTGAAATATATTTCTCCTCCATATTGTACAATTTTGTAATGAGGTCCCTTGGGCACAACCATGTTGTAAGTACAGCCTGTGAGGCCATTCTGTTTTTCGGAAGAGTCCTCCGTTCTTCTCTCGGCTGGTGTGTGGTATATGCTTGACTGCCAGCACTCTTGAAACTGTTTAACAAAAGGGAGCTAAACATCTCAGCTCTCAGCGTATAGATTTACACTTAATACTCTGTTTTCAGTGGAATGCCTCTCCCTCTCTTCTTGTGCCTGATGTCTCTTAATGAGATGCTTGGATGCTTAATAGGGAGATAGTTTGGGGTAGGGAGTGTTGTTAAGTGCTTATTATGCAGGCTTTTATTTGCCTTTTCTTGTTTTCAGCACACACCTCTCGCACCACCTCCATAGTACCTGAGCCTTCCTGGAGTTCTCTGGAGTGGGTTGGTTTGTTTCTCATATTCTTAGTCATTTGAGTCAGGAAATGAGTACGCTGTGGACAACTTAATTCAAGTTTATTTATAATTGTTACTCTCTGTGTGACACAGTTAACTTTTCTGAGTCTAATTTGTTGACAAAAATATGTTCATAAACTGGGAACTATCTAAAAAAATGGAAACAACTGCCTTTTTAATTGATATTTTATTAGTCAGGAAGGCAAAGTAGCTCATTTTTTCCCTATCAGAATGTTCATCTTGAATATTCAAGTTGAGTTCCCAGTTCCCATTGTCACTTCACCTTTGACAAACCTCTTAGAAACCACTTCTACACAAGGATCTCTCTCTTGTTTCAGACCTGGTAGGAACACCATACAAGTTTTTTGATGCTGTATTTTAAAAGTATTTTGCCTAAGACTAACCTGCATTTTGGTAAAAGTTCTGTAATTATACAGGTAGAGGCAACATTTGCTTATTTAAAATTACCTAAAATATTCATATTAATTAGACCCCAGGCCTTACTTTTATAACTTTATGCTCTTTAATGTACACTAGGTGACATTATATTACAAAAGTTGTACTGGCTTAAATATTTCCCTCATTAAGACTTGTGGAGCCTGTGTCTCTCAGGAGCCTGCAGTGAAACCATGAATTAAGGAATCTATATGATATGAAATTAGATGACAATTGGAGCAACTAAAAACTAGTTGGGACCCCAAAATATTCCACCACGTTTTAAACCTGTGTTTCGTGAATGAGTCCTGTGCATTGTGGGTAGTAGTTTGCTCTGAGAGTAAGATAAAATGAGGGGTGGGAATAAAAATGAGAATAGAGATGTAGCTCCTTATCTATTCTTTTATTGGTTTAAATAAGTTAGGTTTTATTTGAACAAAGGGTTCTATAACTAGAAAGTTTTTTATTGAAAGCCATTAGTTAATAGTATTGATAATTGAAATCAGCACATTGAAGACAAACTTGAACAGAGGTACTGTAAATATATAAGTTAACCTTTCCTTGCTCCCCTGTTGTGTAACACCTTCTCCAGGTAGCTAGTCCTTTATTGCCCCCCATGGTCGTCATGGTTACTCCTGACTTTGTGCCTTTGTTGATACTGTACCCCAGTGTGGAACATCAGAGTCTCTTTCTGCCTGTTTACCTCTCTTTGTCAAGGCCAGAGTTAAGGCCATCTCCTGCCATGAAAATTCTCACTAACACTCCTACACATTGGTTTTTCTATTCTCAGAATTTCTGTAGCTTTTGATTAAATGGCTTGGTTTGTTATTGTGCTACATAGAGTAATTTATTTCACTTTACTTCAGTGCGAATTTCCAGTTTCTCACATAGTACTCACTGCATACAAATTTAATAACTCAAGTCATGACCCTGATTTTCCCAGTTAAAATCTCTGTTTACCTCATTACCATCAAGCATTCATTTTGTTAATGATTTATATATTTGGACTTCTTGAGTGTGATTCTTTAACATGCTTTATGCTCTTTCTCATTTTGTATTCATCTTGATTTGCCTGCAGAATGTAATAAATTACTCGTGGTTGACAGCTATACAGGGTCCGGTGCAAATAACGCCTCTTTTTTATTACACAGTCTTTTATTACAAAATCATAAGCATGTAATTCTCTGACATAACAATATCTAACATAACACTCAAGCACACCATATGACATTTTAGGTGGAATATTCAAATTAAAACTATAAATTATTATACCCGTAATATTACGCTACTGACCACATTGAATCTGGACCCTGTATTTCTGCTTCCCTGTAAGTTGAAAACAGAACCCTTTTTTGCTATGTGGATTTCTTATGGCTATTTAGGGGTAAAGAGGATGATCCTTCAAAATACACAGAATACACACACTGCCCGTCCCTGCCTGCTCTCGCATAGGGCATGTGATCATGTCACTCTGTGCGTCAGGACATGTACCTGCAACGTGTTACAGGGATGTTTGGGGAAGACAGTTTATCTCTGTAGCAGGATGACTTAATGGGACTTCCCTTGGAACATTTATTATTCATGACTAGGGGCCCACAGATGGAATGCGGAAGTGACACTACGAAATTCCCCGCACCCTGTCCTAGATCCAGAGCTACCACCCACGGACAGCAGTGGGTGAGACACTTCCCTAAGGAGTTATTACATGGTGGCCCAGAATGGTTCTGTTCTCCCCAAGTACCAATCCGTTTCCCACATCTCCACGCCCATCTCTTATCAAATAAAGAGACTGAGGAAGGAGAAGAGAGTTGAAGTTTGAAAGTAGGAAATGCTATATTAGCAGCTCTTTTTCCCCATCCCACTTCACAGTGGGCACTTGAAATTCTTGGAGATGTTTTCGAGGCTTCCTGAGACGGCACGTGAAAAGCAGAGGAGGAGATAGGAGAGCTGTGGAGGCAGGCATATTGGGCAGCGAGCGAACCGGTCGATGCCCTAGCTGTAAAGGTGATTCGGAGCTTGGACTGCTGACTACAGGGGACTGAAGACTTGACTGCCCTATTCTGGGGAGGCCAAGAGGAGCCGCACAAATGAAGTTTGTGCATCACCCCCGAAGTAGCCACCACATCAGCAAAAGCTGTCACAGCTGACTAAAATTAGAATGAGGTGGGGTACCTTCCTACCACCTGCAGGCAGCCAGTGGTAATCTTGGCACTCCCCGCAATTTCTTTCCCCTATTTATCATAGTAATTAGAGTTGGAAGAGAGAAGGGGAAAAAATACTCCAAGTTACCAAGGTGCTGGAGTAGGAGGACTAAAAGTGCAGACCACACTTGGTCTCCCACTCAGAGTTCCATGAGCAAAAGCTTAGTTGGCATCTGTGGGAGGGAGTAATAAAAGGTAACACTTAAAGTGCTTACTACGTGACAGGCACTGTTTGAAGCTTATATATTAATTCATTCAGTCTTCTAACAGTTCTGCAAGCTGTGGATTGTTACTAACTCTGTTTTACATTAGAAATTTAGGTACAAAATGAGATTTGAGTTAGACCTGGGAATGGAGTCTTTATACTAGCTTGAGATTCAGAAAGGGACTGGGAATGTATGAACTCTGCTCTAAGATCAAATTAAGGGCAGAATAGGGAAATTCAATGTCATACAATTAAAACGTAGAAATTAGAGTGATAACTAAGTTGTGTCACATTATATTCGACTGAATCGAGACAGTTTAACAAACTGCTTACGTATTTAAAATCAATTAGACTCAGCTTTAGTATATTTAAAATACATGTGATAAATATAAATACGTAGAGTATATCATAGAAACTAGCTGTATTAATCTGTAATTAATGAAAAACAGCATTAGAGTTACATACAGCATATAATATTTAGTAATTTGGGAATGAATTTGGTGGTTAAGATTTGATAAATTTCCTGCTAATCTGAATGAGAGATTGTGTTTGTGTGTATCCATAGACAAAACCCAAATATTGTCAGGTTTCTCCATTATATGGACATGAATAGGATCACATTAACATTAATGCTCAAATCTTAATGGGGTCCGCTTTACACCCTCATTTACAGGGAGACGCCAATGGTGTGCATTTCCCATTCCTTCAGCTATTTTAGGGCATTCGTAAGGGGCACCATTGGGTCCCACAGATGAAGCCAGATTGCTACTCCCTTTTTGACCTGTTTTGCTCTAAACTGTTCTTTGGCTCAAGTGCGCCACCCAAGACACATTGTCGGCACTGCTCTGAGCTGGGACGTGACAATTCAGCACCTTTGCAAGTGAGAAAAAGAGTTCTTTGGTGTAAAGTCTAGTTGGGGGAGTCCTCTCTCAGAGTTGTGGGCTCCAGAGTGTTAACCAATGTAAAGAG
This sequence comes from Desmodus rotundus, assembly GCF_022682495.2. Taxonomy (NCBI): domain Eukaryota; kingdom Metazoa; phylum Chordata; class Mammalia; order Chiroptera; family Phyllostomidae; genus Desmodus; species Desmodus rotundus. The sequence continues at coordinate 83,736,049 of NC_071398.1, forward strand.
GCTGTGCCTTCAGTCCACTTACTTTTGTTACGATAGTTTTTCACTTGCCATTGCTATTAAAATTTTGAGTTTCCGTGCATCAAAACTGATGCTAGAGAAACTTCTAGCATCAGTCAGTAGTTGAATTCCTATAAAACTTTTTTAAATACTACTTTCTTATAGAATAGTTATGGGACAGATGTGACTGTTTTCCATAAGCTCCTAATTACATTCAAGTCTTTATCAATGGGACATCTTTGATTTATCCACTAGGTCATTTGAAATTTTGTTTAAATTTTCTATCTCCACAAGAAAACTGAAAAGATAATGTTCTGTGTACCTGAACTAGATCTTGGTCTTCATTGAAAGGACTGTATCTCCCCAAGGCCTGCCATTTAATCTTTTTTTTTTTTCATTATCTCAGATGCCATTGAATCCTTCCTCATGATCCCATTAATTTCATCCTTCATATTACTGCACCTTGACATGAACGGACTGTCATTTTAAAGGATATTGTCTGTAATATTCAATAGGACTAATAGGAAATTTTCATAATTGAGCCAGGTTGCCCGAGCAGTGATGTTGTTCATATGTAGAGGCTTTCTTTAAACGATGAGTCATACTTGAAGCTTCTGGGATGAAAAATTATCAAAACATATACATTTATTCTTGCTTATGAGAATTTTAATCCAGAGGCTAATCAATTATGCATCACATTTCAAGTTATTGGTAAATATTTACGTTTCTAGTAGTCTCAAAAATAGACCTTTATAGAGTAAGACTCAGTTATCTTACTTTTCTTACTTTTTAAACAGCAGATACCACCTTAAAGGTATGGTACATATTCAGGGCTACAGCATGACATACTTAGCTGATGAACCTCCATTTAAATTTGATAGACTCAAGTTTTTCTAGAGCTAGGCCATTTCTAGACATATTATCAGTTATATAAATTTATTAGAGTTTTTATTTAAGGAATTTAAATGAAATGAGCTTTACTGATATTATAACCATAATGTGATTTCTGTGTAAAAACCGCTCCCAGTTCATAGAATAACTTAGATCCTTGATTTTATAATTTTACATACATTCTGGTTGTTGGAAAAACTTCATATAATCTATTGTTATATTGTAAGCTTTGCTGTTTGAATCTTGTTCAGTTTTATCTGTTTCACTATTTTAGAATTAATTTTCTAAGACTACTGTAGTTGCCATATTTATTTTTTTAGCTATCTCTTTTTTCAATAGTATGAAGATCTATTATATGGAGGCTTTGCATTTTTGGCAGTTCACTGCAGAAAGTATCAATTTGTCAAATAAAGAGAAAAATTAGATACACTTTATTCATGTTAGAGTCACACCCTAGCTTTTTTAAAGGCAGCTTTGACTTAGAGTTGCAAGCCTGAGGATATTGATTTGAATTATGCATGACTGTCTGGTGCGCGGCTGCATTAGCCTGCTGGATGGGTAGTGTAAACATGTTCTGAATTTTAAGTACCTGACAGTGTACGAGTGGCAGGTTAAAAATAGAACTAATAACCAAGTGCATGTTTGGAAATTTGATTTTTACAGTATGAAACTATACAGGCATGATCTGTGCAACTGGTTGACTGCCAACATAATAATTTCTTTCGCATTTTACAAGTGTAAAAGATGCTGTCTGATAAGTGTACTAGGTCAGTGATTTTTTTGCCTAATTTGTTGAACTTTTAACAGTAGAAAACAAAAACAGTAACATGCAAGTCAATAGCGATCATCTTTCACAGACTGTGAGGTAATTGTTCAGGCATGCCATTTCTAATACAGTAATGGCATATTTTTAAAAAATAAATAGGAAGCTGTTTTTTCTTAGTTAAAGCACCCTGCCATCAGCATGTCCATTTTGAATTCTAGAGTTGAGAATGGCTACCATTGAACATTGTGGTTTAAAATGAAATATGACATTCTGTTCTCTTAAAAACCTGTACCTTTCACTCCCATGAAAATTGGGAAATATGTCAATTAGAAACACAGTCCATGTTTTTAACTCCTCTATTTTTTTGTACATTTCTAAATATAAATTTCCTCTAAATCTATAATAGCTCTTTAGTTGTGAAAGGAATTGATAGTTCTGGAGTTTGATGTTAAATGTTTTGAATGCTAAAGTTTTGTGCTTGTATCATATATGATGCATACATGTATGAGGTCTGTCCAGAAAGTGTCCGGCCACGTGTATGTGAAAAAGAGACATTTATTGAAGAAGATATAAGATACAAAAAACATTGTATGCAGGAACCTCAGTCCCCTTCAAAGTAGGCCCCTTGGGACCTCACACAGTTCTCCCAGTCCCCATCAGTTTCCCCATCATATTTTCCTGAACCTCATCAATGGTCCAAAATCTCTTCCCTTTTAAAGGTGATTTTAGTTTTGGGAAAAGCTAGAAGTCGTAGGTGCCAAATCTGGACTGTAAGTGTGCTGAGTCACCTGGGTGATTTGATGTTTCACCAAAAAACTCCACACAACACGTGATGCATGAGCTGGCATGTTGTCGTGACGAAGCTGCCAATTACCAGTTGCCCATAGCTGTGGCCTTCTGAATAATCCAAATAGTTTCCATGGAGGAATGTTCAGCTTGATGAAAAATTTGATGCAGGTTCCTTGCTCTACTCATTCAGTCATTTTGAATAAGACAGCCACACAGTACACATGCTCACTGAACGGCATCTACCGCCCCCACTGACAGTACAGTGAAGTCATCATTGTTCATGCATATGCATGCCAGTCCGCTCTCCTTGGCTGCCAGGTTACATGGATGTCGCACAAACCATTTTCATTATATTGACAATGGTTGGACTTCCTGGACAGACCTTGTATATTTGTGACTTTTGGTAAATTTGACCCTTTTTTTTTTTTTTTTTTTTGCATTGACATTATTTTTCTTACTGATTCATAAGAGCTCATGAAGTTCTTTGTTGTAAATAAATATTTTTGTAGTTTTTAAAAATGTAATTAATAGTGATTTTCCAACTCAAATTTAATATTTTGATAAAGATTTTTCAGTCTTTTTATTTATGGCCTTTGGATTTTATGTTATGTTTAGAAAGACCTTTCTTATTTTGAGGTTTGGAGATTTTTAAAATGTTTTCTTCTAGTATTTTTATGGCTTCATTTTTTACATGTAAATCTTTGATCCAGCTGGATTTATTTTGAGGCAAGGACTGAAGTGGAGAATTAGCTTTCTTCTCCTCCAAATTACTGACCATTTTTCACTATGTTGTTTACTAAAAAATGGAGTATTTTAACCACTGATTTGAAATAGTACTTTTTTATCATATACCAAATTTCTTTTTGGACTTTTGTCTACTCCTGAAATTCTTTCTGTTCTGATTACTTCCTCTCCTACAGTGTCTAATGATATATTATAACATTGTATTATTTTTTGTTCATTTTTCTGGTTATTCTTGTACATTAATTCTTCCAGGTGAACTTTGGAGCAGTTCTTGTGCTATTTTGGTTGAGATCACATTGACCTTATAACAAGGGTGTTTCTTGATTTTCTTTTTATTTCTGATAGTAATTTCCAGTGTAAAGAGTTTCAGCATCCCTTCTTTCCACTTCAAAATATCTTTTTATTTCTATATGTAATCTCTACTTTGTATTTTAGAAGTCAAACAGTTCTCCTATGCCTTTGCTACATTTCTCCATTTGGCCTCAGCCAGGATCATTTATCAGTAATCATTTATCCTTTTTTATTGCACAACTTAATTCTTTCCATGGTCCACTTCCTTGTATTTTCAAACTGTCTGGTTTCTCTTCATGAACAATGTCCATCTTTCTAATCTTCTTCTGTGTTTTTGTTAGTATTTTTTAAAAATCAGCTTCACTGAGGTAATATTCTACTCTGAGTACTAAAGAGAATGTCTATACTAAACTCTCTTTTCTTTACTCATAAATTCTATTTAAAAGGTTAGTTACCAACACCTGTATCTTCACTAGGTATTATTTTCAGTCACCTGAAAGCTGGATTTTAACTCCCTAACTCAAGGGAAATTTTGAAAATTTAATGTTATTATTGTGCTAAAATGTACATAGCAAAAAAAATTGCACCATAGAAGTAGAACTTCATATAAATGGAATCATACGATATTAGTCTTTGTGTGTCTGGTTTATTTCTCCTAACGTAATGTCTTTGAGGTTCTTCCACATTGTACCGCATATCAGAACTCTGTTTCTTTCTATGGCTGAATAACAGTGCACTGTATGGATATAGCACATTTTGTTCCTCCATTCATCCATCCATCGGTGGACACTTGGGTTGCCTCTGCCTTTAGACTCATGTGAATGATGCTGCTGTGAGCACTGGTTGCAAGCACCTGTTTGATCTTTGCTTCCAGTTCTCTCCGAGAAGTGAGATTGCTGGATTCTGTCTTTTTTTGTTTCCTGTATTTTGGTGCTCTTCATTAGATGCTTTATGTGTTCACAGTTGTTCTCTCTTTATGCCGGACTGAGCCTTTTGCTATGAAATGGCCCTCTTTATTTCCAGTAACTTTTTTTTTGTTTTAAAGTCCATTTTTTGATGTCATTATGGCCATTTCTGTTTTCTTGTGGTTGTTTTGCAAAGTATATCTTTTCCTAACTTCTTATTTTCTGCTTATATCTTTTCATCTAAAATGTATTTCCTTTAAACATCATATAGTTGGATCATATTTTTTAAATCCAGTCTTGGATTTAACCAAGATATAACCACAAAATAACCACATTTTGATGGGGTTATTTAATCCAATTATATTAATTATTATTGCTACGATTAGGATTATTTCTACCACTTTATTGTTCTATGTACTTCACATCTTTGGTTCTGCCGCTCCTCCTTCACTGCTTTCTTTTGCATTATGAGGTGGTTACAATGTAGCATTTTAATTTCTGTAATCACTTTTTTACTATGGTATTTGAGTATTGTTTTTAAATTGGTTGCCTAGGGATTTTCCATGTACACCTTAATTTATCCCAGTCAGCTTCAGATTTATGCTAGCCTAATTCCAGTGGTATATAAAAATGTTAATCCCTTTCCAGCTTTTTTACATTTTGTAAATCGTGTCACACCTGTTAATGTTATAAACCAAAGAATACCTTGTTATAAATTATTATTTTACCATTTTAGTCATTTCCTTGGCCCAGTATAGTTTTTCTCCCACCTACACCCCCTTCGTGTTGTTACTAGGTAATATATTGTACATATATTACATTTCTGTATGTTTGTTATTAGCTCAGCAATATATAATATGCACAATATTTTATATAATTACTTTTTAAATAAGAGAATAAGGAGAAAATATGCATTTGTATTGTTTCTGGTAATTAATTACATTTACTATTACTGTATATTTTCTTGTGGATTCAAATTACCATCTGGGGTCACTTGCTTTCAGCCTGAAGAACTTCATTTTTTTTTTTTAAGGTGAAATGTGCCAGCAACATATCCTCTCAATTTCTGTTTATCTGGGAAAGTCTTTATTTCACCTTAATCTTTCAAAGATAGCTTTGCTAGATACAGGGTTACTGGTTGACTGGGGGGGGGGGTTCCTTTTATCACTTTGAATATGTAATCCCATTGCCTTCTGGCTTTTAAAGTTTTTTTTCTGAAAAAGTCAGGTATTAATTTTATTGAGTTCCAATACATGTGACAAATCATTTTTCTCTTGCTGCTTTCAAGATTATCTCCTTGTCCTTGACCTACAGCCTTTTGACAGTCATATGTGTTTGTGTATCTCTTTGCCTGTATCCTGTTTGAAGTTTGCTGAGCTTCCTGGATGAGTAGTTTATTGTTTTTTAGTAAATTTGCAGAGTGTTCTGACATTACATCTTTGAATACTTTTTTTCTGCTTTTTTCTTTCCCCACTCTTTCCTGTATTCCCGTTACTCATGTATGTCTGCATTTAATGGTTCCACATTTCTCCAAGGCTCTCTTCATTTTTCTACATTCCTTTTTCTTCTGGTTCTTTGGCTTACGTAATCTCTGTGACTCTGTCTCCTGTTCACTCCTTCTTCAGCTCATGTCTAGTGTTGAGTCCATCTGGTGAAATTTTTATTTCAGTTATTGTAATTTGCAAGTCCATAATTTCTGTTGTGTTTTTAGTAATTTCTACTCTTCAGTGACACTAGATGCTACATTCTAATCAGACATTTCTGTATTTAATCATGGTTTTCCTTTTTATAGTGGTTATTTTCATGTCATTGGGATAGTCAACATCTGGTCTCTCACAATTTCTGTTGCCTCTCCTTATTTACTGGTGTGTGATTTATACTTTCCTATTTCTTTGCCTCATAGTTTCAAGTTGAAAATTAGGCATTTTATATAAAACAGCAACTTTAGGTACTGGTGACCTCCTCCAGTCCCACCCTGTGGCTTGTTTTTACTGTTTGCTGATTTGTTTCTGTAGTGACTGACCGTAGTTTCAGAGAAATCTGTTTCTCTGCCACAGTGGGCAGTCTCTGATGTTGTTCCTTAGGGGCCACAGCTTTGCTGGATATTGGGTTACCGGTTGACAGTTGATAATTGAGTATGTCCACAGTCACCTGGTAGGGCTTTCTCCATCTCTTTCCCTGGCCACACCCAGCTATTTAACTCCACTCATTTCCAGCTAATTGCTCAGAGGCTTGAAGCAATGCCCTGAAGCCATAAATTCCTCTATAAAGTAATCCAGTCAAATCATGCCTCCTTTCAAGGAACCGAAGTCAGTGTTTTTGATATGTGTTTTTTCTGGTTTCCTACTATGAGGTGTCTTCCTTCAGTTGTCTCATTCCCCTGTTCTTTCCTGGAAAGTAGTGTGCCCACAATGAGCTTGCATCTTCATTGAATCTGTGAATAAATCTCCCATTGCTTTTCATCACAACCTCCTCTAGTCTTGAGAGCACCTTTAGGCTTGAGCTTCTTCATTGTCTGTTGCAAAGAAATAAGTTCTTTTGGAGAGAGATTGAGAGTTGTTTTATGTCTGCCCCCCCCCCCCCCCCCCCCCATCGCTGAGCAAGGCTTTGGAGATGGCAAATTTGTCTCTGACAGACCTGTTCTAGGAGCTGTGTTCATCGTCTGGGAGGTAGCACCCTGGGGGTTGCCTTGCCTCTGCTGATGTGGAGCTATGCCTGACAGGCAAAGGTGATCAAAGCTGAATTATTCTCATCCCAAAGTTTTAGTCCTCTATTTCATGATTGGGGGCTGAGCAGAAGAAGGGAGCTCCATCTCTTAATTGCGCTTGCCTAGGACTTAGCTCAGCAGCAGGTAGCTGGAGACAGGATGACAATGCTGACGTTTTGCTTCCCCCAGGAAAAAGCTCTCCATCTGGATGGTAAGTCCCTTGGGTTGGGCTGCAGCAATTTGGAGTAGTCCCCACCTTGCTAAGCTGGGAAGAATGAGGGGGAGCAGTCTTGCATCAAATACCATAGACTCGTCTTAACAGATTTTTGTAGATAGTCTTGCATAGATTTTTATTTGTTGTTCATTTCTAGACACTTTAAATGATCTTTTTAAAAAAAATAGTTTTCATCAGTTTCACTGGGGAGTGGATCAGTAGAGCCTCCTCATGCTGTCATACTGGAAGTTGGTCTTCTATTTGTTTTTTAGATTACATGCTTTAAGCGTACAGATAAGTACCGATAATTTTATAATGATGCGTATATTCTCTAGCTTTCTCAGATTCTAATATTTTACTGTATTTCAAGAACTTTTTATAAACAAATTAAACATTAGATAGATTTGAAGACCTCTCTATGTAGTTTTACAGTTTATAATGTGATGTATATCATTCCCATGCATTTTTTTGTATTTGAATGTTTTATCCTTCATTAACTGGGTGTGAGCAATTTTTACAAATCTTTTATATATTCATCAGCACTTGTAGTTGCCAAACTTACGTATTTTTGGCAATCTGTTAATGATATTAAATGTTGTGATGGAATTCCTAGGTACAACAGATAAGACAAAAAGAAAGAACATGTGTAAAGATTTAAAAGGAAGAAATAAAATAGGCATTGTTTGGAAATGTTATGATTGTCTGCCTAAAAGAGGAAGCACACTGTATATGAAAATGATTAGGAAAGATTTTATCCAGCACTTTTGCTCATTATTTCTAATGTGTTTAAAAATTTGCCTTAAGCTCAGGCTAGAACTCCTGTATAGTGTCGAATAGTAGCGATGCTTCTTGTTCCTCCTTTAAAGGGAATACTCCTAATGGCTTAGTTTATGAAATTGGCTGTAGGTATTTGGAAGCTATCGTTCATTAAGAAAATTCCCTTGTGTTCCTCATTTTCTAAGATTATTTTGTTTAATTTGTTAATTGATGTTTATCAGCTGCTCTTTCTGATCTTATGAGATCGCATGGTTTTAACTTTTATATGTTAGCTTAAATTTTATTAAAAGATATTCCTGTGTTAACCTTACATTTCTGAAATAGAATAAAATTTGTTTACTCTTCTTTCTCTAGGTTTTTTACAACTGTGTTTCTAAAGGAGCTGACTGTACACTTTTCCTTTCTCATATTGTCCTTGTTTGAGTTTTAGAATGAAGTCGTTTCACCGAGTCATAAAAATGAGATAAATAAGTTTTGAGTTATTTTCTCTCTCGTTTTTGTAGAACATTATATAAAACTATGCATATTTGTTCTCCAGATATGTGGTAGAATCAATCCGTAAAGTCACCTCGTGTTATGATACTTTTTGAGGGTAGATTTTTATTGATTCAGTACCTAAATGTGTGTGAATAATTGATTTCTCTATATTTTTTGAGTTAAGTTTTGTAAATTTTATTTTCCTAGGAATTTTCTATAAGTTTTCAGAATTATGGTTAAAAGTGAGTAGTCTTTGCTTAATCTTGTAATATATTGGGGGGAGGGGTAGGTTGTCAGTGTTAGTGTATCCATCAAAAGAATGTGTATTCTTAAATTCTTGGTTGCCAGGTTCTATGAATGTCCTTCAGTCAAACTTACTGTGTTCAGGCCTGCTGTATCCTTCTTAAGTATTTTTCTGCTTTGCCTTTTAATTATTAGGCAAGGTGTCTTAAGTCCCTTGTTATGATTGTGGATTTGCGAGACTTTGGTAATTCTGTTCATTTTTCTTTAAAATTATTTAAAGTTATGTTTTGAGGGACTTTACATATTTCAAGTTTATGTATTTCTGATAAATCATCTCGTCTATCATTGTGTTATAATCTCTTTATCCTTTTATTTCTATGCCTTTTGTAGGAGGGGCTCAAAAACTGTTTCATTTAATATAACATACCAGTACAGCTTTTTTCTTTTTTATAGTCATTAAGTATGTGTGTGTGTGTGTGTGTGTGTATTTCTATGCTGCAATGTCCAACCTTTCTATATTCTTAGTTCTAAGTATAGCTCATAAAACTGTAGTCCTTATATAGTTTATTGCAAGTTATTATAATTATGTGTTTGAATTTATTTCTGCCATGCTACTTTGTTTTACTCTCTTTTCTATGCTGCTTTTTCTTCCCTACTTTGCCCTTGACCTGATACAATTTTGGGGGGCATAATTCGGTGTGCAAAAAGTTTTGATGGTCTTCACATTTGATGGTATTTGTATCTCTAGAAATATCCTCAGGGATGGGGGTATTTCTGAAATTCTACACAGCTTTATGAATTTTGAAACATTGAGAGAAATCAGTGTTTGCATTTAAGTTGAAATTACTTCTAAGATTTAGCATAATATACATGGATATTTCCGTACTATCCTTGTTAATAACTGTCTGTACAATGTCTGAAAATGTCGTGGTCACTTACATTACTTGGTGTAAACCTCTTGGTTTTTTTTCCTTTTCCTCCTCTAAGCCTTACACGCAATCTCTTTGCCCAGCGTTCCGTCCCTTGCATTGTGCAGATGCCACGCGTTTAGTCGGAGAATCACACAATCTGGGCGGGCTCTTGAGAGTTGTATGTTGTTATACAGGGAAGTCTACATCTCAAATATCAAAAGGTAGAACTTGGTTTGAGTAAATAAAGGTTTTTTTCGTTGTTTAAGAAAGATTTTGTAGTTTCCTTTATAAACCAATGCATCATAAGCAATTTTCACTTTAAGAAAATTAATCTCTTATACCACTTCCAAAATGGAACTATTAAATGCTACGGATACAAAGTAGTTAGAATTGCAAAGATGTTTTTTTTAATTCCAGGGACCTTGGTGATCTCGCTCACGTTCTTCACTTTGTGTGCATGGGCCCAGAGTTAAATGCTTAGTTTCTCGGCAGCAGATGGTGGGTTCAGACCTAAGGCTCCTCCTTCCCTGTTTGACGTTCCCTCTTCTCCTTATCCCTGACATGTAACCTTCACAAGTTAGGTATTCTTCTAAATAGTGCCTAGCATAAAAAATACACTAACAGTAGTGCATGTTGTTTAACATTTCCTGGAGGAAAAGACAGGTAAACTTAGAATTGTTCCAAGGGGTTTGAGTTTGTTAGATGTGGGCACAGAAGAGGCATATTAAAATCAGATGGGTGCTTTTCAGGATAGGTCTTCATGATATTTTTCCCAAACCACTCAACAGAACATGGCATTGGGTCTCTTGTGGCAGTCATGAGAGAAACTGATTTAGGTGGGTATATATTCTCAGCCATTCAAACTTAATTCAGCAAGAATAGTTGGAACATAATGTTTTCCATGGACTTTGGCTACAGTCCTTAGGGATAAGGGAACCAGGTATTAAACATGTCCTCTGAGTCCTGATAAGACTTTCAGAGATGTATTATTTTTCATTAAGTTAATTCTGATTTAAAGTGAGTGATCCCATTTTCTTATGTTTTCTGTTTAGAAATTTTTCATAGTATTTCAGTAACTACAAAAGTTGCTTTCCCCCTCTACAGATGGAAAAATCGAGGCATTGTGAAGTTTAACTTGGAACTCTGTATGGAATTTACTGTATGAAACTGAATTTTTGTACATTGTATATGCTGCTTATAAATTCAAGAGCTTTTCCTTAGTAAATCAGTATTTGGATATTAGGTAATAAAAGTAGTTGTTTTACCTGCCCAATATGCTCTTTGGGTCACAAATTCTTATAGAAGGAATAATATGTATTACTAGGTTGGTGTTTCTTAATTATAAAACTTAGAATACTTAGACATTCAATAAAAGGACATGCCTTTTAATATACACATTTAGTATAATTCTTATGAATTGTTATGTCCTGTGAAGAGAATGAAACTTACGATTTGCGTATTTGTCTTAAAAAGTAAAATTATGTATCTCTCGTAGGAAGTCACCTCCGCCCCCCTTGCATATTTATACTCTTTTAAAATGTAGGTCACAAAAGGAGATGCTGAAAATATTTCCTGTTAGAAACCAAGTTTGATATTCAGTTTCTGGTTTTTTTAAAAGGTGTTGTGTTTAGTAAAAAGGTTTTAGTTTATTAAGAAAAATTAGATTGTTATAATAAGAAAGAAAAAAGTATAGATAGAATGGGGTGATTTCTGATATAGTCCAAATAATTTTTACTGGTAATTTTACCTGATAATAAAAAAAAAATCTATTCCATTTTGCAATGTTTTTTTAAATTATTTTATTTATTGCCCTGGCTGGTGCAGCTCAGTGGATTGAGCGCCGGCCTGCGAACCAAAGTGTTGCTGGTTCAATTCCCAGACAGAGCACATGCCTGGGTTGCTGGCCAGATTCCCAGTAGGTGGTGTGGGAGAGGCTACCACACTTTGATGTTTCCCTCCCTCTTTTTCTCCCTCCCTTCCCCCTTCTCTAAAAATAAGGGAGGGAGAAAAAGAGGGAGAGAAACATCAGCGCTATGCAAGGGAAACATCCATTGGTTGTTTCTCACAAACCCCCAATCAAGGACCTGGCACACAACCCAGGCATGTGCCTGACTGGAAATTGAACCAGCAACTTTTTGGTTTGCAGGATTATGCCCAACCAACTTTGCTACACCGGTCAGGGCTTCAGTGCTGTTTTTGTTACAAGCCAGCAGTTAACCTTGGACATTCTGTGTGTTCTCATAAATGATATTTTTCTGAAAATTTTTCTTATGGGCCATATATATATATGAATGAATGTCACTATGAAATCTTGTCTTTAATGTAATCAGAGGTTTTCATTACTGAAGATCTGAAAACCCAAGTTTACTTTGGGATTCAGGCTTCACTTTAGACCCTACAAATCCCTGATGAACTATTATATTGGTTTATTTTTTAATTTTTAAAATTGATTTTAGAGGAAGGAAGACAGAAACATTGATTTGATGTTCCTCTTATTTATGCATTCATTGGTTGCTTCTTGTATGTGCCCTGACCAGGGATTGAACCCACAACCTTGGTGTACTGAGGCGACACTCAACCAACTTAAATTAATTACCCAGCCAGGGCAGGCTTGTACATTTTCTTTTTTAAAACCTCTTTATTTTTACCTGGTAATTTGATGTCTACTCAGATTTTTAAAATAACTCTCCAGTCCCTTGGCTTCTTTAATTAAAAAAACACACACATACACACAGTTTTTTAAAAGCATGAATAGTAGTACAAACAATTAGAAGTTCGGTATCTAGATGGCTGGCTTCCTGCCATGTCAGTATTCTTGTGTTTGATGAGACACACAGAGCAGTTGTAGGGGAGTGCCTGTCACTGGTATCCATGGTGACTCCAAAGATACTTTGGAACTCAGATGGATAGAGTAAGCCACAGTCACAGGTCTCATTATAAGGGCAAAATACATAAAAGGTTCAGGCATGTGCCTTTAATTAGTTTCCAGAAATAGCTAGAACTAGAGAGGATGCAGTGAAATAATATTTTTCACTCTTAGAAACAGTATGGGCAGCATTTGAAATTTAATGATTGTCCTTTACTAAAGGAAGAGAGCTGTACACTCTGGATCCTCCTAGTACTGTAGTTTCTCCGTCATAATTTAGACCTGGGATACACACTGATGAAAGGAAGGCTTAGTTTCGTATTGAGGGAAATGTAGAATTTGCTTGTCCTTTTTAATTCTTATTCCTCTACATAGTTTATTCCAAATAGCGCCCTTTAGGCTTTTCCTCGTAGGTTCTAATGTACTTAGGAAAAGTCCTTTCTGTCTCTACAGTGCAAGAACCAGTCCATGCATTTTTATTTCAAAATGCAAATAAGACAGTAGCCAAAATTCCTATTGTTGAGTTATATTAAATTCTCAATCTTTTTTGAAACATACTAAATTTGAATGAGTTAAAATAGGATTCAGGGAAAGTAGACTATAATAATTAAGTATTTTCTGTTGGAGAATTATTATGGAAAAAAGATTAATAACTCTTAAGACAAAATTCTTTAAAGATTTTCTTTTGAATTGCAATCTGTAAAGAATAATCTTGTATTGCATTGCAATTCAACACATTATTTCTTCTTGTTGCTATAGAAACTAATTCTGGTGCAGCTGTGATTGCTAATCAAAATTCTAACATTATACAACCTTGTTCCCCTTTAGTGCTTTATTTTATTTTTAGCTACAAAATAATAAATTTCAATGGTGAGTCGATAGCAGTGGTCAAAACATTAATGCAAAGATTTTTGAAAATTTGAGCCCTTTCCTGTGAAAAAGGTATTCTTACTGTATAGTTTCAATATAAATAACAAGAAAACAAAGCCTTTTTGCTGAATTACAAAGGCCTGTAATTGCTATATTACATCAACATTGTGAAGCACTTAACTGCTTTATAATCCCAAATTGCTACAATTTCAACCATCTATTTTTGAAGTGTCTGGTTACTGGTATTACAAAAATGAGAAACTAAAAAGTCTTCAGAATGCCTGAAGTCTTTGAACACAAAATGGGAATGAGAACTACCTTATTGTTTTATCCTCCAAAAATTGAGATCATATTTCCAGTTTATGTCCTAAGTAGAAGCTAATTAGTTGTACTCATTTTGTCTTTATTAGTGTATAACCACCGCCACCGCCTTACAAACTACATTGCTAACAACACCTAATGTAAGTCTATGTATATTTTACAGGCCAGAACTGAATTACATTTTTTTCTTTCTAAGAACATTTGTTCTTTTCCATTTCATAAAACAAATATAAAAACTTCTCACCAAGTTATTCATAGCAAAAAACAGTATATAAACTGAACAGGGCCTAATAAGTTGATTCTGAAGTTGAATCTTTGGTGTGTGTTATAGTGTCATATATGAGGCATATGTAGCACTTACTTCCTGATTTGGTTCATCAAATAAGGCAATGAAAGCTGAAATTTGTAATTTCAGATTATTGATTGACTTAAGTTATAACTCAGACAAATGAAAAAAGCAATTTGTTGTCTATTGTATGAATGAAATAATACTCAATGGAAACTGTAGCAGATATGATTTAATATTATTATATTAATTTTTTACTTTCATTTACTGATGAGCACATGCTGATTGACAGGAACATGAAATTCTAGGACCATATAAAATCTTTCAGACTTCAGAAGGTACCATGTATTTAAAATTTGCATTTGGAAATAAAAGTAGTTCTGTTTTATTAGATTTGTTGCATCTCTGATATAATTTGAATGTTGTAAATCTCTGGTCACCCAAAGATAGCTGGGAATTTATTCTTTAGGCATGAGAATTCTTTAATTTTTAATTTTTTAAATTTTTATATTATATTTTATTTATTATGCTATTACAGGTGCCCTGATTTTTCCCTTTTGACCCCTTCATCCAACAGCCCCCACTCCCTGAGGCAACCCTCCCACCATCATTCATGTCCATGGCTCATGTGTAGAAGTTCTTTGGCTACTCCATTTCCTATGCTGTATTTTACATCCCTGTGTAAAAATGAGACCAGTGTTTTGATCTCTGCATCTGATGAATTGCTTATCTCCATTTCATTTAGCTCTTTTTCTGGAGTTTTGATCTGTTCCTTCATTTGGGCCATGTTCCTTTGTCTCCTCATTTTGGCAGCCTCCCTGTCTTTGTTTCTGTGTATCAGGTAGAGCTGCTTTGACTCCGTGTCTTTGATGTAGTAGGTGTCCTGTAGGGTACAGTGGCACAGCCTCTCCTGTCATCCAAGCTGGGTACTTGAGGTGCACCTTCCGCGTGGGCTGACTACACCCTCCTCTAGCAGTTGAGCCGTGGTTGCTGTTGGTAGATGAATGGGAGGGATTTACCCTGGTCAGTCAGCTGGGAGGATTGACTGTGACCACTGACCACCAACCTCTGCCCTCCGTGGAGGATCGGAGGATCAGCTGTGCAGGGGCAAGTTGGTGGTGGTTCTCCAGTATGATCTGTAGCTGTCCATGGGGTGCATTGGCCCTGGGGATTCTGAGGTGGTGTGGGCCAAGGTCAGCCCCCACCTGTATTTTGCCTGGGGTACTCTGCCTGAGTTTTTAAGTGATCTGGGGTAGCTGGCACTTGTGCTGTGTTTGGAGATGCCCAGGAGAAGCCAAGTTGTGAATCTAGTCTGGTTCCTGCTAGTGCCTGGCCTGGGGCTTACTGAAGCCAGCTGATGCTTGTTTGATAGGACTTAGGAAGTTATACAGCATGAATGATGACCAGCCATTCATATGGAAAAGCAGCTTGGGTGGGGTGGAGTCTCTGGGGGTCTCCAAGTCCAGTCAAACAGTATTAGACAAGTTCTCAGATATGGCACCAGCTTGCTGGCCCCATGGCTCTGTAGGGGGAGGGTTGAGAAAAGAGACAGTGGCCTCTGCTCACCTTGATACCAGACACTTCAGTTTCTCCCTGTATGCCACTGGTGCCCTTCAAGCTGCTACCCTGGTGCTGGAGCTCAGGGGGAGTGAGTCTGAGTAGGTGAGTCTGTGTGTGTGTTCTTTAAGAGGAACTAATTGGGACTTCTGCAGTTTCTTCCACCAGCTCAATCCCCAGTGATTTTTGTAGCCAGAAGTTGTGGGGACATATTTTCCTGGCACTGAAACCCTGGGCTGGGGTGCCTGGTGTGGGGCTGGGACTCCTCACTCCTGAGATATGCCTCCCAAATTTTTATCTACCACAGGTGGGTTTGGGACCAGCCCAATCTGTGTCTGTGCCCCTCCTTCCAGTCTGGATGGATGTGGTTTCTTTAATTCCGTAGTTGTCAGACTTCCATTCAACTTGATTTCCGATGGTTGTCCTATATTTTATTAGTAATTTTGATGTCGTTGTGCGAAGAGGAGGGCTATGTCTGCCTATGCCGCCATCTTGACTAAAGGTCCTCTTTAATTTTTTAATGGAAATCTTTCTGATTTTTATTTTAGCTTAGTTAAAGCTTTAATAACAATTTAGGGTCATGATTAATATTGACTACTAGACAGAAACAAAGTAAAAGTTGTAAGTTAAGATGCTCATGCTAACAATGATGACATGGAGCATATTGCTAAATAACTCTGATATGGGCAGTAATTTCATATCTGGCTTTTGAAAAATCCCTTGTTTGATTACTTTTGTTATGGGCAGTAATCCTGTATCTTGTTTTTTAGAAATTCTTGTTTGATTACTTTTTGTTACGGCCTCTTTCTTACAAAGTTGGAGCAAGGTGAGACAACATTTTGTACAGCTTAGCAGGGTAGAATTCCTGCAAAAGTAAACTACAAGCAAATTTAAAAGTTCTGTTGCTTTTTTCAAGAACTTTAAATAGAGAATGAAATATATCTGAGTTGAATTTATCCTCTCTCTAAGTCTTGCCTACCTAATAGGGTTATTGTGTTACTCAATGCTAATATAACTATAATAATAATTACTATTACTGTAAAGCACTATGCTAAGCACTTAAAACAACTCAAGTAACCCTGAAAAATCCCAGGGAAATTGGTGCTGTTGCAACTCCTCATTTACAGATGAGGAAATACAGGTATCAAAGGTGTGAATAAATTGCCAGTAGTCCCACATTTGGTGAGTGGCATGAGGAGAGTTAGAACCAGGCCGTCTGGTACCAAAACTACATTCGTGTGCAGTGAGGGGTTCAGCATTGTGTAGATCATAGGTTAGTCTGTGAGCATAAGGTGTCGATGCAAACATAGGCACCGCTTTGTCACCCGGCAACTCCTGCCCTGTCATTCACATTGTTTATTGGTAATGTTGGAGGAAGTATGCTACACTCTTCCAGAAATTTCTGTTAGGACGTTAACAGGGGACTTGGGTCTGAATTTGCCAAAATCTTTTCTATCAAAAGCAAATGCCCTCCAGAAAGCAGTATGTTTTTCTAATTCTCCGTGAGGTTTCCTTTGCATAGATTTTATGACACCAACAGTATGTCTTCGATGTTGACATGGGACTTAATTTGTGTAAAGCAGTACTTACATGACATGTTTTCAAACCTTGTAAAGCTTTATTTTATGTAATTTTCTCTCCCATAGGTTTGTCCCCTCAGCAAACAGCTTTAAGTATTTTGATAGCAGGCCTTCATCTTACTTATTCCGTGTTGCCTACAACTAACATATCTTTGGTAATCATAAAACATTTATTTATCTGTTGAGGCCTTACATTATAGGATTTGGAAATATTAAGAGTCAGTTTCTCCACTAGAATCCCAGAACAAGTAGGAGAAATACGTATTTTTAAGAGCTTACTGAGATGTAAGTCATATGCCCTAAAAATCACTCATACAATCCAGTGGTTTCTAGTATATTTTCAGAGTTGTGCAGCCATCACCGTACCCTAATTTTAGAACATTTCTCATCACCTTAAAAAGAAATGTGGTACCCATTAGCAGTCACTCTTCGGTACCACTCCCCAGCCAAGGCAACTACTAATCTATTTTCTGTCTGCCTACGCAGGGTGGGGCAAATGTAGGTTTCCAGTCGTGAGTACATGGAACACAACTGTAAACCTACGCTTATCCCCCACCCCTGGTTTGCCTGCTCCGTGCTTTTCATATAAACGGAATACAGTAAGTGGCTTTTTGTGATTAATTTCTGTCACTGAGCATAATGTTTCCATGGTTCTTTTATGTCATAGCATGCATCAGTACTACACTTTTTATCGCCAAATTGTATAGATACATATTTTTTATTTTTTCATTATCACCTGATAGACATATGGGTTCTCTCTACGTTTTTGACTATTATGCATAATGGTGCCCTTAGCGTTTATGTAGAAGTCATTGTGTAGATGTATGTTTTCATTTTACTTAGATACATACAAATAAATGTAGGAGTGGAATTTGCTGGGTCATGTCATGATTCTGTGTTCAACTTTTTGAGAAATTGCCAAGTTACTTTTCAAAGTGGTTATACAATTGTAAATGCCACCAGCGATGTATGAAGGTTCCAGGTATGTTACATACTATGAAAACTTATTATTAGAAGTGGCATGTTTCTGTGATTTGAGGAAATATTTTTTAAGCGGAGTTGTATATAGTGCTAAGTACCGTGGCAGCTAGGGACAGAATGCTGGCACAAAGGATGGAGTAGTTAAACAGAAAAGGTTTAATGCTAGAAATGGGGTCTTGGATCTCAGAAACAAGGACATCCCTAGGTGGACATTGGAAACGGAGAACAATGTACTGAGCACCATGTGCAGTGTCAGTGGGGCGGGAGAATACACGTCAGCGTCAGGGAGCCATAAGCAGTCTGGCAGAGCTGGTCCAGTGATTTTCAAACTCCGTGTAGATCATGAAACCAATGAATCTTCACAAACATTGCTTTTATCCTCACCCAAGGACATGCTTTTATTTATTTATTTATTTATTTATTTTTATTGTTTTACTGTTGTTCAAGTACAGTTGTCTGCATTTAGCTCCCACCACTCCCCCCACAGCCATCCCCACCTCCCACCCCTGATTTCACTCCCCCTTGGTTTTGTCCATGATTCCTTTATAGTTGTTCCTGAAAACCCTTCCCCCTTTTTTCCCCACTATCCCCACCCACCTCCCCTCTGATTACTGTCAGTTGGTTATTAATTTCAATGTCTCTGGTTATATTTTGCTTGCTTGTTCGTTTTATTGATTAGGTTCTAGTTAAAGGTGAGATCATATGGTATTTGTCTTTCACTGTCTGGTTTATTCCACTTAGCATAATGCTCTCCAGTTCCATCCATGCTGTCGCAAAGGGTAGGAGCTCCTTTCTTTCTGCTGCATAGTATTCCACTGTGTAAATGTACCATAGTTTTTTGATCCACTCATTTACTGATGGGCACTTAGGTTGCCTCCAGCACTTGGCTATTGTAAATCGTGCTGCTATGAGGGCAAGGGAAGGGAAAGGGAAAGACTGGGAGAGAAACATTGATCAATTGCCTCTTACACACGCCCCAACCAGAGGACCAGACATGCAAGCTAGGTGTGTGCCCTGGCTTTTGGCTTACAGACATGATGCCCACAACTTTTTGGTTTATAGAATGATGCCCAACCAACTGAACCACACCAGCCAGGGCAATTTTGATAAACATTTTTTTAATGAAATTATATTGACCACAAAACATAATTTTTGCACATAGTAAGGCTAAGCATTACTTATTTGTAAAATATGTTTATTGTTGTGTGAATCTTGGTTCAAGAGTCTGAACTCCCCTGGTCTAGACTGGGCACTGAAGAACGAAACGGTGTGGGAACGTGTTTCTCTAGTCTTACACTAGAATCACCGAGTTGTTGAATAGAATATCAGGAAAAAGTTTCATTGAGTGTCTTTGTGACACATGTCCGAATGCTTAAAGTCTAGGAGTGTAACAATTTTTTAATCACTGATTTTTTTTTAGGCTCAGTTGAGTGACTTGTCAAACTCTCTAGATCAGTATTTCTCAACTTTTTCCCGTTCTTGCCTCCCTACTGAGACAATTTTAATTTAATTTGTATTACTCAATTAATTTAATTTGAATTTAATTTGTACATAACAAAAGAAAATAACTACTAATTAAGATTTGTCAGGTAGAGTTAATCACAAAATTTGTAATGCCTATGATTTTTGTCCCTGACTCCTGAGCTTATTTTAAACCCCTTGGGAGTAACGTTGCCCCATTAAGAATATGTGATCTAGCTTATATCTAACGTGTTTAAAATGATAACAATTAGAATTTCCACTTCACCCCAGGAAGAAGTAACTTCTGTAGGATTTGTTTTTCTGATAATTAGAACACCAGGAAAAATTGTAAGAAACAACTGTCTTCAGACGTTGGACAATAGTAAGGGCAAGACTGAGATCCACGAGAGAAGGCAAATCAATGAGGTAACATCTGGGGAGACCTCAATCTATTGCCTGGAGACAGCTTCTTGACTGCAGCACAAGGAGGAGAAATCTAACTAGGCTCGGGAATTAGCTGGAGTTGAGAAGCCAGAGATTGAAGCAGGAAGTCAGGATTTGTGCGGCGGTGTTGGAGAGGAGGAGCTGCACAAGGTGAAGTTCCAGATATCTT
Source organism: Desmodus rotundus (assembly GCF_022682495.2). Taxonomy (NCBI): domain Eukaryota; kingdom Metazoa; phylum Chordata; class Mammalia; order Chiroptera; family Phyllostomidae; genus Desmodus; species Desmodus rotundus. The sequence goes on from NC_071398.1 coordinate 83,756,296, forward strand.
CAGAGTGGTTCCTACAAATTGTTGGCTGAGTACTGATCTGTGTATGCATGTGAAGTAATTACCCAAGACTTGGAAGGAACCACCAGAAAGCGGTAGGCAGAACAATTCCTAGAACTCACATAGGGTCAAAAATAATTTGCATTCCTATTAACCAGAATAGTGAGACTTATAATACATGAGGCGTTGTTGGGTCAAGTCCTGAGAAGGATCATACCTTAGTACTGCAGCTAATTCATCATTAAAGCAAATGATGCTCTGGACCCACTCTAACAAAGTTTTAGAAGAAGTCTCAAGAGGATAAAACTTATCCTCAAAAGTTTAACTGCGTGCCACAAAAAAGTCAAAACAGTCTTCAAAATCTGCCATTGAACAGGAAGACTTTCACAGTGCACAGCATCTAATTAATCATTGTTAGGTATGCAAAGAAGCCAGAAACAAGGACCTATAGCTGGTGGCAGAGGGTGGGAACAGTCAATAGAAGTAGAAGCAGGACTAAAAAACATGGTGGGCCCTTGCTGGTGTGGCTCAGTTGGTTGCAGCATCAATCCATACAACAAAGGGCCGGGGGTTTGATTCCCAGTCAGGGCACATACCTAGATTGTGGGTTCGATCCCTGGTTGGGGAGTATATGGAAGGCAACCAATTGATGTTTCTCTCCCTTCTTCTCTCTCTAAAATCAATAAATACACTTTTAAATATTTTTTAGAAGATGGTGGAATTAGCTAACAAGTATCTTAAAACAGCTAATAAAAATATTATAACTATGCTTAAGAATGTAAGAGAAAAGTGGAGGACATGAAAGAGACCAAAACTGAACTTGCAGACATGAAGAACACAGTATCTGAAATGAAAGCATACTGGATGAGATTAGCAGATAGACTTTGAAGGATTAAAGACCAGTGAACTTGAAGAAATAGCAATAGGTAAAATCCAAAGTGGAACACAGAGAGGAAAAATCAGATTGAAAATGAAATAAAGGTTTGGTAATCTGTGGCACAAAATTAGATGCACTAACATATATATAAGGGAGAAGGAGAACAAAAAAGTATTTGAGCCCTGGTTGGTGTGGCTCACTGGATTGAGTGCCAGTCTGCAAACCAAAGGGTCGCCGGTTGGATTCCCAGTCTAAGACATATGCCTGGGTTGCAGGCCAGGACCCCAGTGGGGGGCATGTGAGAGGCAACCGTACATCAATGTTTCTCTCTCTTTCTCCCTCCCTTCCCCTCTCTAAAAATACATAAATAAAAATTTTTAAAAAGTATTTGAAAATGTAGTGGCTGGAAATTTTCCAGATTTGAAGAAAACAGCTATTCTGCAGATGCTCGAGGGTCAATAAGACTTAAACAACCAGAGGAAAATGAAAAGTTATCTACAGATAGAAAAAGGTAAGAGATAATAGCAGACTTCATAGAATCTGTGAAAGCTAGAAAATAATGCAGTGATATCATTAAAGTACTGGGAGGAATTTCCAGAAAGCTGTCATCTAGAATTCTGTACCCAACAAAAAAAATGTTCACAAATAAAAAGGCAAAGTAAGGACTTTTTTTCAGGTAAATAAGATGTTGAGGAATTTGTCTCCAGCAAACCTGAATTACATTAAATATTAAAGGAAGTTCTTCAGGTAGAAGTAAAATGATGATAGATGGATATTTGGATCTACAAAAAAGATTGCGGGTAAATATAAAAGTGTTTCTCAACGATAACAGTGTATCATGGGATTTATAAAATATGTAGAAGCAAAAGACAATACCAAGGATGGGAAGGGAACTATCGTGTTGTAAGATTTTTACGTGACATGTGAAATTATTTTCAGATAAACTTACAAGTTAAAGGTATATTGTAAATCCTAGAAGAATCACTGGAAAATGAAACATAACTTAAGGCTAGAGAGATAATATTGGAGAGAACATGGAGTTATAAAAGTACACAATCCAAAATAAGTCAGAAAAATACACGGTGAACAATTAGGACAAATAAAAAGCAAATTACAGGAGGGTACATTAACACTCTATCATATACAGACCAGGTGTTGGCAAAATATGTTCCATGGGCCGAATTTGGCTCACCACCTGATTTTGTATGGCCTGTGAGTTAGAAAGGGTTGTTACATTTCTTTACATTGTGGAAATATATACATAACACAAAATTTACCATTTTAAGGTTCAGTGACATTAAGTAAATTCACATTGTTGGATACCCATCATCACTACCAATACTTGTTCTTTGTATGCTTACATTATTATACAGCATTCCTAAATTGAAATACTGTACCCATTAATCTATAACTCCTTGTTTCCCACTCCACCAAGACCCTGCCAGTCACCATTATCCTTTCTCAGTCTTTATAAATTTGACTGGGTAACTCATAAGTGGAATCATACAATATTTGTCCCTTCTGTTTGGCTCACTTAACTTAGCATAATGTCCTTAAGATTCATTCATCTTGTAGCATTTGCCAGAATTTCATTCATTTTATGGTTGAATAATATTCTATTTTTTGTATGTACCAGATTTTTTTGCAGTTATAAATCATTATAAAACACACTCACACCCACAGAGAGTATGTTGTAGATACTATATGTGGCTTACAAGATCTAAAACATTTACTATATGGTCTGCTACAGAATATGTCACTCCTGATGTAGGTAATTACACTAAATGTAAATGGTTTAAACGTGTCAATTATAAGGCATAGATTGTCAGATGAGATTTAAAAAACCAAAATCCAAATATATATTGTATATGAGAAACCTAATTTAAATGTAAAGCCATAGGTAATTTAAAGGATTGAAACAATGATATACCATGCAAACATGAATTCAGGGAAAGCTGAGATGGCTATATTAATATTTGACAAAGGAGACTTTAGAACATGGATTATTTACCAGGCATGTAGAGGGACATTTTCATAGTAAGAGTCAATTGATCAATGAGACATAATCCTAAATAACAGCTTCGATAATCTTGCAGCAAAGGAAAAATAGGCATTCACAATTATATTTAGATATTTCAGTACTTCTCTCTCGGTAATAAGAAGGGGAATAGAAAATGAATAAGGATGAAGAAGATTTGGGCAACAGAATCACCTAACTCTTCTAATTGATATTGACGACACTCCACACTAATAGAATACACATTCTTGTCAAGCGCTCATAGGCATTCTCCAAAAAACACCATATTCTGGACCAAAAAAAAAAAATCATTAAATGTAAAAATATGGGAATCTCAGAAACTGTGTTCTCTGTCCACAGTGGAATTAAGTTAGAAATCAACCATAGTAGGATATCTGGAAAATCTGTAAATATTTGGCCATTAAGAATACCTTCCTAAACATGGGTCAAAGAATCAGTCACAAAGGTAACCAGACCGTATTATGAACCCAATGAAAATGAAAGGACAACGTATCAACACTTGTGTAACACAGCTGCAAGCAGTGCTCAGGTGGAAATTCATAACGTTAATTGCTTATAGTGGAGAGCAAGAAAGGTGGAAAATTAATCATGTAAACATCTCCTTTAAGAAATTCGGAAATTAAAGAATAATGTAAACATGTGAAAGGAAATACTATAGATTGGAAACCAATGAGATAAGTAAGTGAAAAAACAAAATAAAAAAATCAGTGAAGGCAAACACTGGTTCTTAGAAAATAAATAAAATTTGTAAGCCTTTTTTTAACCAGGAGAAAGGAAGACGTAATTGATCAACATCAAGAATGAAATAGGTACATCATTGCAGATCCTATGGACATTAAGAGGATTATAAGAGAATATTATGAGTAACATCATACCAGTAAATTTTACCTAGCGAGATAGACAAATTCCTTGATAGATAAAAATGACTAAACCTCACTAAAGAAGAACAGTAACTTCAACTGCAGTATATTTATAGTTTAAAACCCTTCCACAAAGAAAACTCTGGACTCAGATAGCTTCATTGATGAATTCTACTAAACATACATAAGGAAGAAATGTGTTTCTAATTCAGTACAAACTAAAAAAAAAGGAAAGAAAGAAAAGGAGGGAACATTTTCCAAGTCATTTTGAGTCCAGTGCTAGAATTACTCTTAACAGCTAAAACAGACAAGGAAATTATAAGACGGAAAAGAAACAAGAAAAAGACCAAGTGTTGCTCATGTATGTAAATGCAAAATCCTTTTAAAATATTAGCAAATTGAACCCAGCAGTAAGAAAGGGTAACTTATCACGATCGGGTGTAGGGTTTGTCTTAGGAATGCAAATTTAGTTGAGCATTGAGAGAGCTGTCACGGTGTAGTTACCCACACGACAGAATGAAGTAGGAAATAATCATCCACTCCACTTGATGGAGAAATGCACTTGACAAAATTCGATTTCCATTAATGATAAAACCTTTCCACAATTCTCAATCTGTGACTATCAGTACTAACAAAACATCACAAGGTAAAACAAAAAATAAAATCGTGTAAGGCTAACACTCAGTGATGAAATATTGAACACTTATTTGTTGTTTGGTAAAATCCAGTGTATGGCAAGGATTTCCACTTTTTACTGCTTCTGTTCAGTGTTAATCAAGGGTTTAGCTAGTGCAGTAAGACAAGAATGAGAAAAGTAGAGGTGGGAAAGGAAGAAGTCAAACTGTGTGTGCACATGACAGTATTATCTGTGCAGAAATTTCTAAGACATCTTCAAGGAATTTTTCGGATAGCAGGTGAATGTAGAGATATCAAAGTATTTCTGTATACTAGCAACGCAGTTGGCAAGTACAATTTTAAAACCTTATTTATAGTAGCATCATGAAACAATTCTTAGAAATAAGAATAATTATTTTTAGGAATAATAATAAACTTACACTGAAAACTATAAAACATTATTGAAAGGACATAAAGAAGACTTACATGTAGTGGTATACCATATTCATTGATTGGAAGATTCAATATTGTTAAGGCATCCATCTCCCCAAATAGAATAGTCAAAAGAGTTGTAGAAAAAACAAAGTTAAAGTACTTATATTACCTGATTTCAAGATTTAGTGTGAAGCTGTAGTAGTCAAGAAGGTGTGCTGTTGGCACAAGGCTAAGCACGTAGACCAGTAAAACACAAGAGCAGGTCCAGAAAGCAGGCCCACGCACATGCAACAGTTACTTTCAATACAGTGCCCAGGTAATTCAGTCAGGAAAAGAAGTTTTCCATGTTGAAAAATAATAAGCATCAAGCCTTAACCTCAAACCATATACAAAAATTAATTCCAAATGAATCATAGATCTAAATGTAAAAGCTTTAACATATATATTTACTAGGACAAAACATAGAAAATCTTTGCAACTGAGTTAGCAGATTTTATTGATAGGAATCAAAAGCACGGAATCATAAAAGAAAACTGGAATGACTGACTACTATTAAAATTAAAAACTTGAGCTCTTCAGAAGGCACTAAGAAAATGAAAAGCTGAGCCACAGACTTGGACGAAATACACATTTTATAAAGGACTGTAACCAGATTATACAAACTCTTACATGTTGATAAGAAGCAAACCACCTGATTAAAAATCTTCAAGAGTTGGATGATGTGTCACTGGAGATTTAAGAATTGCCGATAAGTGCATGAAAAGATGCTCAAATCATTGGTGATTTAGGGAAATGCAAACTAAAACCACAGTGAGATATCAGTACACAGCCAATGAAATGGTTAAAATTAAAAATACTGGCAATATTGGTGAGCCAAAAGCTACAGCTACCTCGAAAACAATATGAAAGGATAAATCTTAACTAGAGTCGAATACAAGAGATTATGTACTATATGACTCCATTTATATGAAATTCTATAAATGGCCTAACTGTTGTGAAAGAAAGCAGATCAGTGAGTGGCTTGTGGCTGGGCTGGTGGGAGGAAAAGGTGCATGAGCGAATTTGTGGGGGATGGGGATGTTCCATCTCTCCTTTATGGTGGTGATTGATATACACTTGCCAAAACTCATTAGAATGTACATTGAAATGGCGGATTTTATTCTCTACAAGTTATAGCACAATAAAGTAGGTTTAAGAAGTTGAAGAGTTTACTAATTGGAGTGTTCTAACCAGCTGTCACAGGGAGACACTCAGAACTCCACCAGCGCAGTTCTTTCCCCAGCACCAATTGGCCTCTGTTGTCTTGGTGTTTTGCTACCTGGGAAGCCTTGGGTGGTCTGTCTCTGCACCTGTACAGCCGGCACTTAGCTGCGGGCTCATGGGAGCCCTCCACACAGACTTTTGAGACCCCCTTCTCTGCACAGTTGCTTCATAAAGTTGTCCCATTTTATGGTTGCTCAGAGCACAAGAGCTAACCCAGTGCCAGTTACTCCCTCACATGTGAAAACAAATTCCTGGATATTATTTCTAATCATTTATTAACATGAAATATTTTCTATAAGTAAAATTGGGTAGCATTGACCACAAAAATAAAATGAGAAACAAAAATATTTGTTGAAAGTAACATGGTAATTTTGCTTGCTTTCAAAATTCAACTAGCAGTTTAATTCATCGGAAGGCTTGCAGTTTTAGTATATACAGTTGAGCAAAGAAAAGAGAAATCCCAGTTACCGCTGTTGATACGAAGTTCTTGTATTTTAAAGGTAATGAAATATAGTTAAATTTAACCCTAGAATTTTCAATTTTGTTAGGTTTTATGAAGAATACCAATCATCTATTTTGCTTTGTTTTCAAAAACTGTGTTCTTTAGGATGATTCAGTGAATTTGTAGAAATGAATTTAAAATACCTGCTCTATATATTTAAAACAAAATTAGCCTTTCAAAGGAACGATAGTAGGAATTTCCTGTATGTCATCTCATTTAATTGTTTAGCCAATTTGTGAGTAAAACCCTCCAATATCCCCTAGAAGAAATTCTAAGTTATTTTCAGACTCATATTTATAATATCCAGTCAGATTATTTTAACTCCTCTTGTCAGACTTTTTCACATTTATTTTTGGGAGGCATTTTTTTGAATAATGGTTTTCTTACTCCCTTTTCCGCGCTGCCTTATTTCTGTGACGTGCTTTAATTAGAAAAGTTCCAAAACGTTGGGCAGCTTGCACATCTGTGAACATTGGCCGCTTTTTTATTTCCTTAAAGTTTAAACGAAAAATACAGTTTGAGTTCATGGTCTGTGAACTCAGAAGTTTCAATGCCTTGCCAGTCATGTTTGGATTACATTGAAGAAATACCTATGCAACAATTATTTTGCCCATTCAGCAAAGTTTTTAAAACATACTGTGTTTTAAGCTTTGTGTTGCTAGGCACTGCAGGTACAAAGGTGAAAGAGAGAGTACCTGCTCTTGTTAGGGATCTCACGGTTCATAGTATCCGAACAAATAATTTTGATAATAGTGTAAGTGAGGGGTGTCCAGCCTTTTGGCACCTTTGGGCCACACTGAAAGAATTGTTTTGGGCCACACATTCAATACACTGCGACACGTAATCACAAAAGAAATATCATGATGCTTTAAGTAAATTTGCAATTTGTGTTGGGCCACATTCATAGCCATCCTGGGCTCCATATGGCCTGTGGGCCGCAGGTTGGACACCCCTGGAAATGATAGAAGCAACAGGTGCTGTAGAAATACTTAGTAGGAACACTTAACCCAGTACTCACGCATGCTTCATCTTGTGTGTTTAGGTGGAGGGTGGATATGTTTGGAGGAGGATGATGAACACAACTGGGAATGATAAGAGAGAATGCATCTTTGGAATTTTTCAAAGAGATAACAACTGATGTTTGAAGGACAGTGAGTGAAATTAAGTAAAAGGGAGGGGCAGGTGAAGACTGTCCCAGGCAAGGGAGAAGAAGCATGTGCGTAAGGCAGCATAAAGGAGCATGGCACATGGAGGGCACTGCTTATCCATCACCACAACTAGTTTGAGAGGGGTAAGGGTTCTGGGAAGGGGAAGGGCTGAGCAGTGAAGCTGGAGCAAGGGAGGTAGGCAAGGGGTAGTACATTCTCTTTGACTTTAGGAGGAATATTTCACCACACCCCTGGATCTTCAGGAACTTTATTGAGGAGGCAAGCCCTTGTATTTTCATAAGATTTAGTTCTCAATTCTGTCATACATGTATATTTTACCGAGGCACTTCATCTCTCACCTCTTCAGGTACTGACAGCTGGCTGGCACTCACAGCAGGACTAAGGAGACATAGAAGGGAATGTTGAGGTGGCCTAGGTTTCTGCAGGGCAGATTGCGGCACAGAGCAAGACTGTTTTACTGTTTCCCTGTAGCGGGACAGCAGGAGCATTGCTCTCCTTATCTGGTGAAACCAACCCGTCATTTTTGTTCTCTCTGGATTGTTCTGAAGACAAAAGCATTTGCTGAATTCAAGCTATCTATCATATACCAGGGCTGTCTGAATAAGAAACTCCATCTGGAATGACAACTCCAGTTGCAGTCATCTTCTAATTAAGCTTATGATAATCTGACATCATTTGTCAAGCCTGTTAATTTTTGCAGTGGCCAAGCTGGTGAAATCATTCACCAGAACTGCAGTTCTCAGGTCTCTGATGGGAGACTCGCCTCTGCTTTTCCCTTGCAGAGTCTCGTTGGTAGAGGAAGGAAGCTCCAGTGGTGTCCAGCTCTCCCTTCCTATACCAAATAGCCACTGCTTAGAAAGCCAAAGTGTGGCTTCTGCCAGTTGCTAAGAGTATACATTTTAATTGTAAATCCCAAAACTGGAAAAATAATACCAAGGTGATGTTTTAGATCTGTTCTTAGGTATTTGATGTTATTGATGCAATGGTACATGGGTTTGTTTTTAAGTTTCACTTTCTAATTGCTCATTGCATGTGTGTAAAAACTGATTTTTTTATATTGATCTCATATCCAATGACCTTGCTTCATTTGCTTCTAATTCTAATATATCCCTAAGTTATCTTGGGATTTCTATATAACGATTGTCATCTGAGAGTAATGGGTTTTATTTCTTTCTTTCTGACCCTTTTACATCATCTTTTTCTCAACTTACTGCACTGGCTAGCACCTCCAGTACATTGTTAAGCAGAAGTGGTGATAATAGGCATTCTTGTCTTACTGCCTATCGCAGAGGTAAAGCTTTCAACATTTATTCCACCGTTAAATGTGATGTTTGCTGTGGGACTTTTAAAGATAACTTTTATGAAATAAAAGATATTCCCTTCTAATCTCAGTTTGTGCAGAGATTTTATCATGAGTGGATAACAACTTTCATCAAATGCCTATGTGAATATCATATTTAATTTATTTAATTCTTTCAATGCAATTAATTAGATAAATTTTCTAAGGGTAAATCCACCTTGCATTCATAGAACAACTTTATGTTCCTGGTATAAACCCAAGTTGGTTGTGATGACGTACCCTGTTTATATGACTCTGGGTTTAGATTGCTAATACTTGGTATAGAATTTTTAAATATTTTATTTTTCAATTACAATTGACATACATAATTATATTAGTTTCAAGTGTACACCCTAGTGATTTGACGTTACATAACTTACTAAATGGTTATCCCAATAAATCTTGCACTTACCTGACACCATACATAGTATTAGAATATTATTGACTGTATTCCCTATGCTGTACTTTATATTCCCCATGACTGTTCTGTGACAACCAATTTGTACTTTTTAATCCCTTCACCTTTTTCACCCAATCCCCCAAACCTCTTCCCATCTGTCAACTGTCAAAATGTTCTCTGCATCTGTGAGTCTATTTCTGTTCATCTTGTTCATTTATTTTGATTTTTAGATTCAATTGTTGATAGCCATGTGTTTATTGTAGTGGTTTGGTGGTTCTGAGCTCCTTTAGATTTTTCTTGTCTGGGAAGTTCTTTATCTGTCCTTTGATTCAAAATGATAGCTTTGCTGGGTAAAGTACTCTGGGTTGTAGGTCCTTGTTTTCCATCACTTGGAATATTTCTTGCTAATCCCTTCTGGCCTGCAAAGTTTCTTTTGAGAACTCAGCTGACAGTCTTATGGGAGCTCCCTTGTATGTAACTAACAGCTTTTCTCTTGCTGCTTTTAAGATTCTCTTTTTGCTTTTAACCTTTTGCATTTTAATTATGATGTGTCTTGGTGTGGACTTCTTTGGGTTCATCATCTTTGGGCCTCTCTGTGCTTCCTGGGCTTGTATGTTTATTTCATTCACCAAGTTAGGGAAATTTTCTGTCATTATTTTTTCAAATAGGTTTTCAGTTTCTTACTCTTGTCTTCTTGCACCCCATGATGTAAATGTTGGTATGCTTGAAGTTGGCTCCTTATACTGTCCTTATTTTTTAGATTCTTTTTCCTGTTCTGATTGGCTGTTCTCAGCTTCCTTATCTTCCAGATCTCTGATTTCATCCTCTGCTTCATCTACTCCAGTGTTTATTCCTATAATGTATTCTTTATTTCAGTTAGTGTATTCTTCATTTCTGAATGGTTCTTTTTTATCTTTTCTATCTCTGTTATTATGTTTCCTGTCTCTGTTGATATTCTCACTAAGTTCATCTTTCCCAGAGTTCCTTGGGCATCCTTACAACCAGTGTTTTGAACTCTGTATCTAGTAGATTACTTGTCTGCATTTTGTTTAGTTCTTTTTTTAGAGTTTTGTTCTATTCTCTCAATTGGGACATGTCTCTCTGTCTACTCATTTTGGCAGCCTCACTGTGTTTGTTTCTATGTACTAGATAGAGCTACTACATCTTCCAGGCTTGTTAGAATGGCCTTAAGTAGTAGGTGTTCTGTAGGTAGGGTCTAGTGGCATGGCCTCCCCATTCACCTGAGTAGGGCACTCCAGGTGTGCCCCGCTGTGGGGACTGTGTACACCATTCTGTTGTAGTTGAGCCTTGATTGCTGTTGACTGTCAATGGGATGGATTTACCCCCAGGCCAATCAGCTGCAAGGATTAGCTGTGAATACCAACCACCATGGAGGATCAGCTGTGCAGCAACTTATCCCACTGAGCAGGACTTACTCCAGCAGAGCTCTGGTGCCCACCTACTTTGCCCCTTTAGTATGTCACTGTGGAGGTGTTTCAGTGGTGGTGCTTCAATGTGGTCTGAAGCTGTGCACTGGCTCTGGGGCCTCCTGGGAGGTGTTGGCCAAGGTCAGCCTCTGTTTTTGTTCTGCCCAGGGCCACCTGACATAAGCTACAAAGCGATCTGCAGATGGCTGCCACTTGTGTTGGGGTTGGAGGTGCCCAGGAGAGGCCAAGCTGTGAACCATGGCTGGCTGCCACCAGTTCTAGGCCTCAGGGCACTTAGCGAGATGTACTGGGAACACTAAGGCCAGATGCTGCTTTTTTGAGAGATTGTAGGAAAATCTGGGGTATGAGCCAAGACATGCCATTCCGACTGGCTGGCCATATGGAAAAGTCACTAGAACCAGTTTGGGTGGTGCCTTGGAATCACCAGGCAGGGCAAACAGTATGAGCCCGGTTGATGTACTCCCATATGTGGCACCTGCCTGCCAGCTCTGTGGGGGGAGGGCTCATCAGAGGAACAATGGCCTTTGCTAGTACTTCTGTCTTTCAGGAAGCTGCCCCTCGAACTCTTGCCCCGATGCAGGACAATTCAGTCCCTCCCCACACATCTCTGGTTTTTCAAGCTGCTGTCCGAGCACTGGGGCTCAGAGGGAGTTAGTCTGAGTAAGTCTGGGTAGTTTAAGAGGAACTGCCTGGGACTCTGGAAGCCCTTTGTCTCCCTCAGCCTCATCCCTGCTGGCTTGAAGTTATGGAGACTGCTCTTCTTGGCACTGGAGCCCTGGGTTAGGAAGCCAAGTGTGGGGCTGGGACCCCTTGCTCTTCAGGGTGGACCTCTGAATCCGAGATATCCCTCCCAAATTTTATTCATCATATATGGGTATGGGACTAGCCTGTTCCACATCTTCGCCCCTCCTACCAGTCTCATTGTGACTTCTTTAATTCCCTAGTTGTAGGATTTCTATTCTGCCAAATTTCTGGTGCTTTGGAATGATGTTTCTGTAGTTTAGTTGTAATTTTTGATGTGGTTGTGGGAGGAAGCAAATAACATATTTACCTGTGCCGCCATCTTGACTGGAAGCAATCTCTCCATAGGATTTTTATATTAATTGCTTTGCTAATGTTTAATGTTTTGTATAGAATTTTTATATATGTGTTCAAAGAGGGATTGGCTTATTCTTATAAAATATTTTATAGGCCCTGGTGTCAAGGTTATGTAAATATAATTTCAGAAATATTTCCTTTTTTTGTATTATCTGAAATATTTTGTGTAAGATTTGTGACTTTTTCTTCCTTAAATGGTAAATTCACCAGTGAAGCCATCTGGGCCTGGAATTTTCTTTGCTAGGAAGGTTTTAAAATATGCATTCAATTTCTGTAACAGATGTAATAATATCATTTTTCTGTTTCTTCTTGAGTTGTTTTGATAGGTTGTGTTTCTCTAGGAATTTGTCTGTATTATTTGATTTTCAAATTTATTTGCAGAAAGTATGAAGGTGTCTTTTTATGGAGATTTTTAAAAAATTCTCTAAATGAACAAAAGTTGGAGACATATTACAGAGCACTTTTTACCTACCTCGAGCTGTGTGGTGGTAAGTGGCCCGCTGACCTGCTGCTTCATCACCCCCCAAAGGCTTCAGTGTGTGTTTTCTACAAACAAGAATATTCTCCTAAGTGACCACAATACAGTCATCAAAATTAAGTTACTAACATTGATATATCATTGCTACATCATTTCTAACCTTAAGAAACCATTTGTGGTCAGCGGGTGTCCAGATCTGTCCGTTATAGCGAAAGGGTCTTGTTCACAATCGCATGCCTCTAGTTGTCATGCCTCCTTCGTCTCCTTCTGTCTAGAACAGTTCCCCAGTCTTTCTTGTTTTGAAGATTACGAGTGATTTATCTTTGGAGCATCTGTGTTTTTCTGATACTTTTTCATCCTCAGATTCAGGTTATGCATCCTTAGCCGGAGCACCACAGAAGTGGTGCTGTGTTCCTCACATTGCATCTTAGGAGGTAAGGCACAATTTCGGTTTGTCCCATGAGTCATAATGTTCACTTTAATCTCCTCATTAAGGAGGTGTATCTGCTGGGCTTCTCAGTTGTAAAGGTACCTCTTGGTAATTAGTAAGTTCTTTGTCAGAGGTGCTTTGTAACTATGTCTATATACCTGTTCCTTAAAATTCTTTAAAAAAAAATTTTTTTTTATTGTTGTTGTTTTCCATTACCATTTAGGTTGCTTATAACTCCCTGCCCCCAGCAACTACCACACTGTTGTCCATGTTTGAGTCCTTTTTCCTTTTTGCTCATTCTTTCCACACTCTAACGTCCCCCCACCTCACTAACTGTCATCCTGCTCTCCATCTGTGAGTCTGTCTCTATTTTCCTTGTTCATTCATTGTGTTCATTAGACTCCACAGGAGTGAAATCATATGGTATTTGTCTTTCTCTGACTGGCTTATTTCACTTAGCATAATGTTCTCCAGGTCCATCCATACTATTGCAAAATGGAAAATTTTCTTCATTTTTATGGCCGAGTAGTATTCCATTGTGTAAAAGTTCCAAAGTTGTTTCTTTATCTACTTTATTTTTTATTGTTTGTTCTTTTACAGTTGTCCCAGTATTTTTCCCTTTTTCCCCCTCCACCCACCCCACCCCTCTCTCCCACAGTCAGCCCCCTTCTCCATTATCCATGTCCATGAGTCATTCATACATGTTCTCTGACTAATGCCTTTCCCTTCCTTCCACCATTCCCAGCCTCCCTCCGCCCCTCCTTCAGCTATCAGTCTGTTCCATGTTTCATGTCTCTCATTCTGTTTTTCTCATTAATTTATTTTGTTCATATTTGGATTCCAGTTATAAGTGAAATCATATGGTATTTTGTCGTTTGCTGACCAGGTTATTTCACTAGTATAATAGTCTCCAGTTCCATCCATGGTGTCTCAAAGGATAGGAATTCCGTCTTCTTTCCGCTGCACGTATTCCATTGTGTAAATGTACCACAGTTTTTTAATCCATCCATCTACTGATGGGCACTTAGGCTGTTTCCAACACATGGCTCTTATATATAGTGCTGCTATGAACACGGGGGTGCATAAGTTCTTTTGAATTGGTGTTTTGGGATTCTAGGGGTGTATTCCCAGCAGTGGAGTCACTGAGTCAAAAGACAGTTTCATATTTAATTTTTTGAGCAAATTCCATACTGCTTTCCACAGTGGGTACACCACTCTGCATTCCCACCAACAGTGCACCGGCGTTCCCTTTCCTCCACATCCTCACCAGCACGTGTTGTCCGTTGATTTATTAATTATGGCCATTCTGACAGGTGTGAGGTGATACCTCAAAGAATGCCATTATTGTGGTTTTAATTTGCATCTTTCTGATGGCTAGTGACCTTGAGCATCCTTTCATAGGCCTATGGGCCATCTGTATGTCCTCCTTAGAGAAGTGTCCATTCAGGTCCATTGCCCATTTCTAAATTGGATTGTTTGTCTTCCTGGCATTGAGTCCTATGAGTTCTTTATATAATTTGGGGAGTAGACCCATGTCCAACGTATCATTGGCCAAAAAAAGGGGAACCATAGAGTTGGTTGCCTTTTCAACTTGATGATGTTTTCTTTAGCTGTGCAGAAACTTTTTTATTTGATACAGTCCCATTTGTTTGTTTGTTTTTTTCCCTTTACTACCTTTGCCCTAGGAGACATATCATCGGCAAGAGTCTTGCTACGTGGGATATCTGAAATATCACTACCCATGTTTTCTGCTGGACTTTTATGGTATCATGACTTATGTTTGAGTCCTTTATCCGTTTTGAGTTTATTTTTGTGTATGGTGTAAGTTGGTGGTCTTGTTTCATTTTTTTGCATGTAACAGTCCAGTTCTCCCAACACCATTTATGGAAGAGACTGTTTTTACTCCATCGTATGCCACTGCCCCTTTGGTTGAATATTAATTGACCATAGAGACATGGGTTTATTTCCAGGCTCTCTATTCCGTTCCATTGATCTATGTGTCTGTATTCTTATGCCAGTACCAGACTGTCTTGCCTACAATGACCTTGTAATATAGTTTAATATCAGTATTGTGATCCCTCTAACTTTGTTCTTCTTTTTCAGGACTGCTGAGGCTATTCGAGGTCTTTTTTGGTTCCATATAAATTTTTGGAATATTTATTCTAGATCTGTGAAATAAGACATTGATATTTTAATAGGAATTGTGTTGAATCTATAGATTGCTTTGGGTAGTATGGGCATTTTAATGATGTTACTTCTTCCTATACATGAACACAGTATGTGCTTCCACTTATTTGTATTTTCCTCATTGTCTTTTTCAGTGTTCTGTAGTTTTCCAAGTGCAATTCTTTTACATCCTTGGTTAAATTTATTCCTAGGTACTTTATTTTTCTTCTTGTTATAGTAAAGTGATTTTTTCTTAGTTCCTCTTTCTGATAATTTCTTGTTGTTGTACAGGAATACCATCGATTTCTGAATAGTGACTCTGTATCCCACTACTTTGCCAAGTTCTCTTACTATGTTGAGTAGTTTTTTGGTGGAGACTATGGGCTTTATATGTACACTATCATTTTGTCTGCAAAGGACAGTTTTTTTCTTCCTTCTTTCCAGTTTGGATGCCTTTTATTTATTTTTCTTTTCTAATCTCTGTGGCTAGGACTTCCAGTACTATGTTGAATAAGAGTGGTGAAAGTGAACACCCTTGTCTTGTTCCTGATATTAAGGGAAATGCTTTTAGTTTTTGCCCATTGAGTCTGATGTTGGCATTCTGTTTCTCATGTATGACCTTTATCATGTTGAGGTATGCTCCCTCTATTCTCACTTTGCTGAGTGGGTTTTTTTTTATCATAAGTGGTTGCTGGTTTTTATCAAATGCTTTTTCAGCATCTACTGATATGATCATTTGATTTTTGTCTTTCATTTTGTTTGTGTGATGTATTACATTTATTAATTTGCGAATGTTACACCATCCTTGCATCCCTGGGATGAATCCCACCTGATTGTGGTGTATAATCTTTTTAATGTGTTGCTGGATCCGGATTGCCAATATTTTGTTGAGGAATTAGCGTATATGTTCATCAGTGATATTGGCCTGTAGTTTTCTTTTTTGTGTCTTTATCTGCTTTTGGAATTAGTATAATACTGGCCTTCTAAAAAAAAGTCTTTTTAATGAAATTCCTATTCCATGTACATTTGGGTGTTTTTCACTTTGGAAAGTAAAATGTAAAAGAGTAAAGGGAGATACTACTTTCAAATCTTTGAGTATTTTTATAATTTATATACATTTTTATATTCCTATATGTGATATATAATTTCTATATTCTAACATTATTTGCATATTCTAATTCACAGCTTTAAAATTGTTTCTCTCAAATACAGAAACAGTAGTGAAGTCTACCTATGGAGCCTACTTAGCATCTTTGAATATCAGTGACCCTCTCTGAGTAACTTGTACCTTAGTCTTTGGAGCACAGTTACAGTAAATATAAACAAGAGACAGGTGACTTGTGGTCAGCTGTGTAAGTACCAGAGTTGGCAGGCAACTAGAGAGGGATCTGATTTAAAAATAATGAAAATAAACCAAAGGAAGTAAGGTGTAACATTATTACCAGGCTAAAATTCTATTACGCTGCTTGCATCAAAAGGAAGTTCAGAGAAAGATTATTACAGTATAACAGCTATTGAGGAAAAAGAGTCACCAAGAGAGATTTTAATAAAAGTGAAAACTTTATTATCAGATTGAGGGATAAGGAAGGCAAGAACTTGGTCATGTTGGCTTTTCTAGCCAGCATCCTTTAAGTTCCTCCTTCCTATACCCTATATTCTTTAAGTGTCCAGCATTTTTTTTTTGGTTTTTGTTTGTTTGCTTTTATGTGTATATATTTTTATACTCATAATTACATTTAAGCTTTTGTAAAGGAAGTGGTGAGTCAGTTTTTTACTTTTCTTTTTCAAGTTTTATTGAGATGTAATTGATATCTATCACTGTATTAATCCAAAATGTACAACATAATGATTTCACATATATGTATATATTGCAAAGTGATTAGCACAATAAGTTGAGTTCACATCAACCATCTCACAGTTCCAATTTTTTCTTCTGATAAGAACTTTTAAGATCTACTGTCTTAACAACTTTTTTAAGTTTTGTTAACTGTAGTCTCTCTGCTATACTTCATACGCCCAAGACTTACTTGTCTTGTAACTGGAAGTTTGTACCTTTTGACCAGCTTCACCAATTTCTCTTATCTCTGACCCCCACCTCTGGCACCTACCCATCTGTTCTCAGTATCTATGAGCTCAGGGTTTTTTGTTTAGATTTCACATATAAGTGACATCATGCAGTATTTATTTTTCTCTTTTCTGATTTATTATATGTGTGTGCATGCTACATTTTCTTTATTTATTCCTTTGTCACGGGACACTCAGGTTGTTTCCATGTCTTGGCTATTAAAAATAACACTGCGATGAACATGGGGGCACAGATGTCTTTTCGAGATAGTAATTTTGTTCCCTTCGGGTAAATACCCAAAATGGAATTGCTGGATCATGTGGTAGCTCTGTTTTTAGAGAAACCTTCATACTGTTTTCTATAGGAGCTTTATCAGTTTACGTTCCCACCACAGAGAGTTCCCTTTTCTCCACATTGTAGCCACATTTGTGACCTCTCATCGTTTTTAAACAATAGTCATTCTAAGTAAGATGATAACCATTGTGGTTTTGATCTGCATTTTCTTGATGATAGTGATGTAGAACATCTTTTTTCATGTGCCTGTTGGCCAATTGCATGTCTTCTTTGGGAAAATGTCTCTTCAGATTCTCAGCCTATTTTTAAATCAGATCATTTGTGTTCTTTGCTATTGAGTTGTATGTATTCTTCATATATTTTGGATATAACCTGTTACCCAGTATATGGTGTGCAAGTATTTTCTCCCATTCAGAAGGACACCTTTTCATTTTGTTGTTGATGGTTTCCATTGCTGTGCAGAAGCTTTTTAGTTTGGTGTAGTTTCACTTATTTGTTTTTGCATTTGTTGCCTTTGCAGCAAAATATTGTCAAGACAGTGTGTTCTCCTCAGAGTTTTATTGCTACAAGTATTATGTCCTTTAACCAATTTGCATTAATTTTTGATATGGTATGGATAGTAGTTGAGTTCCATTCTTCTGCATATGGCTGTCCAGCTTTCTCAACGCCATTCATTAAAGAGACTACAGTTCTGCATTGTGTGTTCTCGGCTCCTTTGTCTTGGACCATGTGTGTGTGGATTTATTTCTGGGCTCTCCATTCTGTTCTGTCAATTTATGTGTCTGTTTTTATGCCACTACCATACTATTTTGATTACCTTAGCTTTTTAATATAGTTTGCAATTAAGAAATGTGATACTTCTGGCTTGGTTCTTTTTCCAGATTTTCTGTGGCTATTTGGAGTGTTCTGTGGCTCCATACAAATGTGAGATTGTTTTTTCTATTTCTGTGAAAAATGCCTTTGGAATTTTGATAGTGATTACATTGAATCTGTAGATTGGTTAGGGTAGTGTGAACATTTTAACAATATCAATTTTTTCTAACCTATGAGCATGGAATATCTTTCCATTTATTAGTGTTATTTTCAATTTCTTTCATCATTGTCTTTTAGTTTTTAGTATATAGGTCTTTGACACTCCCTCCCCCCCAGTTAAATTTATTTCTAGGTATTTTTGTTATTGCAATTGTAAATGAAATTTAAAAAAAATTTTTTTCTTATGATATATAGAAATGTAATCGATTTTTGTATTGATTTTTGTATTCTGTAACTTTACTGAATTCATTGATTGGTTCTAATAATTTTTTTGTGTGTGGTGGAGTCTTTAGGGTTTTCTATATATATTATCATATTAACTACAAATAGAGACAGTTTTATTTCTTCCTTTCCAATTAGTGCCTTTTCTTTTCTTGCCTCATTGTTCTGGCTGGGACTCCCAGTATTGTGATGAATGAAAGTGGTGGGATTCAGTTTCTTCATGTTGTTTCCCATCTTTGAGGAAAAGCTTGAAGCTTTTTAACACTCAGTGTGGTATCAGCCCTGGGTTTTCATATATGGCCGTTACAACGTTGATGTGTGTTTCCTCTGTACCCAGTGTCTTTTTTTAGAGTTGTTACCATGACCGGCTGATGAATTTTGCCAAATGCTTTTTTGCATCTATTGATGTGATTGTATGATTTTGACCCTTCATTTTGATAATGTGATGTATCATGCTGATCGATTGTGGATGTTAAATCATCTTTGTATCCCTGGAATAAATCCCACTTGATCATGATGTCTGGTTTTTTAATGTAGTATTGAAATTCGGCTTGCTTATATTTTATTGAAGATTTTGCAGAGATATCGGCCTGTAATTTTCTTTTCTTGTAATGTTCTTATCTGTGTTTGGTATCACAATAATGCTGGCCTAGTAAAATGAGTTTGTAAGTATTCCCTTCTTCTTTTTTTTTGGGGGGGGTAATAGTTTGAGAAGGATTGTTACTAAATATTCTTTAAGTGTTTGGTAGAATTTACCCATGAAGCCATCTGGTCCTGGACCTTTGTTGGTATGTTTTTTTATTCCTGATTCAATCTTCTTACTAGGAACTATTTAGAATTTTTGTTTCTTCCTGATTCAGTCTTGGTAGATTGTATATTTCTAGAAACTTACCCATTTCTTCTGGCCCCAATTTGTTGGCATTTAATTGTTCGTAGTAGTCTTTTATGACTCTTGGCGTTTATGGTGTCAGTTGTAGTATCTTCTCTTTCCTTTCTGATTTTACTTATAAGTCTTCTGTCTTTGTTTCTGGGTCAGTGGCGTCTACTTTTTCCCAACTAGATATGAACAGTGAAACTGACCCCATCCCAGCTTTAATTTAATGGCTTCTAATTAATCTAAGCCAATTACAGCAATCCCATTCTCCCTATTAAAGGTGGGTTTAGAAACAGACACATGACCCAGTTCTGTCTAGTGAGATATGTGGGTAATATGCTGCGAGACTTCTGGGAAAGATCACCTCTCTTCAAAAAGAGAGAGAGAGAGAGAGAGAGAGAGAGAGAGAGAGAGAAAGAGAATAGTAAATGAGAAAATAGTATGCTGACTCCCAGAACCACTGCATTAGGAAATTTGTAATTGACTTTATGTTACAGTAAACATCAATGATTTCAAAACTATTGGTAGAGAATGTATTGGAAGACATTAAATCCAACTCTGATTTTTTGTTACTTTGTTATTTAAAAAAACAAATAAGGATTTATTTGTCTTAAGCATCAAGAAATTTGGAGATAGGTACTTAGGGTTGTCTCAGGTACTCAGACTGTATTTTTCTGCTGCTCCATCCTTAGCTTTCATTCTCCTGAGTGTCCTTAAAGGTAACCGGGTGGCTGCTGCACCTCCAGGCAGGAGGAAGGGGAAAGGCCATTGGACGAAAGGCCAGTTGAGTCTGCTTGCTTTTGTCAGGAAGAAAAAAGCTTTTCTGGAAGCCCCACCTTGAAATCTGGGAAATTGTGGTTTTTTGGCAGATACTTGTGGTGTATCTATTTAACCTATCCTATCTTCTCAAATTCAGCTTCAACTGTATTAATTCAGTAACTTTGCTACTTTTTGCTCATGTTTAACAAACTAAAGTTAGTATGTTATACTCAGGTAAGACATTTAGTTCTCTTTTTCCGAATTTAGAGCTCCTGAACAAATGTGTAAATTTGTGCTAAGTCCATACAAATATTTTTCATTTGAACCAGGTATTGTAATAATTTAAAAATGAGTTTTGCAGTTCTAATGTAAAGTTTTTCTATCTGAGAAGAACAGAAGACCTATTTGAGCATCTGAACTGAACTCCTTTATAAGAATTATAATACAAGCTGTCTTTTTCCCGGGTCCCTTTTGAGAAAGGAGATTCATAGTCCATTAAAAGACAAACTGAGCGGTGTTTAAATGTAGTATGATATTGCGTCCAGGGTTTATCTACACGGACTTAGCTGTCCTTAAGTTGTAAACTGAACTCTCCTTCTTGCCCCCACCTCTGTCCTGTTCACGGACATGTTTATTCTCAGTCATTAAGATAAATAATTAATGTAAGAATTTACAGGATAACTTAAGAGTGAAGGAAAATGTGGTTTGGAATGAACTGCTGGGGGTGGGGAGGCGGAGAGGCCTGCTGCAGACGGGGTGGGCCGCACTTTGGACGGAGTGCCGCCTAGAGTAGCCTCCTGCTGTGAGGACGGTTCAGCGGGACGGGATGGAATGCAGCCTTCAGTTGTTGCTGGCCGGTGGGGATTAGGCCTTGATCCACAATGCGCCTCATTTTAGGGCTCTCTCTATTTATGTCTAGGGTAGATGTGGGAAATAGTTTCTGACCTGTTAAGCCGAATGGTAGTTTAAGTTCATCTCAGTAATTGAAGAAAATAAATGAAGTTTTTATATGTTTTACCTACGATATTTTTCCCTACTGTGGCTGAAGAGGCCGCAGATCATAAGGGAGTAGATGAAGTACATATGCTTCAGGATTGTTTTGAAATAAAGAACTAAAGGAATAAGCCATTTCACTAACATTCATCACTCTCCCATTTTCTGTGCCATGTAACGATCTCTCTTAATATATGAAAGTATGTTTTATTTTTCCTGATATTACTGTGCAGGAGGAGAGGAGTGGGAAACCAGATGAGTTTATTTCTGCATCTGAACTAGAGAACAATAAAATTGAGTAGTTACATTGCCACAAATTTTTAATCAGCTTTTTCAAAGTTATTTGCAGTTATTGTGGACTGTACTGCATGCTGAGGCTACTTGGAAACAGTGACCAGATTCTTGATCGTTGTCAGGAAGCTGCATTCAGAGAATGAGAAGAACACCCCCACTGGACGAGTTGCAGCCACCACCGTATCAGGATGACAGTGGTTCTCCCCACCTCTCATGCACACCCTCAGAAATTGGGGACAGTAAATGTGAATTTTCCCACTGCAGCAACAGTCCGAGATGCTCCTATAGCAAGTGCCCGAGTGAAGGAAGCACAGGTCGTGGAATAGAAAGTTTTCATAACAAAGGATGCGAAGAAGACGTGCCAAGTGACAGCACTGCAGTCCTGAGCCCTGAAGTAAGTAAAAGACACAGAACTTGTTAACGAGTGTTATGTGGAGAATAATAATCCTGTGCTTCTCCTCGTGGTAAGAAGGTTTTACCACTGTCTCGTCCTTTGTGGCTTAATTATACCAGTTTCTATCCTAGATGTGATCTTTACCCAGCTGACTTAGCAGGGGCGTCCCGACCAGTCTGCAGCTCCCCCTTCAAAAGAAAATGGGTAGCTAAAAATGAGAGCAATGCTCAAAACATTGAAAAATTACCTTCCCCCAAGTTTCAACCTCAACAAAGAATTTTTTTAATTTTTAACATTTTCAATAAAGCATTCTAGAATTATTTACTTGTTTTTTTCATGCTGAGGTTTCTATTTATGTTTGTGTCTTTTTAAGAATTACTTTTTTGGGGTATTTTTATTATTGGTAAGTTGTCCGTTAATATTTTACAAAATAACATTTTTGCATTTTCCTATCATAGAATAGGGAAGAGAGAAGGCATGCTCAGCTTTACTAATAGCATTTGGATTCATGGCGTAATGCATTCAGGGGGGTTGAGTGGTTGCTATTAAGTTATTTACTCTTGTTGTTGTTGTTGGCACTATTACACATGTCCCCATTTCCCCCTCTGTCTGCCTCCACCCATCCCCAAAAGTTATATTCTCTTTTGGAACAAAAATGTGAAAATGACTCCAAAAATAGGGTGTTACACATTTGAAGTCTTTCCATGTTCAAAAAAAGGTTTTTTAAAAATATTTCTATAAAGATGAAAATTATCAAGGTAATCTAGAGGTTTTCTAAGGTAGTATTTACTTTTATTCTATTTAGATGGCAAGTTTTTACAACTTCTATCCTAGACAACATTTTGTGAAACTCTGGTGTGTCATTGTTCTTACCGGGTGAATTTTCATCTGCCAAAATTTCAAATACAAAACAAGAAGTATGAGGAGGAAGGTGAGCTCAGTTGCACACGTAGGATAGGGTGCCAGTGGTACAGGCGGCAAGACCGCGCTGTGCGAATCCTGCCTCACGTTAACGCCCACGTGCCCTGTCTCGCTCTTTCTGCTGCATCAGCTTCCCCTTCCCCCAGTTACGTGTGGAAACAAGGACAAGGGTGAGATAGCAGCAGGGGTGCCACGGGCTAGAAACACGAAACTTATTTTATGGGAGCAGTACAGCGGCAGGTACTCCTGGTCACCAGTGAGACCTGCCAGTTAGCCTGCTAAATAGGCATAGGTTTTATCTGCATTTCTTAACAACACATGGGTGACAGCTGTCCGCCCAGAGGTGACATGGTCGTGGCTTGGGCTTTCCATCCCCTTTCATAGGTGATACTCATTTGCTATATCATATTTTCTATTTGTTCTTACCTATCTTTAACATATTTTAAAAGTTATTAATTTCATTACTGTCTATACTTAACACATTGTCAGAATCCTGCCTATCTCTGTAAGGTTACCTTTGCTATTCATTACCTATAGTTAACACAGCCTGTGAGTTTTGCCCATTTGGCAGAAGCTGTTGACTTGCTCTCTGGGTTAACACTTCTTATGAGTCTCCTCCCATCCTGCTTGGTTTTGTGTCTTCTGCAGCAGAATCGATTATATTTAAACAGTAGAGCAAACGCACATTACATAATATTTAGATAATAGCGTATGTTAGTACAAAATTCACTCTTGTGTTTTTAAGTTTATTTTACTCCCCACTATCCCTCTAATGGATATTAATCCAGTACAAAATTTTTACTTTCCTCTTGCTCCTAGAGCCTCCCCACATACACTGCTGAACTGGGAGGGGAGCAAGGGTTCGGAAGAGTTCCGTGGCAAGGAGTTCATAAACTCTGTTGATGACCTCTTGCTAGCTGAAGACCATTCAAAACTTTAATAAGAGACCTTGAAAGGAAGAATTATTTTCTAATCGCTCATTGCAGAATACAAATATTAGCTTAATCTGTAAAGGTCCCCTTCTTTTAACCCTTGGTTTTGTGAGAATTGTCAGAATGCCAAGAAAAAAGTTAGGAAGGCGCCAAGAGAAACAAAACTCAGGAAGAGCTAGCTATCCACAACCTTATTAAAAACTTTTATCGCCCTGAAAATCTTATTGTCATGGCACTATTTTAGAAAATATTTAATTGAAATATCAAAGCCATGTAATTAATCACCCTTAATTATCATTATGAAGTGACATGCATTAAAACATTTTGCTCTAAACTGTACATTTTTTTTTACAGAGTAAGAATGCATTTACTCTGATTGGATTCTATACTATTAAAAAACGAAACAAAACAGTTCTTCTAGGAGACTGTTCCCTCTGCCAAGTGTTCCTCATCTGTCCTCTTTTTTTCCCATATATATATATAGCCAAGTGAATAGATGGGTAATATTTATAAGGTCAAAAACTTGTGTCTTTTTGGTTTTCTTCTGCATCCCTCCCACCTGAACAGGGGTTTGGCACATAGTAGGTGTAATAGTTAGGGTAAGTATTAAGCTGTTATAAAACCAGGAGCCAAATATAGTGGGTAAAACCCTCAGAAGATTTCTTTGTCTTTCAGTAATAAATGTCCAGCGTGAGTAGGTAACTTGCCTCTGCAACATCAGTCAGGGGCCCAGTTCCTTCTTTTTGTTACTCTGTCATCCCTCGGGTGTTGTTCTGGTCCACATGTTACGTAGTCCACAATGACCCACACATCCTATCTCAGTGTCTGCTCTTCTGTGGGAAGTGTGGGACAGAAAGAAAGTGAAGGGCAAGTAATTTCTTCTATACACCTGATCTGTGTGTTCCTTACATAGCCTCTGTTGGCCTCCTGTTGGCCAAGGCTGAGTCTCAAGGTCATCATACTAGAAGGAAAGTTTAGAATTATAGTCTTTTCTAGACACTGTGTCTCTGGCTAAAACTCGGGTTGTGTTTTTGAGAAGTGCAAGAAGAGAAGATTGGTAGTCAACAGTGGTAGACACTAAGTAGAAGTTCAGAAACATTTAGGAAATTACAACATTGCTTCACATTTCAAAATGAAAAACATTTAAGATGTATTAAAATACTTGAAGGGGCAGGTGGTATAGTTGAAGGTCAGAGACCGGGGTCCGGCAGTCTGTACTAGCTGAAATTCTATTTACGTTCCAGACGGTTACACTGGCCGGAACTTGAGACAATTCCAGGGAAAACGAGTACAATTTCTTTTCATCGCATAATTAAAATGAACAGATTTCGTCTTTCTTGAACTTTTGAAATGTGTATTATTCTGCCATTTTCAGTAGTAGTTAGTACCAGAAATAATAAGACTTTTAAATTCAAATTAAAAATAGTGTATGTTACAGAAAACAAGTATTTGGCTGCAAATATTTTGAGGCCTTTGTATTTATACTTTTGTATTTCACATTTCCATTGATTTTCGGCCTAAATGTGTTTACATTCTATTACGGATGGGGGTATTTTAGAACGAACTCTGAAAATGGGACCGGTTTTTCAGTAGCATTATACTTAAATTATTTATGTTCTTCTGTTCTCCAGCCTAATGTTGAGCTGTCAGTTACATTGTTCATAATGTTGAAAGTAAAATTTAGTAGTTTCCTACACGTTGAAATTCTCATTATAAAAACATATCCCAACTTCCTCAAAATTGTGATGGTGAATATTAAGTTCTGTCTCTTTATGCTAAGTTTTTGAGTTTAACCTACCACTTAAAACTACCGTGGCCCTGTAGAGTGGCTTGCACTTGTAGTAGACTGTTAATTATTATTACTTTCTTTGTGATATCAAATCAAAACAGTTCTCACATCATCCTTCTATCAGGTATTTATGTACATGCTAGATTAAGTAATAGAGTTAAAACTGAAAACGTTTAAATTTGCTTTTCTTAGGATATGTCAGCTCAAGGATCATCTTCACAGCTTCCTAAACCTTTTGATCCTGAGCCAGAAGCTAAATATGGCACACTGGATGTGACTTTTGACTATGACTCACAAGAACAGAAGCTTCTGGTAACAGTGACAGCTGTCACAGATATCCCAACATATAACAGGACAGGTGGCAACTCATGGCAAGTACACCTTGTTCTTCTACCTATAAAGAAACAGAGAGCAAAAACGAGCATCCAGAGAGGACCATGCCCTGTCTTCACAGAAACATTCAAATTTAACCATGTTGAATCTGAGATGATTGGAAATTATGCGGTTCGATTTAGACTGTATGGTGTACATCGCATGAAAAAAGAAAAGATTGTGGGGGAAAAGATTTTTTATTTAACAAAATTGAATCTTCAAGGGAAAATGTCACTACCTGTGATATTGGAACCTTCTTACAATCATTCTGTGAGTATCTGATCGAATAGCCCACATGCGGTTAAGTTCATGGTATGCACAATTTTAATACGATATACCCAACATCCTTTTCATTCTATTTTTACATAGTAATACTACCTTTACAAAATTTCTAAGCCCTGAATAGGTAGGTATAAATTTTTCTCATCCATAAAAGTTGCCCTTGAAGATTATATATGGTTTATTTTATATATGATGTGTTTTTATGCTTCACAGAGTCTATCCCAGTATCTTAAACACTTGATCCTTTGTTAAATATTTATTAGATGGTTGATTATGACATCAGCTGAACGCCATATAGAATACATTGTTTCCTTTCCAGGCCAGAAGTAGGTGATGCATTAAGAACTATCTAGCTCCATATCTTCTTCGATCCTGTTTGCTTGTGGAGAAGAGGTGCTGCTGCCTAGATCGTGACTGACTGTCTTTCCAGAACTGCTATGAAATAATTTTTAAAGGTTCAAAAACAGTGGCCTTGTTATATTTTCCACCCTTTTAAACAAAGGTTTTGTAGTATTTGTGGAAGAATACTTAAATATGGTGCTATGAGCTGCTGTTCCTTTCCTCTTTTTCCTCTAGGTTCTGATCATACACTGTGTGTGTGTGTGTGTGTGTGTGTGTCTCCCACAATTTTTAACTAAATTCCCACCAGGCATTGCAGATCACCAGAGAGCCGCACTGTTTATTTCAACCAGGGGGATGCATTATGCCACATAGTTACTTAGATTATGAGAAAATCTGTGATATGCTGTAAATGTAAATTATGAATTATATTTACTCATCTCTGTTATACTGACTAAAAACATTTTTATATTGTAAATATACAGATTTCAGAATAGATTTATATTTTAAAACAATAGTATCATATTTCAGGGTTGTTTTTAAGCTTTTAAATGTGTAAGCGTAAGTCTGAGATTAGAGTCTCACTGAATTTATGCCATGCAGCATTTGGTCTTAAAGGACCGTCATTCACAACAGAACCCCATGCCATTTTAGCTACTCATCACTCAGACTAAATAATGAGAAAGTTTTAAAAAATCGTAGTAAGAATGGCACAATATTTAATTGACCTTCAGTTTTTTCTCTCCTCTGATAAATTGCTGATTTCATTTTTTTAAAAGGCATTTCCTAAAATTGTCCATTCTGAAATTTAAAGTTGTAACAAGTTATCAGTTTTCCTACTAAAGGCTAAATATTATCCTACAAACCCACAGGGATATACTGTATTTACTGCCACCTTTTGGTTTTTAAATTTTTAAATGTTGACGTGTTGGTGGTTGATAATTTGTCTCTTTAGTTACAGAGGTCCATAAATAGGAAGAACTTTGCCCAAGAGTTGTTACATCTAGAGCCATGATTTAGATAAGAGCAGATGATTTGGATGAGATTTTGGACTTTGAGATGATGAGATTTAGATTCATGTGTTGGGTCTTTTTACTTTGAACTGATAATGTAGTAGGATGAGACTTTGAAGAACCTTAACTAGGGTGAATACACTTTATGTGTCAGAGGTATGTGAACCATGGGGGCCAGAGGGCAGACTGTGCAGGCAGAATTCTAAAATGGTCCTCATGACCTTCATTCCCTAGTGTTACTCCTGTGATTATGTTATATTAAGTGGCAAAAGGATTTTGAAGAGGTAATCAAGGTTATTAGTCAGTTGACATTAAGATAATGTATTATCTGGGTGGGCCTAACTCCATGATGTGAACCTTTTAAAAGCAAAGAGTTTCTCTGATTGGTAGCAGAAAAAGTTGACTTACAGCGTGAGGGTGAATCAGCATGAAGTTCTTTGTTGCTGAGGTGGACTGGGTGGTGGTAGAAGGACCTAAGAGTGGCCTTGAGGAGCTGAGGGGGAGGCCTCTAAGAGCTCTGGCCAACTGCCAGCAAGAATGTAGGGATCTCAGTCCTACAAGTGCAAGGAACTGAATCTGGCCAGCACCTGAGTGAAGAACTTAGAAGAAGATTCTTTTCCCACAGCTGGGTAAGAGCCCAGCTGAGCCAGCACCTTGATCACAGCCTTGTAAGATCCGTAACAGAGAACCCTGTTGCACCCACCCAGACTTTTGACCTGCAGAAACAGTGACATAGTAAATGGATATTTTTAAACCTATGAAGATTGAAATAACTTACTACACTTCAGTAGAAAACTGATACTGACTTCCAGTCAAGATGGAAATGTAGATAGCCACACTTTGCCTCGTTGCACAACCATAGAAAGAATTACAACCAGATCTCAAAACGAATTAATACCCAGAACCGTCAGAAAATCGAGCTGTATGGAAGTCTGACAACCAACGATTTAAAGAAGACACATTCATCCAGATGGGTAGGAGGTGCAGAGTTGCAGAGATGGGCAGAGAAGGGAAGTGGGAGCGGAATGGTGGCAGCAGTGGTGGTGGAAGGGACAGGAGGAATACCTTGGGAATGGGCTATCCCAGCCCCAGGTCAGGCCACACAGCTCAGGGTTCCATCACTAGGAAGATAGATCCCCTTTACCTCTGGCTGTAAAAACCAATGGGGATTAGGGCAGCTGAAGAAACTGCCAGATTTTCACCACTTAAAGGACTAGCATAGACTTAAAACATATGCACACCCACCCACTTCAGGATTCACCACCATGGCAGCAGCTGGAAGGGCGCCAGTCGCACACGGGAAAGGGGGTGAAGTGACTGAAAATGGGGCGAGTGCCAGGTGAACTGTGAGAAGCCAGGCAGCAGGATTGCCCCTCTCTGAACCCTCTCCACACAGCCACAAAGTGATGAAGGGGGTTACCCCACCCTGGCAATTATCTAAGGCTCTGTCCCACACAATTTAAAGATGCCTTTTCTTTTTTCTTTCTTTTTTTTTTTAATTTTATTTATTTTTAGACAGAGGAGAAGGGAGGGGGAGAGAGAGGGAGAGAAACAATGTGTGGTTGCCTCTCATGCACCCCCATCTGGGGACCTGGCCCGCAACCCAGGCATGTGCCCTGACTGGGAATCAAACCAGCGACCCTTTGGTTTGCAGGCCTGTGCTCAGTCCACTGTGCTACACCAGCCAGGGCTAAAGATGCCTTTTCTACAATAGGACATGCTACTAAGACAGGAAGTAAAAGCAGCTCTACCTAATACACAGACACAAACACAGGGAGGCTGCTAAATTGAGGAGACAAAGAAAAATGAAAGAACAGAACAAAACCTCAGAAAAGGAAACAGATAACCGATGCAGAGTTCAACACACTAGTTATCAGGATGCTCAGAGAACTCCTTGAGTATGGCAAAAAAATAAAGGAAGAAATGAAGAGTACACTAAGGGAAAGAAAGAATAATCCACAGGAAACCAACAGAGAAGGGAAGGAAGCCAGGATTCAGATCAACAATTTGAAACATAAGGAAGAGAGAAACATTCAACCAGAGCAAAAAGAAGAAACAGGAGTTTTTTAAAAATGAGGACAGGCTTAGGAACCTCTGGGACATCTCCAAAAGTACCAACATCCAAATCTTAAGGATGCCAGAAGGAGAAGAGGAAGAGCAAGAAATTGAAAACTTACTTGAAAAAAATAATGAAAGAAAACTTCTTTAATTTGAAGGAAATAGACACACAAGTCCAGGAAGGACAGAGTCCCAAACAAGTTGGACCCAAAGAGGAACACATCAAGACACATCATAATTAAAATGCCAAAGGTGAAAAATAAAGAGAAAATCTTAAAAGCAGCAAGAGAAAAGCAGAGCATTAACTACAAAGGAGTTCCCATAAGACTATCAGCTGATTTCTCAAAAGGAACTTTGCAGGCAAGAAGGGACTGGCAAGAAGTATTCAAAGTGATGAAAATGAAGAACAAGCTGACAGTGACCAGAGGGAAGGTAGGAAAAGGAAAGAAGGGGAAGGGTCAAGTCAAGGAACATGTATAAAGGACCCATGGACAAAGACAATGGTGGGGGGAGGATTGAAAGTGGAAGGTAGGGGTTGGGTAGGGCAGGAGAGAGTAATGGGGGGAAGTGGGGACAACTATAATTGAACAACATTAAAAAAGAAAAAGAAAAGACCTACAACCTAGATTACTTTATCCAGCAAAGCTATAATTTAGAATCAAAGGGCAGATAAAGTGCTTCCCAAACAAGGTAAAGGTAAAGTAATTCATCATCACCAAGCCATTGTTATATGAACTGTTAAAGGGATTTATTTAAGGAAAAGAAGATAAAAACCATGAACATTAAAAAGGCAACAAATTCACAACTATCGACAACTGAATCTAAAACAAAGAAAGAAACAAACAAACAAACTAAGCAAACAACCAGAACCTGAACAGAATCACAGATATGAAGGTCATTTGGAGGTTTTATCAGCTGGGAGGGGGAAGGAGGAGAATGGGGAAATGGTACAGGGATTGAGAATCATAAATGTTAGGAACAAAATTGGTGGGGAAGTTAGAATAGCATAGGAAATGGAAGAGCCAAAGAATTTAAATGCACAACCCATGGACATGAACTAAGGAAAGGATTGTTGGAGGGAACGGGAGTACCTGGTGGAGGGGGGCAAAAGGGGAAAAATTGGGACAACTGTAATAGCACGATCAATAAATTATACTTAAAAAATTAAAATAAAAAAGAAAGGTTTTGAATTACAAAAAGCAAAAATAAAAAACAAAAGAAAATGAATGCAGTCCACAGGGTGTAAAATGTATTACTATCTAGCTCTATAGAAAAAGCTTGCTGACCTCTGCTCTAGACAACTAGGAATCAAAATTGAATATTAGAGGTGCAAATCACTTCTTTGTTGAGGTGAGTACTCACAAAACATTCTGTAAGCCTGCTTTCCATCTTGGTGGGATATTCTTTACCAGTTTACGAAGTCTCCAGCAAATACCTTTATATAGCTGTAAACATGTAAGTCAAATCTGAAGGTCTTCCCTATTCTTTTTCTCATGGCTGCTCCCTTAGCATTAACTTGGAGAAATATCGTTTATTTAAAAAAATAATCTCTCTGTGAGGAAGAAATGTTTATATAAAATTCAATTTTATTTCATTGCCTTCTGTTAAATTTACATAAAGTGGATTTTTAAATAAAAAGCTGTATTTTGATCCATTTTTTATAAAATTATTTCTGTTCCTACTATTTGTACATATTTATAGAATGATGTCTGCAAGATGTTTACTTAACAATTTACAGGTGATTTTTACATTTCCATCTTTGTTTATTTCTATATTATTTGGATAATTTATGAAAATCATTTGTCAATTTTTTAAAAATGGAGTCAGAAATGGTCAGGGAATTTGGACCCTGGTCAGTTTAGTGAAGGTGAAAAAAACAGATCAGTTCCTAGTGAGATTTTTTTTAGGGTAAGCAAAGGAATAAGAGGAAAGATACGGCCTTGTGGAAACTTAACTTTTCTTAAGTTCTAATGAGGGTTCTTAATATGTGCCTACTTGTTTATATTTATTAAACCTGGTTCCATATTTTATGTCTGTGTGAATACGGAGAAGTTATAGGAAGTAGACATGGGAGTGGGTGGGACTGTCTCAGGAGTGAGAAGAGTGGGTCCTCAGGAACACCTAGATTTAAAGATTGAAGAAAGGGAGCGGTAGGGTGGGAAGAAAGAGGTAGTAAAATGTCACACAAACCACGAATGAAGTTATGACGGAAGATACAATCAACGTTGTCAAATGCTGCCTAGGGGACCCATATTGAAACCTGTGCACTGCATTTAGGATATGGAGGTAATGGGTAGCCTTAGAAGGACCAGTGTTGGTGAGGTTGCAGAGGCCAGATTCCAAACTAGGCTGGCAATCATGTAGACAACTCTTCTACCAAATTTGGCTGTGAAAACATAGAGGACTTATTTGGAAAGTGGGGGTTCTGGAAAGATGTTTTTCAGATTAAGAGAGACTTGGTCATGTTTAAATACTAAGCAAATGTTGAAATAAAAAGATGGAGTGTAAGCTATAGGAGAGGTAATTGAAGAAAGATATGAATTGATGTGTCTGGGATGAGCAGAGAAGCAAAAATATTTTCAAGAGATTTATTGAAATTATGGACCATCAAATCTAAGTGGAATAAAGAGAGGTGAAGCTAGAAAGGAATTGCTAGGCAGGGGGGGAAGTAAGAACGTTAGTGGACTCTAAGTCCCAAAGACATCAAGGAACACCTATGAGGAGTGGTTGAAGAAGAAATAAGGAAAGTTCGGGGGCTGTGGTTAGAAAGGAGAATGTTTTAACTTAATGTGATGAGATGACAAGGGTCCAGAGTGTGATGGTGGAAATGCACATCAGAGATGAAATGAAAGGTGAACTCACTGGAGATGGGTAAGTTGGCCAAGAAAGGCCAGAATTTTGGGTGGGTTATGCACAGGGATTTTGAAGTCACAAAAGATGGTGGCAGAAATTTAAATGTAAAAGAAGATTGAATTAAGGGTTATTGTTCTCAAGGAATGAAGGAGAAATGTTTAGGGAATGAAGATGAAATTTTCAGGATAAGTTTACTTCAGGATGAAGTTTACTTCTTCCTTTCCAATTTGGATGCCTTTTCTTTCTTTTTCTTGTCTGCTTGCTATGGCTAGGACTTCCAATACTATATTGGATAATAGTGGTGAGAGGGAGTATTCAAATGTCAATTACAATCATAATTTGACTATTAAAATCTCAGATGTTATTTAAAGCCTAATTTAAATCCCACCTCTATAGAAATTTGTTTGATTTTTTCTAATATAATTTAACTAGTTGATCTTTATCTTTGTATACCAAATATTTAGTACTGATTATTGCTTTATAAATGTTGAATGGATCAATGGGTGAATGGGTGCATATGGTGCATATTATTTCTAAGTTACTGCTTCTGGTGGGGGTTTTTTTTGGCAGCTAATTATGCTGTCTTTTTTATCAGACTTGTTCTCTGTCTTAGATTTTAAACTTTGAGAAGAGAGCGTATGTGTTTTACTTTGATGGTATTTTTCATGGAACCTAGAACATAGGTATTTAATGAATACTTGTTAAATTGATTTATCAACATGTTCAGATAAACTCGATCATTTTAAAATTTTAAGTTCCATATATATAAAATTACCTGATAGGTCCCAGTGTCTTTTGGTTTATAGGCTGGTGCTCAATCCACTGAGCCACAGCAGCCAGGGCGGTCCCAGTATCTTTAAAAACAGTCCTATTGGGAGTCTTTTTTGACCTGGATCAAATAAGTGTGCATCTCAGGGCAAATAAGAACACATCAGGACTCATTTTATTTTTAAATAATTGATGAATTAGGGACATACGTGCTTTGTGATTTCACCTTCAGGAGTGTATAATGCCACAGTTTCCTAAGAGTGACCAGACTTCCTCCAGACCTAACTGCAGTGTTGATCTTCTTTTAATAACTTGTAATTTCAGCTTTTAATTTCTAAAATCCCTGCATCTCAAACATAGCCTGTTTTTATGTTAGTGCATTGAACTAATTTAGTTTGATTTTAGTACTACTACTTTTATTTCTAAGAGAGGTAAATTATTGCTTCTGTCTATAATTGAAATATGTATCCCTTTGTGAATCATACTTTAGGCTACATTAGCAAATTTCACTTAAAACTTAGCTTTTACCCACTTTAATATTCACTATAATTCATGTACTACCATTATCAATAAAGATCTACATTTTTCTAAATGTAGATTACACTTCATCCTAAAGCAATTTAAAATAAACACTTCATGATGAACTAACCATCACAGGTAAAAATCACTGCGTGGTGGAGAAGCTGCCTGGGTACGATTCCGCTCCCTAGACAGCAACAGTAGTGAGTCATGGGCCACTTAAAACCAGTTGCAGACTCACTGAGACACGGTTATTCAAAGGGAAATTAAGGGAGCCTGTTGCTGGTGGAGAGGAATAACAAGTCTCACAAGGACTGTTATCAGATAAATCTTTCAATGAAACGGAGAGGCTAAATTAGAGCAGAAAAGGGAGCTTTTTGTGTGTAAATTAGATTCTTAGTTTGCAGGATAAAAAGAAGTCAACTTTAAATGTTAAGCCTTAATAAATTTTGAAAAATGCAAGAAATTGAGTGAGGAAACTGAAAATGTGTGAGTAAACCTTTTAGTATTTAGTGCAGAGAATAAAATACTTGGAGCAACTCACTGGCATTCTTTTAGCTGAACTATCCAAGTGCTAATCTATAAACTGCCAAGTACTGCCCCATATATTCTGTTTAGTGTATTTTATTTTTTAAAGAAATAAACCAGCAAATTAAAAGATAAGCTTAAAGTACTTTCCTCTCCTGCTGTATTTTATTTTATGCAATTAACTTTAACAGTCTGATTACAGTGGCCTACAGTTTGATATCAGGTATTGTGATCCTTCCTACTTTGTTTTTCTTCCTCAATATTGCTGAAGCTATTTGGGGTCTTTTTTGTTTCCATACAAAGTTTTGAAATATTTGTTTTAGATCTGTGAAATATGCCATTGGCATTTTAATAGGAATTGCATTGAATCTATAGATTGCTTTGGGCAGTATGGACATTTTAATGATGTTAATTCTTCCAATCCATGAACATGATATACACTTCCATTTATTTGTCTTCCTTAATTTCTTTCTTCAGTGTTCTCAGTTTTCCGAGTATATGTCTTTTACCTCCTTGGTTAAATTTATTCCTAGGTACTTTATTTTTCTTGTTGCTGTAGTAACTAGGATTTTTTCCCCCAATTTCTGTTTGATATTTCATTGTTCTCTGAAATATATAAAGAACTCATATGACCTAACACCAGGAAGAAAAACAATCCAATTAAATAGGCAAAGGACCTGAATAGACACTTCTCCAAGGAGAACATACAGATGGGCCATAGACATATGAAAAAATGCTCAACATCACTAGCCATTAAGAGAGATGCAAATTAAAACCACAGTGAGATACCACCTCACACCTGTCATAACGGCTGTCATCAGTAAATCAAACAAGTACTGGCAGGGATGCGGAGTAAAGGGAAAGTTACTGCACTATTGGTGGGAATGCAGACTGGTGCAGCCACTGTGGAAACACTATGGAATTTCCTCAAAAAACTAAAAATGGAACTGCCTTTTGACCCAGTGATTTCACTGCTGGGAATATAGCCTAAGAATTCCAAATTACCAATTCAAAAGAATTTATGCACCGCTATGTTTATAGCAGTGCTATTTACAATAGCCAAGTACTGGAAACATCCTAGGTGCCCCTGAGTAAGTGAGTGGATCAAAAAACTGTGGTACATTTACACAGTGGAATACTACACAGCGGAAAGAAAGAAAGAACTATCATTTTGCCAGCATCGATGGAAATGGAGAATATCATGCTAAGTGAAATAAGCCAGTTGCTGAAAGACAAATACCATATAATCTCACTTATAAGAGGAATCTAATGAACAAAATAAACTAACGAACAAAATAGAACCACAGGCAGGCATGGAAAGATGGAATAGTATGACAGTGACTGGAGGGGACAGTGCAGATAATGGTGGAAAGAAGGGGAAGGGACTAGTCAAAAAACATGTGTGAATGATTCATGAATATGGATAACAGTGTGGAAATTGGCTGTAGGAGCAGGGGAAGGATGGGCAGAGGAGGACAAAGGGGGAAATTGGGACAATTGTAATAGAATAACAATAAAAAATGATTTAAACACTGGTTATAAGGATGCTCAAGGACCTCAGAGGGGACCTCAGCAGCATAAAAAAGATCCAGTCAGAAACAAAGGACATGCTAATCGAAATAAAGAACAATTTACAGGGAAACAGCAGTAGAATGGATGAAGCCGAGAATCAAGTCAATGATTTGGAGCATATGGAAGCAAAAAGCAACCAATCATAACAACAAGAAGAAATAAGAATCAAAAAAAACGAGGATAGTATAAGCAGCTTGTTAGACAACTTGAAGAGATCCAACATACGCATCATAGGGGTGCCAGAAGGAGAAGAGACAGAGCAATAATTGGAAATCTGTATCAAAAAATAATGAAAGAAAATGTCCCTAATTTGGTAAAGGAAATAGACATGCAATTCCAGGAGGCACAGAGTCCCAAACAAGATGGATGCAGAAGCCCCACTCCAAGACACTTAATAATGAAAACGCCGAGTGTTAAAGAGAGAATCTTAAAAGCAGCTAGAGAAAAGAAGTTAGTTACCTATAAAGGAGTTCCCATAAGACTGTCAGCTGATTTGTCAAAAAAGACTTTGCAGACCAGAAGGAAGTGGCAAGAAATATTCAAAATCATGAAAACCAGGGACCTACAGCAAAGATTGCTCCACCTATCAAAGCTATCATTTAGAATCAGAGGGCAGATAAAGAGCTTCCCAGACAAGAAAAAACTAAAGTTCATCATCACCAAACCATTACTATATGAAATGTTAAAGGGACTTATTTAAGAAAAAGCTGTTCAAAAGTATGAACAATAAAATAGCAATAAATATGTATCTATTAACAGTTGAATCTAAAAAACAAACTAAGCAAACTGGAAGAACAGACACAGAATCATGGATACAGAGGGCATTTTGATGGTTGCCAGATGTGAGGGGGGTGTAGGAGAATGAGTAAAGAGGGGAGGGGATTAAGGAGTACAAATAGGTAGTAACAGAACAGCCATGGGGATGTAAAGTACAGTATAGGAAATGGAGTAGCCAAAGAACTTACATGCACGTCCCACAAACATGCACTATGGTATGGGGATTGCCCGAGGAAGAGGGGTTGCTGGGTAGGTAGGAAAATTGGGACAACTGTAATTGCATAATCAATAAAAAATAATTAAAAATAAAAATATTGTTAATCTGAAATAAAATAGGTTTCCTTAGTTAACTTGAATCATTCTGTCATAATTTATGGTTTTATAGTATAGATATTCTCTGGTGTTACAAAAAATAATGATTTTTGTCTTTCCTTTACCTCTTGCAGTTGTTTCTAAATGCTGTGCAAAGTACCTGTTCAGTGTTCCTTTAATCGGGTGTCACTTTGGGGAACTGATGCTTAGAACGGGGCTCATTACATTTGTACTAGTAGAGAAAGCTAGAAGAGCTAATAGAAACTAAAAACTGGTGAGTTTGGTGACAGATTTTAGTATACGTTAAACAAGTTTGCCTAAACTGGCACCAGAAGAAAATGCAAAGAATGGTTTGTTTATCCTTACAGTTAAAGCTAATGGATTGACCACATACATTTATTTGCTCTTCTTCCTGCAGCCTCCACTAAAATGATAGTATCATAGTTTACGAAAGTAAGTACACACACACATCCACATCCACATGTTTACTCACAAGGTCAAGACAAACTGGAATGAAGGCATTAGCAGATGTGAGCCAGCAGTTTCTGGTTGACATTGTGGACAGAGGGTGGCAGCTGACTGAGCACAATGCGGGAAACCTCGGGAAAAGTGCATGGGAAAAGGAGGAGAGAGCTCATCTGATCCTCAGGACCACACCTGCTTCTGGGGAGAGGGGAGAATACCATGAGTCGGGATTGAAAGTGAGAGTCACTAAAAGTCTGTAAGTTGTGTTACGTTTCCATCTGGCGTGTGTGGTGGCAGGTTTGTGCCAGACCTTGGTCAGTAAGTATCATGTTTCTTCTCTGCAATAACTCAGTGATTCTAAGCAAAGACCACCTCATACTTGTATTAAGGCTTCCTCACGGAAATTGCCTGGGCCCCACCTAATCACATTTATGCTCACCAGTGAGCAAACTGTCTGAAAATGTAGGGCTTTGGGTCAGCTTTTTAGCGAGGCATTCTTAATTGTGACTCAG
The DNA here is from genome assembly GCF_022682495.2 of Desmodus rotundus. NCBI lineage: Eukaryota > Metazoa > Chordata > Mammalia > Chiroptera > Phyllostomidae > Desmodus > Desmodus rotundus. Next base: position 83,794,350 of record NC_071398.1, read on the forward strand.
GAGACACTAAGGGAAAACCTCCAACAGGAAAGAGAGAACCCAGAATAAACAAACTTTTTTTAAATTAACCCTCCAGGATGAGTATATAAAGGAGAGATGAAAAGAAAATTTTAAACTAATTCTAATTAGTCATTTTCAGAAAAAAGTGGTAAGGTATTATAAAATATAATACCTTATATTGTATATAAGGTCTTTTTTTTTTTTTTTTTTAAGAGTACTCTGAAAAAGGAACAGTCAGAAGACAGGGCTTCTGTAAACTACAAATGATTGCTGAAATAAAACGTGTCGTCGAAGGGTCAGTGCAGGGACCGGCAAACTGGGGCCGTGGCCAGATCCAGCTGACCACCTGTTTTTGTGGATAAAGTTTTATTGCAGCACAGCGCCGTCCACTTGTTTACATACTGTCTCTGACCGCGTCTGTGCCACAGCAGCAGAGCGAGGGGCGATGAGGTCATAGGCTCATCAAGCCAAAAATACTTCCAGAAGCAGTTTTCTGACCCTTAGTTATGAGATAGAAATGAGAAAAACCTCCAGACAGAAAATAAAAATAGAGTAGAAAAACAATAGATGATAAGACTAAAAAAATTAGAGACTTAGACAGCTTAGGAAGATTTATAACATGTCTCAGAGGTGATTTCATAAAACTGAGGGAAGAAAGTTGTGTTGTAATGCAAGAATCAGATAAAATAAAGTCGGAACAGACTCATACAGAGGACATGCTGACAGTTGTCAGAGGGGCTGGGAGGAGGGCTGGGAGGAAAAGGTGAGGGTATAAGCAGGACAAAGTGGTGGTTACAGAGTAGTCAGAGGTGTAGATTACAGCATAGGAGTTAGACTCAACACTGTCGTGACAGCTATGTATGGGGGGGGGGACTTGAGGCATCAGGGTCCACCCTGTAAAGTACATGATTTTCTAACCACTTCTCTGTACATCTGAAACTGATACAGAATAATAGTGAATGTATACTGCAATTGAAAAAAAAATACCAGAAAATTTACCAAAGCTAAAGGTCTTGAGTCTCCAAATAAAAGACCCGAACAGTAAATGAAAAAGCCTGGACGTAGACACGCCATTGTGAAATTTCAGAACACCAGGGTTAAGGGGAAATGCCTGAAAGGTCCCAAGTAACACAAAAATGAATAAAGATTAGAATGGCATCAGAATCTCAGCTACAAAGTCGGATGCTAGATGACGGTAAAGCTAAGGCTTCAAAATTGCAAGGGCAAAGTTATTCTCACTATATTAAGTGTTTTGTATTTATTACCTCCTTATGCCCCATCCCAACACTATTATGGGTATAATTACTTTTCCCCATTTTGCAGAGAAAAATATCTTTCAGTGACTATCCCAGCGTCACTGTGTTACATTTGATGGCTTGGCAATCTAGAAGTATTCCCAAACCTTTCCAGTTTCTTTCTTGTACTTCAGAGAAGTACATTTCCCAGACTCCCAAAGTTCCAAATGCTAATCAGGTTCCACCAACTAAATGCCTTCCTGCCTGTAGCAGGTGGAAGTGCAGCAGAAGCCCTCTTCCTTCTGCTTCAAGTCCAGGAAAGCTGTTCAGGGGCTACTTGTCAGCTTCATGGATGCTAAGAGGTGATTGTAGTGGTAGCAGTGACTTCCTGATCCCTTGATCAAACTAAACTAATTCTGCCTTTTAACTCATACCTCCCCACCTTCTTGGGAAATGTAGTAGCTCCTTTAGTGGGTCAGTTTTTCAGGGTTCCAGGCGTCCTTCCTGCAGGCCCCTCCTAGACCCTGTTCCTCCAGCTCTTCCAACAATTTTGTGAGCACCTCATTTCTGAATGAAACCTCTTCCCTCTACCTGCAGTGATTTCTGGTTCCTTCACGGAGCCCCAGCTGACACAGTTCACAGTTAAGGCTTAGTATTGATGCTGGAATAAGGGATCTGAGATTTTTTCCAGATTTTAAAATTTATATCAAGGTAATTCATGCTATACAAGGACACTGTCAGTTATAATGAGGGTTTGATTCTAGTTAAAATAGTTTTTAACATAATTTCTGAGGATAATTTCATTTCATTAGTAGAAGAGGAAAAAGAAAAGTAACATTCAGTTACCTTGTGCTGGGTACAAATTTAAGCACTTGATGTACAGTAATTCATTTAATCCTCACAATTCCCTCTAAGAATAGTTAACTTTTAGCCTTAGTTTATAGCTGAGAAAGCAGGCATAGAAAGGTTGACTGAATTGCTGAATTGCCCAGGAACACACACTTAGGAAGTTGGAGAGTAGGGGTTTAAATTCATCTGCCTCCACAGTCCGTGCTGTTAGCGATTCTGGGCTCCATTTATCCTTAATCTTAGATGACTAAATTTGGCCCAAAAGAGGGTTGGATTAGTCTAGGGATGTTGTTGATAGGACCAGCTTCAAAGCGTGAACATGTCTCTACTCCCATATACTTTAATTTTATTAGATGGAAAACTCTGAGAAGCTCTAAAATGTCAACATTGTGATTTTGAGGAAAAAGAATCCAATGTAAAATAGGTCCAGAAATGAAATCTCGAAGTGCTTTTTCATCATCAACCCTGGTATCCCGCTAAGAATATACCATAACCAAAATCATTTCATGAAACAGTGCTGAATTCTTCTTCGTTACTCTGTGCCATTTCTCTTTAAATGGTTATACTTCTGGAATTGTTACATTGCTTGGTCCTTTCTTTCATTTCTTTCTGTACCAATGATTCTGAAACCCTAGAATGTGTCGTGAAATATGTTAACTCATTAACAACCCCAAAATCTCACAGCTCAATTTAACGGTTTACTAGATCATGTTGGTTACACAGGTGAGAGGCGTTTGGTCATGTGTTCTTTAGAGAGTGGGGTTCTCAGCACAGAGGTCTGAGTGTGGCAGACGGGGGAGGCGGTGAGGTGTGTTTTTACTGGTAGTCCTCCCCCAACCTCACGCACCTAATGAACATGTCGTGTACCCGTTTTTGTTTGTAGGTCAGAAGTTCGTTTACAAGTCAGTGTTTGGGAGTTTGGGTTAAGGCTAAATGTTTCAAAAGCACCAAAGATTCTAGGGGAATTTAAGTACTATTTAGACTTCCTTTTTGTTGGATAATGAGATAGGCGTATTTCCCATCCCCACCCTCACTCCCCTGGCAGGGGCTCTGGCAGTCTGGAAATGGGCCCCCCAGGGAGTCCATGCAGAGACCCTCCACTGAGGAATGTGCAGTGGAGGCAGCTACTGCCGGCGGCCACTGTGGAGGCCCCCGGAAAACTTCCTCTTAGATGCTCTTGGCCACAATTTGGTCCCACACTCATGGCCTCTGCAAGAGAGACTAGAGGTGAAAGTGTCTGGTATCGTAGCATCCACAGTGAGAGGAGAGCTCTTCCAGCAAGAAGGAAAGAGGTTGGGAATGGCTGTTGAGGGGGCAGCCAGCAGTGTTCGCTGTGGTTTACGACCAGGGATTTTGGTGGCAAGCTTCAAGTTTGTATTTTCATGAGTTTGCAATTATGCTTTTAAAATCTTTTGGAAGGATATATATAAAATAAATGATTTCTCCTTTAAATTTCTCTCCTCTTTCCAAGTATACATTTTATATTTAAAAGCTATTATGATAATTTCAAAGTAGATTTATAAATGTAGTCTCTTCACTAGTGAACAGCTGTCTTACACTGTTAGAGCAAGCGAAAATTTACAACTCTTATATAGCATTTCTTTCTCCCTTCACTCTAATCTATTTTTATCTTTTTTCTAATAAGAACTTGACTTTTTTTTACCTTTGGGCTCATTTGTTTCATATTCCTACATACATATTAGAAATGCCACTCCAAAAAATGAATATTTAAAATGTAAAGTTAAAAGCTAAAATGTTTGCCCTGAAACATCTACCACCTAGCCCTCTTCTTTCTTACAGTTTAAAAAGCAAAACTTCTCCATGATTTGTATCAGAATCTCCCGGAGTACTTTTTAACCAGATCTGGTGAATCATAACCACTGAGAAACAGCCTAGAAATCTTCCTTTTAAACAAATTTCCCAAGTGATCATTGAATAAACTAAAATTTCAAGACCATTGGTATATAGAGTGTTTCCCCAAAAAAACATTGTGGATGTGAATGAGCTGAGGGATATATGAACTTTGGGGTAAGTTCAGAGAATATATTTTTGTCTGTTTTCTGTATTTCCTCAGATCTTCGGATTCAGTTTAGTTAAACAAAGTTTATGGTAGCGCTGAGACATTAGAACTACATTTTCCTAAATTGACAAATTCAGCATTTCCTGGGCCTCAGTAGCAACACAAATTTGGGGAAATATGACACGTGGCCCATTAACAGTCCTCAAGGCCATCTTTAGAGTATGTCCCACCTGGGCTTCCCTGAAATTCACACTGTAAATCACATAGGCAGGGAGTGAAAATAACGTTTACATATTTGCACCAAAGCAGTATACATCATAATAAAGTGATAAAGACGTTGCTGTTTCTACAGCTATTAACATTTCATTTCCTGGGAACTGCTTTGAATGCTCTTGTGAGGATGCGCACAGAAACAGCAGTAACACCACCACGTGCAATAACTCAGGTAGCTGGAGAACTCACTGTGCATTGAGACTCTCCGAAATATCCTTCTGCATTCATATTGTAATGAACACATAAATCTGTTTTGCTATTTCATTTGTCATTAAATTATTCATAACATTCAAAATTTGACTCCGAACTAGTCTTTAAATAGTCTGTTGGATAACATAAGAGAATTGGCATTGTCATTTTAAAGTTTAAGAAATGAAATTTGAAACTCAGGGCATTCATAAATTTAAACTAAAAGCATCATTGTCCTAACGCCTTAGTGAAAGTGTTGTTGAGATTATAATTAGTGTAAAGAAGTTACACAGCACCTGGGACTTAGTAAGCACTCAGTAAATATTACCTGTACCTAATTTCTTCATCATCATCATCACTACATAACTACCACCATCCACCACTACTTGCATCTCTTACCTGTTTAAAAACAATAGTTTAATTTTTGGTGGGAATACACAGTTCATTATCTTCACAGTCCATTTGTCCCCGTTAACATTATAGATGGATAAAATATTTCTCATTTTTGATATTGATAGTCTTACTAACATAGAAGTAGAACTTATAGAAAACAAATGTAAATTTTTGAAGTTTTAGTTTTATGCTAGTACAGTATAGACCACAGGTGGCAAACACAAGGCCTGCGGGCCGAATCCGGCCCTCCGCCTTGTCTTTTCCAGCCTGGCACCTTGTTTCTGCCCGGCGGCAGTGCTCAGCTCCTTGCCCCTAGTGAAGGAGCAGTTACATTTAATCAGTCCTAAAATTACATTTGGCCCTTTGAAGGCAACTGGGAGGCTGATGTGGCCCCCGGTGAAAATGAGTTTGATACCCCTGGTGTAGACCATACTAAATATCTTTTATGGCTTATAGCACTTTTTTATAGAGGCAAGACATATGAAATATTCTCCTTCTGAGTATTATTATTCTATTAATATACATGTGTACATTACATTGCATACATATTTACATCTTGTGTTCATTTTCAAATATTTAGTACTGTATGTTTTTTGGCACTCAAAAAAGTAGTCAGGGGGAGTAGAATTATAAAGAAGTGTCAGTGAAATGGTAGTAAAAATATGAAGAGAAGTTGCCTTTTTAGAAAATTTCACACCCTCATTTAATTAATTGAAATTATTCATGAAGAGCCAGAGATTACAGTGAGTAAATATTTGCATCCTTTAAGATTCTGTCAGTTTCAAGTGAATGCAAACCAGAATGCAATGTGCCAGATCCAGAGGGTAGGTCTGTCTTCAGGCATGGCTTGATCGGGTGACTAAGGCGTTGATTTCTCTCTCTGTCTACTCCCCTCCTCCACCCTGCCTTCTGTATATCAGCTTCATAATCAGGTATCACACAGTGGCCCTCTTGAAACTTTTTGTTTCACGCTAAGTTACATGCCCATCCCAGAACCAATCACTGCAGCTACAGGGATGGGCTACACTGATGAGCTTCAGCCCTGGAGTGGGCAGTGGGTCCCCACCCAAAGGACATTAGATAAGAGATGGAAAGGAATACCTTCACAACTAGAAGGAAGTGATGATTGGGTGCTAAGGAGATAACCAACTATTATCAATATAATGTTTATTTAAATGTCTTAAAATCCATTAAAACTTTATTTTTTAAAGATTGTATTTATTTCCAGACAGAGAAGAAGGGAAGGAGAAAGAGAGGGAGAGAAACATCAGTGTGTGGTCGCCTCTCGCACACACCGCCCCCCCCGCCCCCCCTAGGGACCTGGCCTGCAACCCAGGCATGTGTCCTGCCTGGGAACCGAACCGGTAACCATTTAGTTTGCAGGTCTGTGCTCTATCCACTGAGCCACACCAGCCAGGGCAAAATCCATTAAAACTTTAGTGATTGGCCATACCATGGGTGAAATTCTATTTTAATCAATTTGAAAATACCTCGGAATCAAACATATTGTATTTTGCCATGTATAATGTGCACCCATGTTTTTGGCCTAAACTTTCAGGAAAAGAACTTCATTTTAATCTTTTAATTCAATTTTTTATTTATAGTTAGAGACAAAACTGATTATCATATTCCAGAATATTATTTTGCACACAGATATCATTATTGCTTTCTAGAGTTACACTTTTAAGGCATGAGCTTAAATAAAAGAATGAAAAACATTTGTATAGATACAGAATTAATATCACCCATGTATATATAATGTACACCCTTATTTTTCCCTTAGAAATTTGGGCAAAAGAGTGCACATTATACACTGCAAAGTACGGTAGTTTTCTGTACATCCCTCTAGGAATCTTGAATTCTGTTTCATGCAACTAGTGTCTTTCTGATGGGCTTAATTGGCTCTGAGCTAAGTCCTAAAAATTGTGATTCTTGGCCCTGATTCCACTAGTGTGACTTGGGGAGTTTTTTAAAATAAAAAAGAGTAGTCTCCCAGTTAGACCTGTTGTATCCAAAACGGGAAGGAATTGGGCCAGAGCTTCCGTATCTTTAAAAGGTTCCACAGGGTCCTCTAACGCCTGAACAGCCTCGATTGTTTGCCCTGTGGAATCTACCTTATTTCCATCTTTGTGGAGATGTAATTGACATAGAACATTTTGGAAGTTTAAGACGTATTTACATTGTGATGATTTGATTCTCATATGCAGAGTGACAGCCTTACCACGGTAAGGTTAGTTAACACACCCTTTACCTCACACACTCACCGGTTTGCCTTACGGTGAGAACGTTCGAGCTCTGCTCTCAGCAGTTCTCATTACACAGCCCAGTGCTTAACAGCGGTCACCATGCTGCACATTCGGTCCCTGGGACGACTCATTTGGCAGCTAGAGGTTTGCACCCTTTGACCAGCACCTCTCCGCTTCCCTCAACCCTCCTGCTCTTGCTTCTGAGTGCAGTGCGTTAGGTTCCACGTGGAAGACAGAGATTATACAGTACTTGAACCACTGCACCTAACAACGTCCTCAAGGTCCATGCGTGGTGTCCTGGCAGGACTTCCTTCCTCTTTAAGGCTGTACAGCATTTCTGTGTGTGCGTGTGTGTGATGTTTTCTTTCTCCACCCACTTGTCTTTGGCCATTTAAGTTGTGTCCATGTCTTGGCTGTTGTGAATAATGCTGCATTGAACGTGAGTGAGCAAGTATCTCTTCTGGATAGTGATGTTATCTTTTTCAGATACAAGTCTGAAAGTGGAATCGTATGGTAGTTCTATTTTTAATTTTTAATTTCAAGAACATCTATACTGTCTTCTGTAATGGCCATACCACTTGACACTCCCACCATCAGTGCGCCAGGGTTCACTTTATTCCACCTCCTTGCCAGCGTCTGTTGTCTTCGGCAGTATCCGTTCTGCCAGGGATGAGGGGATTGGCGTTTCCCTGATGATTGGTAATGTTAAGCATCCTTTCATAACTCCAGCTTTTCTATTTCCCTCTAACTCTGTGATCCACTGGTTGTTCAGCAGAGCGTTGTTTAATAGGCGTGTGTTTGTGAATCTTCCAGTTTTCTCGCTGTTAATTTCTAGTCTTGTCCTTGTAGTCAGAGCAGGTATGTGGTATGATTTCAGTCGTCTTTAGTTGGCTAAGACTTGTTTTGTGGCCGGACGTATGGTCTATTCTAGAAAATGTTCTGCATGCCTTTAGAAGAATGAGTGTTCTTCTGTTGCTGGACAGAATATTCTCTGTATGTGTGTGTTCTATTTGGTTCACATCTGCTCTTTTCTTACTGATTCTCTGTCTAAACGATCTATACATCGTTTAGAGAGGGGTGTTAAAGTCCCCAATTATTATTGTATTGCTGTTAATTTCTCCTTTTGCTGTTAGCTTTTGCTTTATATACTTAGGTGCTCTGATGTTGGGCACATAGATATTTATAATGGTTACAGCTTGTTGAATGATCGACCCCTTTATCATTATATAATTACCTTTTGTCTTTTCTAATCATCCGTTTAGTTCTAGGATCATCTCATTATTAATATCGTTATTAATTTATAAATGGTATTGCCGAATTGTGTCCAGTCAGTATGTCTTCCTTTGAAAACTTTGCGGACACTGTTTAAAGGCACCTTCAGGAGACTTGAAAATTCTGCACTTGTTACAAGATGTTACTACTCAAATTAATTTCTCTTCTAGGTTTTAATTTCTTTTTAAGTTTCTAATCCTGAAAATTTAAACATCAGGCTGTTTTGCACATTTATTTCTTGGGGTATTTAAGGGTATTGTTAGATTGTAAAGTACAAGGGTAATTGTGACCAGTAATTATGGGGGAGAGTAACTGAGATTAATTGTGGTGCTGGGTAACTGGAACACAGCCCTAAAGCCACTTTTGCCTTAAAGGCATTTGTCAAACCAGATGATAAATTCTGTTGTTTATGTGATCACTTACTTGGCTCTGTTTAAGCCCCCATCTTGCCATGTGTTTCCCATTTGTCCATCTATGTCCCCCTTTCCTCATTTTCTCTGTCTTCTTTTGGAATAGTTGAATATTTTGTTATTCTATCTCTTTTATTGGCTTATGACTTATACCTCTTTATTTTGTTTTTGTTGTTGATGTTTTATTAGTGGCTGCTTTAGGCTTTATAGCTTACATCTTTAACTTATAATGCACTGTCTACTTTATCTATAGGCTAAGAACCGTAAAACAGTTTTATTTTTCCTCTTTCAGTCTGTGTGCTGCTGTTGTCTTACACTCTAATTCTGCACGCATCCCACACACATTGTTACTGTGTTTTGCTATAAATAGATAGGTTTTAAAGAGATTTCAAACATCAGAAAAAACTTTTTTATTTTTACCTACATATTTACCATTTCTACTACTCTTGCTTCCTTTATGGAGATTCAGATTTCCATATGGTATTGTTCTTTTTCTTCCTGAGGACATCTTTCAAACTCCTTTCAGTGCTGATATGCTTGTGACAGATTCTTTCACTTTTTGTCTTTCAAAAGTCATTTTTGCACCCTGGCTGGGATGGTTTAGTGGATTGAGTGCCAGCCTGTGAACCGAAAGGTCACCGGTTCCATTCCCTGTCAGAGCACAGGCCTGGGTTGCAGGCCAGGTCCCTGGCTGTGGGTGTGCGAGAGGCAATAGATCGATGTCACTCTTGCACAGCGATGCTTCTCTCTCTCTCTCTCTCTCTCTCCCCCTCCCCCCCTCCCTCCCTCCCTCCCCCTTCCCCTCTCTCTGAAAATAAAAAAATAAAATCTTTTTAAAAAAATCTATATTACCTTTGTTTTGGAAACATTTTTTGCTGAATATAGTAGTTTAGGTTGATAGTCATTTTCTTTAAGATTTAAAAAATGTTACTGCATTGTTTCTGGCTTACATTGTTTTGGACAAAGAGTCTTCTGAGTTTCTTTGTTCCACTGTATGCAATGTCTTACTTTACTTTGGCCACTTTAAAGATTATTTCTTCTTGTTTAAGCAACTTAATGGTGATGTCCGTTGGTATAATTTTATTGATGATTTTTTTTTTGGTTGGGTTTTGTGAAGCTTCTTGGATCCATAGGTTTACAGTTTTAATTGAACTTGAGTGCTTTTTGTCATTATTTTTTCAAATGCTAATTTTGGCCCATCTGCCACATTTCTGAGACTTCAGCCACACATGGATGAGACCATTTGAAGTCATTCCACAGCTTGCTTATTCTCTTTTTCCCCTGCCTTTTCCCCTCCGGTTTGATTTTGGATGTCTTGTGCTGCTGTGTCTTCAGGTTTATTCGTCTTCTCTTCTGCAGTGTCGTTTATGCTGGTAATCAAATCCAGAGTATTTTTCATCTAAGATGCATTTTTCCATCTCCAGAAATTAAATATGGGTCTCTTTTATATCTTATTTACCTCTTCATAACATGCTCATGCTTTTTTCTACTGTCTTGAACTATGCAGTATAAAGTAGTCCCTCCTTATCCGTGGGGAAATATTCCAAGCCCCGCAGTGGTACCTGAAACCTTAGGTAGTACCAACCCTAAGCAACTTCTTCAGCTCTGCTGGAAATACGGCAGCAGCTTCTTCCTCGGCAGACTAAGCCTCTCTAGCAGTTATGGTTTTTAGTTCAAACCTGTTACAGAGTCTGTGTAACCATCCACTGCTTGCAGTAAGGGGCTTGGTGTCACTCATCTCCGGGGATCAATTGCTGAAGTCTTTGTATAGGCTCAGTGCCTTTAGACCCAACGTGTTGCCATTAATTAGAACACATTTTCTGTTCGTGTCTTCCACCCACAAACTGAATGCCTGTCCCACCCTAACTGAGCACCAGCACCCACATACTTAATGCCTGTCCCACCCTAACTGAGCACCAGCTCCCACTGTGGCTGTGATGTTTGCAGTCTGAGGCACAACAGCAGAACTGGCACAGGTGTCCTCTCATCCTCTACAGTTTCACAGAATTGTTCTTACCATAGACCTTAGCAACCTGAGTGTACAACTTTTTTCTTTCCTTATTAAGTCAAGAAATTTCACCATTTTACCTAAAGAATGACCTTAATGTCTTACCTTTGGCTTATCTGAATGGCCAGCATCACTGCTGTTGCCTTTTGTTAAGTAAAATAAGGGTCACCTGAACACAAGCACTGTGACACCATGACAGTGGGTCTGACAGCTGGAACAGCTACTCAGTGTCTAGGGGCGGGTGGTGCAGACAGACAGGTATGCTGGGCTGGACAGGGGATGATGGGTCACGTCCCAAGTGGGATTGAGTGGGACAGCATGGGGTTTCACATGCTACTCAAAACAGCACATAATATAAAACTTACAAGTTGCTTATTTCTGGACTTTTTTCTTTAATATCTTCAGGGGGCAGTTGACTGCAGGTAACTGAAACCATGGAAAGGGAAACTGGATGATGGGAGACTGCTGTGTTTATAACACCTGTTTCAATGTTCTTTTCTGTAAGTTCTGTCTGTAATTTCCGGGTCTGTCAATTGACTTTTTTCCTTCTTATGTGTTGTATTGTGTTTTCCTCCTCCTTTCGTGGCATGCTTGATAATTTCTTATTAAATGCCAGGCATTGTGGATTTTACATTGTTAGATGCTGAATTCTTTTGTCCTTAAATATTTTTGAGTTTTGATTTTGGGTGCAGTCAGGTTACTTGAAAACAATTTAATTCTTTTGAGGTTAGCTTTTAAAAGTTTTGCTATATAAAACCAGAGGTTCTTTATAGTCTAGGGCTAATTGAGCCCCACATCTCAGGAAGTATCCTTCTAATTACTCAACCCAATGCCTCATATTACGAGTTTCCTCCACTTGGCTTCTCAGAGTGTAAATTATTCCCAGGCTCGTGTGATTCTCCTAGTTGGTCTGCCTGATTCCTTCCAGTGCTCATCTCCTTGGTTACAGGTGGCTTCCTCACTTGCATACACTAATCAAAATTCAGCTGAAGATCCAAGTTGTATCTTTTGAAGATGACTGGATCTTTGAAGGGCTCTTAGTGCAGTTCTTTACTTTCTGATACTTTGCCTTGTTAAATCTTAGTTTCCTGGCCTCCCCAAATGTTCTGTACTGCTCCCCAAGACTTTAGTTCTCCCTATCTACATTATAGCCTAGCAACTCCCTCTAAGCAGTGACTTGCACTGCCTATTTTCAGATATATGAAAACCGTTGTCTTACTCATTTTGTTTGGTTTCTTTAACCTATTTCAACCAATAGTTAATCCAGTTTCTGTTGCTCTATTCTGACTGAAGGTAGAAGTTACAAGTTGAATTTTTAATTCATAAGAAATGTGATGGACATAAATGGACAAAACAATTTTGGGAGGAAGAAACGTAGAGTACTTATACTGCAGATCTTAATTCCTCCAGAAGCACATGGATGAGGTTGGTATGGTATTAATATAAGGCTGGGCTAGCAGATCATGGTAACAAAATAGAAGGTCCAGAAAGAGACTTACATAGTTGATTTTCAACTAAGTTGCCAAGGTAATTCAATAGATAATGATTGTCTTTCAACCAGTGCTCTACAACACCTGGATATTTGTACGAAACAATGTGAACTTCCACCATATATACAGATTAACTCGGAATGGGTCATGACCCTAAATGTAAAACCTAAAACCGACATAGCTTCTAGAAGAAAACAGAAAATTTCACCACCTTGGAGTACACAAAGATTTTTTGTGTGTATGTCTTTTATAAAATTCTATTTTATTGATTATGCTATTACAGTTGTCCCAATGTTTCACCTTTGCCCACCTCCTCCCAGCACTCCCCAACTCCCCCAGGTAACCCCCAAACCGTTGTCCATGTCCATGGATCAGGTATCTGAGTCCATCGGCTGCTCCATTCCCCGTGGCTCTTCGGTAACTGTTTGTACTCCGTAATCCCCTCACCTCTTCCCTCATTCCTCCACATCTGCCTCCAGTCTGGCACCATCAAAATGCTCTCTGTATCCACTTTACAGAGCAGAAAATATTGCTACCACACATGTCTGACAAAAGACTTGTATCAAGAATTTGAAGAACCCTTCATACACAGTGTTAAAAAGATAAACAGTGTGATCTTGGGCATAAGATTTGAAAAGACACCTTCCTAAGGAAAATATTTAGAGGAACAATAAGCATTTGAAAAAAAAAAATTCTCAGTATCATTAACTATCTTGGAAAATGCAAATTAAAGCCACAGTGATGAATTACTGCACAGTCCCTGGAATGTCTGAATTTAAGAAGGTTAACCATACTGTTGCCGAGGCTGCGGAGTGCCTGGAACTTTCACACACTGCGGTGTGAATGTAAAATACTACAGTCACTTTGTTTCTTACTGAACTTACATATCCCAGCAATCCTATGTGTTTGTTGAAGAACCTGCATCTTTCATAGAAGCTTTATTAATATTAGCCAACAATTAGAAACATCCTGGATGCTCATCAACAGATGAGTAAACCAGATGCCAGATTCGTCACGCCACGACATACATATCAATAATGAAAACTAACAAACGCTGATGGAAAAATGGGGTTGGATCTCAAAAACATGCTGAGCAAAAGAAGGCAGATACACAGGCATATGTACCATGTTTATATGAAGTTAATGGGAAAAAACTAGTCTATAGTGATAGAAATCAGATCAGTGTTTGCATGGGATGGGAAAATTGACTGGTAAGAAGCACAATGGAACGCTTCCTGGTGATTGTAACATTCTGCGTGTTGGTTGGGAGATTGTTACCCAGAAATGTATACATTTATCAAATTCATTAAACTGTACACTTAAAGTTGTATTAATATCATTGTAAATACAGTATCCTTTAATAGAGTTTATTTTCAAAAATAAAAAAATAAGGCAGGAAAGAATATAGAACAGATAGTAAAAATAGAAAGCACAAAATAACATGATAGATGTGTCAGTAATAATGTTACATGTAAATGGCCTAAATACTCTTAAAGATACTCATATGGATTTTTTTAACTATGTTGATTAAAAAAAACTATTTAAAACATTACGTAATTAACATTACGTTAACTGTGAAGAGGCTGATAACCTCTTTCTCGCTGGCGAGTTACTGCCACAGTTTAACGGATACTGGCAGTAAGGAACTTTGTCATTCTTGACACAGTCGGCAGTGTTAGCATCAACGTGTTTGCATCAGTTTCCCTGTCCCCAAGATCCAGGGGGCAATACAGCTGGACCTGCCACTCAGATCAGATGGGGGATCTCTGCTCCGCATGGTCGCTCACGGGTCCACTTTTACTTTATCGAGTTGCTCTAGCGCATTTCCCCTAGGACAGGGATCACCAAACTGACTCTGTAAAGGGCCCAATGGTAAATATTTTAGGCTTCGTCAGCCGCACATGGTCTCCATCATATCTCTTTTTTTTTTTACAACCCTTAAAAAATGTAAAGTCCATTCTTAGTCACAGGCTATAGAAGAGCAGGCCACAGACCAGATTTGGCCCGCAAGATGCACTTCACCAACTCCTGCTCTGGGGCACTGTCGTCGCTGGGCGGTTCAAAGTGTGGTCTCCAGTGCAACCAGTTCCGAGTGATGAGAAGGGGGAGAAGGGGCAGGGAGGAGGCATGCACCATGTCTTAGGCTAGGGCCTAAGGGTAGCATGTACCTCTTCTGCTTACATTTCATTTTCAAGAGGTCAGTCACATGTGTATCCCTAATTCCAAAAGGAGCTGAAAAATATGGCAGCCATGTGCCTAGAAGGAAGTGGACAACATTTTTTATGGACAATCAGCAGTTTCTGTCACAACTAGAAAGGGGAGGGGAAGAAAGAGAGAGAAGGTGGTGTCACACAAGCCAAGGATTGAGTTTCAAACAGGAAAGGGTAATTGGCTTTATTAAATGGTACTACATGGTTAACCAATACCGATTAGGTTTAACGTGAAGTTCTCACTGGTGACCTTAAGGACAGTAGTTGTGGCGGGAGCATAATGAGTTCAGGGATGAGTGCGAGCTGAGAGCACAGAGCTAATGCAGACACACTCTTTTTTTAAAAAGATTTTATTTTTTTGAGAGAGAGGGAGAGAAACATCGGCCTCCTGCACGCCCACAACCCAGGCATGTGTCCTGACTGGTAATCAAAACAGACCTTTTGATTTGCAGGAAGACACCCAGCCCACTGAGCCACACCAGTCAGGGCTAGCTAGACAAACTCTTTAATCATGTTTGACAGTGAATGAAGAAAAGATAAAAGTAAAAAGGGGGGTGGGGAGAGTAGTATATGTGAAGGAGAGTTGGGGATCGAAAAAGAGGTTTTTTTAAAACACAATAAATTTATTCTTGTAAACAGATGACAATTTGATAAAGTGTACTCAACTTTATCAATACAGTGATTCTATAAGACAGCTGGGTTTTTAAAATCAGTGATGAATTGATGGATTTACCTCTGCGTGGTTATATTTCACGGCCATAATCTAACCCAACTTTGAATTGCTAATGAGCGAAAAGGGTTTTTTAAAAATATGAGGCAAGCATGTTTGAAGACGGAGAGAAGAATCCAATGAAGAGATCCATGAAAGAAGTAAACACACGCAGTATTTTTAAGGAGGTTTGAAGAAATAGAAACCAGACAAAATGTGGAGAAATTGATTTGAAGTAAAAGGGGTTCTTCCTCTTAATAGGAAGGAGAGGATCCAAATGTAACAAAGTTTATAGATACTTGGGCGGGAGATTAAGGGAGATTGTACGTGGGGTACATCAGTGTAGCAGAAGGCAAGTATGAGTAAGGAGAAAAGAAAGGGATCAGGTGACTTTATGAGAATGAAAGATGTATAATTGCGAAAGTGGAAAAACAAATTTACTAGAGAAGTATAACAAGAGTATAAGTATAACCAGACAACGGCCCAGACAAGGCTCCATCAAATCCATTCCATTGTGTGATTAATTTCCCCGTACAAAGAAGGAGTTACTAAGTTCATCCACAGTTAGCATTTTGGCAGCTAGTCAAGTATGTTGAATAGATAGAGAAACAAGGAAGTTTAAGGGTAGAAAATGATTGTAATGATGGATCTTGGAGTACAGACCTGGCGGGGGAGGAAGTGAGGACAGGAAGGGACCAATGCACACAGCGTGGCGTTGAGAGACTGGAGGTGGGTCAGTGTAATGGCCATGTGAGAGGACTGCCGCATTGAATTACAATGGGTGAGACGCTATGCTTAGCCTGGGAGTTTCACTTAGTAACTTTGGTGAAGACGTAACCAGAACCTCTGGTGATGCTGAGATCCACGAAATGATGAGACTAGGAGGACGAAATCATTGGAAATGAAAACATCAAGTGACTTAACGCCTGGGAGTGCAGGAAGGGCTGTGTATGTGGAAATCTAATTCACATTAAATCAGAGAGAAGTTACGGTAAAGGGAAGGCCGCGAGCCAGGTGGGAACCTTCAGCGAATGAGCAAGTCTGATTAGATGGTGAGTGGCTGAAACATGGCTGTGGAAAGAGAGGATGGGGCATTGAGTCAGAGGGCAGGGGCTTCAGACTGCACTGTGTTCTACTAAATGTTTCAGGGATCGTGGAAACGTGCTTTGAAATTTTGTAAAATTCGTGTTGATATCATAGACAGGTTTGAGGGGACTTTATCCTATCCATAATTTTCATCAGCTTCCTCCGTTAGCCCGCTCAAGTAATAATGGGAACTCTCGAGAGGAAGAGGGTGTGGGCCCTTGTTTGGGAGGGAAATGCACAGCATACAGCCTCCAGTTCCTGGGGTCACTCTCCTGATGGGCTTTTGGAACTTCCCCACCAGCACCCCCATCATCCTCCCACCATGCTCGTCCAGCAATTGCTTCCCCCATTCTTCCTCAGTAGAAATTTTGGGATCTACTCATCTTCCAAATTATGGAGGGGAAAAAGTATAAGATTGAGTATTTCGATAAAGCCAGCATCATAGAGATCCTTGGAAAGGAGAGGAGGAGATTCAGACTTGTTAGTTAAGAACTGACTAAGGGACTGAGAGTCCCGAGTCCTTTGGGATTACTGGGTGTGAAACCAGGAAACATGTTTAGCCTCTCCAGGCCTGCCCTCTGACACCTCTGAGACAAGCCTATTAGGTAAAATATGTGGATTTGAACTGTGTTTTACAGGAATGCTTCTGAAATTCAAAAACATTTACTTCAAAGTTCTTTTTAAAATTAGAGTGTAATTCAGGATTGTAAAAAATCGGTATAAACACATACTAGGTAATAAGTTTTAATCCATTGGAAACTACATGCTGACACCACATAATCTTTTTTCCTCCAATAGAGTCACGAACAAAGCTGCTTCTGCCCTTATGTGTGTACTTAAATTGTTTATAATTATGTCTTGGCTTAGTAATAGTATGGCTCGGTATTATATTAACCCATTGCTTAATTTGGTCTGTCTGTGTCTGCCCACAAACAATTTAACAGTTTTACTGAGTTGATGCATCATAGTCAATACCAGTTAGTGCTTTTGCTATGATACAGGAATGAGGTAGTTTTAATGATTTGTGTAAAATCAGGGTAAGAGAGTCTTTAAATGTAAGTGATTCTTAGATATAAAAATACTAATAATTGTTAAATTTAAATGATTTAACTTGAAAAGTTTAATTTTCCATAACTTTGTCTTTCACTTTTCTTGGTCAGTGGGTTAGTGGATTAACAATGGATTAATATTCTGGCACTGGAAGGCAAGGTACAAGTTATTAGGACTCTATTAATATTTACATAAAGCAAAACACAAGTGCTGGTTGCCAAACTAATCTGTGCTTGCAGCTGTCACCTATAGCCTTAATATCAGACTTTATTTTTATCAGACTAGCCTGTTGTAAATTATAACTCAATAATGTACCCAGTGTAATTGCTGTACTCAGCTGTTTACTGTGCTTGAGCTTGGAAAGTGATTTTATTTTCTTCAAAGGATAGTTACTAAACATTTTTGAAAACCACTAGATTGAATTATCTTTGAGTTTTTTTCCTGAAGTAATACTATTCTGAAATAGGGAGCCCTTAAATAATTTTTATAACAGTTTTATTGACATATAATTCATATATCATAAATTTTTTACTCTTAATTTGAAATATACAGTAACGGCCTTTGGAATATCCACAGAGTTGTGTTACCATCACCATTACCTAATTCCAGAATGTTTTTAGCACCCAAAAATAAAATCCTGTGTCTGTCAGCAGTCACAGCCCCTGGAAACCACTAGTCTGCTTTCTGTCTCTTTGGTTTTGCCTCTGTGTGAATAGAATCAGGCAGTTTCCAGTTTTCTCTGTGTCTGGATCCTTAATGTTTTCAAGGCTGATCCATGTTTTGGTGTGTATCCACACTTCATTGCTTTTTCAGGGTTGATAATATTCCATTGTACGGATGTACAGCATTGTGCGTATCCCCTCATCATTTGAGAGTCATTTGGGTTGTTTGATTCTTGACTGTTACGAATAATGGTGCTGTGAGCATTTGTGTGGACATACGAGGTCTGTCCGGAAAAAGACAAGCTAATATAACAAAAACGGTTTGTGCAACATCAATACAACCTGGCAGCCAAGGAGAGTGGACTGGAATGCGCATGTGTGAACAATGATGACTTCACTGTACTAGTCTGTGGGGAGGGGTAGATGCTGTTGAGTGAGCATGTGCACTGTGTGGCTGTCTTATTCAAAATGACTGAATGAGTAGAACAACGAATCTGCATCAAATTTTGTGTTGAGCTTGAACATTCCTCCATGGAAACTATTTAGATATTCAGAAGGACACAGCTATGGGCAACTGGTGATGGGCAGCTTCATCACAACAACGCACGCACTCACGCATCATGTCTTTTGCAGAGTTTTTTGGTGAAACATCAAATCACCCAGGTGACTCAGCCCCATTACAGCCCAGATTTGGCACCCTGCAACGTCTGAATTTTCCCAAAACTAAAATCACCTTTGAAAGGGAAGAGGTTTCAGACTGTCGATGAGATTCAGAAAAATACAATGGGGCAGCTGATGGGGATTGGAACTGTGCAAGGTCCCAAGATACCTGCTTTGAAGGGGACTGAGGCGTCATTGTCCTGTGTACAGTGTTTCTTGTATCTTCTTCAGTGTCTGTTTTTCTTAGTACATGGCTGGATACTTTCTGGACAGACCTTGTATGCTATCGGTTCTGACAGGGTGTCCAGCCCCCGTGCTGCATGCAGCCCAGGGTGGCTATGAATGTGGCCCAACACAAAATTGTATCTTTACTTAAAACCTTTTATTTTTGCTCATCAGCTTTCATTAGTGTTTGTGTATTTACTATGTGCCCAAGACAACTCTTCTTCCAGTGTGGCCTAGAGATGCCAAAAGGTTGGACACCCCTGCTAGAGTATATGCCTACATCTGGAATTGACGGTGTCTCTATACTTAAGATTTTTTAGAAACTGCCAGAGAGTATTAAAGTGGCTGCATTGTTTCACTATCCCACCAGCAATGCATTAGAGTTGCAATTTCTGCACATACTGTTCAGTGCTCGCTATTGTCTGGTTTTTTGTTTTGTTTTTAGCCATCCCGTGGGTATGAGGTGGTTTTAATTTGTATCTCCCTGCTTACTAATGACGCTGAGCATGTTTTCAGGTGCGTAATGGTAATTGGTGGTGTCTCACAGGTCTTTGAGGCTCTTCCTTTTTTTCATTTTGACTTTAAATAATTTTTTAAGTTACAGTTGAGATACAATGTTGTATTAGTTTCAAGTGTACAACCCAGTGATTAGACATCATATAATTTACTAAGTTATCACCCGATAAATCCTGTACCCATTGACACCATACCTAGTTATTACAATATGATGGACTGTATTTTCTATGCTGTATTTTACATCCCTGTGACTACGTTGTAACTACAGATTTGTGCTTCTTAATTCCTTTGCTTTTTCACCCATTCCCCAACCTCCCTCCCACCTTAAGACCCTTTAACATTTCATATAATAATGGTTTGGTGACGATGAACTCCTTTAAGTTTTTCTTGTCTGGGAAGCTCTTTATCTGTTCTTCAATTCTAAATGATAGCTTTGCTGAATTGTGTCTGTTTCCTTCACCAAGTTAGGAAAGTGTTCTGTCGTTAATCTTTCAAATAGGTTTTCAGTTTCTCGCTCTCTCTTTTCTCCGTCTGGCACACCCATGACACAAGTGTTGGTATTCTTGAAGTTGTCCCAGAGGCTCCTTGCACTGTCCTCATTTTTTTAATTCTTTTTTTCTGTTCTGATTGGGTGTTTTCCACTTCCTTACCTTCCAAATCTTTTGTTTGATCTTCTGCTTCATCTACTCCACTGTTGATTCCCTGTAGTGTATTCTTCATTTCAGTTAATACATTCTTCCTTTCTGACGGGTTCTTTTTTGTTGTTTTCTAGTTCCAATTTTATGTTTCTTATCTCTTTATTGATGTCCTCACCAAGATTATCTACTCTTCTCCTAAGTGCATTGAGCATCCTTATAACCAGTGTTTTCAACTTTGCATCTGGTAGATTGCTTGTCCCCAGTTTGTTTAGTTCTTTTTCTGGAGTTTTATTCTGTGGTCCCGTTTAGGGCGTGTTTCTTTGTCTCCTCATTTTGGCTGTGTCCCTGTGTTTGTTTCTGTGTATTAGGTATAGCTGCTGCATCTCCTAGGCTTGATAGAGTGGCCTCACATAGTAGGTGTTCTGTGGGTAGGGTCCAGTGGCACAGCCCCCCTGAACACCCGAGCTGGGAACTCCAGATGTGTGCCTGTTTATACCCTTCTGTTGTAGTTGAGCCTTCATTGCTGTTGGCACGTTAATGGGAGAGATTTACCCTAGGCTGATTGGCTGCAGGGACTGACGGTGACCACCATGGAGGATCAGCTGTACAGGAGCCCACCCCACAGAGCAGCACCTTACTTCAGTGGAGTTCTGATGCCTATGAATTCATCCCATGAGTATGGTGCTTGTGGAGGTGGCTCTGGGGTCTCTGGGAAGTACAGGCCAGGGTCGCCCACTACCTGTGTCCTGCTTGGAGCTACCTGGCATGAGCTACAAAGCAGTGTGCAGGTGGCTGCTACTTGTGCTGGGCTGGGAGGTGCCCAGGAGTGGCCAAACTGCAAACCAAGGCCAACTGCTGCGAGTGCTGGGCCTGGAGGCACTGGGCAAGAGGGATGGGGCATGCCCAGCCCAGATGCTGCTTGTCTGAGAGATTTTAGAGAGTCCGAAGCATAAGCCAGGACAGACTGTTCATATGGGAAGGCCACTGGAAACAGCTTGGGTGAGTCCACAAGTTGGGCGCCAGGATCCTTTGCTTCTCAGGGGCCCCTCCACAGCCAAGATACCCCTCCCAATTTTTATTCTCCAAACCCGAGTGTGGGACCAGCCTGTCCCGTACCTCCGCTTCTCCTACCACTCTAACATGGCTTCTTTATATCCTTCGTTGTAGGACTTCTGTTCACCTAGAGCTCAGGTGGTTCTGAATGATGGTGGTTCTGTAGTTTAGTTGTAATTTTGATTTTCGTGGGAGGATTCAAGTGCCACGTTACCTGTGCTGCCATCTTGGTGGGAACCCCCACTCTTTCTTTTCCTGATCATGTCTTACTTCTGATCAGACTGGACTGGATAATCAGTCGGCCTATCCCCAAACTCACTGATTCTGTCTTCTGCCAATTCAGATGTGCTCTTGATCCCTCTGTTGAATTTCTTATTTCATTATTGTAATTTTCACCTCCAGAATTTGTTTTTTAAATAATTTTTACCTTCATTAATCTTCTCTATTTGGTGAGACATTATTCTCCTACTTTTCTTTAATTCTTTAGACATGGTTTCCTTTGGGTGTTTGAACAGATTTTTAAAAGCTGATTTAAAAAGTGCTCTATCAAGTCCAGTATCTGGGATTCCTTGGGACAGTTTCTGTTGACTGCTTTTTCTCCTCTGTATGAGCCATATTTTTCTGTTTCTTTGCGTGGCTTGTAATTTTTTGTTGAAAACTAGATATTTTTAAATATTATAATGTTTCCATTCTGAACACTGTTGTTTCTGCTCTTTGGTGACTCTAGTGGATTAATTCTGTAAGATCTGTGTTGTTTGCAATGTGCAGCCACTGATGAAGTCTCTGTTCAGTTACGTTAGTTGCCAGCTAGTGACTGGAGAGATGTCCCTAAAAGCCTAGTATCAGTAAGCTTCTTCGCCTTTGCCAAGGGGCTCTTTGTGTTTGGGGCCTGCCTTTGATATCCTAGTGGCAAGTTTAGCACTGCGCCTTAGCTTTTCCTTCCTGTGTGTGCAGAGCTTCAAGATCAGCTACAGGTGAGAGTTCAGGGCCTTTTTGGGGAATTCTTAGGCATGTGCAGAGCCTTAAACATGCGTGTGGACTTTATACTCCTGGAAATGTGTTCGAGTTTATCGAAGCCCCCTATGCACCTCTCATTCCCAAGAGTTTCCTCTTAAGCTTTTTGGTCAACCTCTTGTTAGCTCACCTGATACTCTGTCCTCGGGTGGCTGTGATGGTACGCAGTTGCCCTTGATTCTTTCCAACAAATGTCCTAAAGATACAACTGTATCATACACGTATACCAAAAACTCTGAATAAGGTCAAATCAGAACAAAGCCTGAGAAGGGAGCTTTTCAAAGCGCTGTCATACCAGTCAAGTAATGACATGTCTCTGGGAGTCAGGCTTTGGGGAAGCTCCACACCTTTTCGTCCCCCTCCAACGTCTGCTGGGCGGCTGGTGTTCACAGCTGCCATGGCTGGGAGCCTGTGGTTTTCAAGGCTGCCGTGAAATTGAGGAGAGGGGGATTGGAATGAGGTAAATTAAAAATGCCACAAAGCCTATTTTTCTTGAATGAACACTCCTCAAATTATTGCAAGTTTTTGATTACTTCAGAGGTATGAAAAAGTTGATTTTGACAATTTTTTGCCGGCGTTCCAGTTGATTTCATGGCGGAGCAGATTCTCAGAGGTACTTCGCCATTCTGTCCTTAGGTATGTTTGAGTAGAGGCGGGTCACCCTCCAAGCCGGTTTTATCGAAGTCTAGCTCACAAGTGCCTGGTGGCTTTTCCGGGGCACAGGGATTGGTGACACAGTGCAGGAAACTGATTCAGATGGCCATGCAGTGAAGTAAGGCCCAAGGACGTTAGCAGAAGAAAGCTATCAGAGCAGACGTTCAAAGAACCGAAAGTAAGTAAGAAATTAAGTGGACAAGGAAGATGACCTAACTGAAAACAGGAGACTTCTCCTGTGCCAGGTCTCCCCCCATCCGTCCCTTTCCCCATCCCCCATATCACACCTCCACAGCAGAGTGCAGAGATAGTGGGGATAGGAAGCATCAGGGTGGAGAAAAGCTAACTAGCATGCTCTTGCATTACAGAAATAAAGCTGTCTTACAGTGATCTATTTTCAAAGCACTTCTCATAGGTTAGTTCATGTAATCTTATAACTGGGCACGACATGAAAAATGAGCCTCTCGATAGTGAAGTTACCCAGAGACTTAGGGCTCACAATAGGCAGTGTTTCTCCTAGCTCTTCTGACTTCCTGTCTGTTATGCTTTGCACTACTAGCTGACGAGACTGTTAGCGGAGCTTTCATAGTAAGGATGAGACAGTCAATTTGAGATGATTTCTGGAGGAGAATCTCCAGGTTGTGTCTGGCTGGATATGTGAGATTAAAAGAGAGATATCCAAGGTTTCTAGCATTGAAAGCATAACTTTAATACATCACAACTAGCCAAAATACAAAGGCCATTCTAATGTGGGAAAATAAAGATCAAGTTTCTGTTAATTCATTGAAAGAATCAGGGAACTAATTACTGAAATTTAATTTAAGCCAAAAATGTATATATTTTGCTAATTTCCACAAGGTGTCAGTAGAACTTTAAACAATAGCAATTGTAGCAGATTTTTGGAATGGGGTGTCTGCATTTGTTAAGTATAACACAGTTGTGAGTGTATTTTTTCTACCATCAAGTTTTTTGTACTTCAGTGTCTTAACCAATTTCATATATTATCTAGAGCTATATTCAGTGTCTTTCCATCCACAGTATTATTGTCTTCCAGCCCACTGTAGGGTTACTTAACTGTAATAATAAAGTTTTGACTTTTCAGAAGACTCAAAATATGTTGGAGAAACTGGGTCAGCAGGGGGCAGCACAGTCTTACAATGTTTAAATTTTGGTTCTTTGAATGGACTGTTCAGAAACAGGCTGTGAAGAGTGTGGTGTATGGCTGGGGTTTTTTTTTTCAGGCTTTTCAAGCATTCACACCCTTTATTTCAAATGAAATATTATTTGTAACCCAATATATAAAACAGACACGAGTGATATTTTACTAACAAAAATCTGATTTTACAATATTTACTTATAATGTCAAACACTGAAATTTATGGAGCTGTTTGATGAACAGAAATTTAGAATGAAATGTTTGAGATAGTACTGTTTTTATCTTCCATTTACAAATAAGGAAATTGAGTCTCGAGGAAATTTTAAAATATGTCTAATGTTCACAGATGGCAAAATGCCAGAGCTTACACACAGAGCCAACGTCTCCCTGACCAGTGTGGCTCAGCTGGTTGGGCATCATCCCACAAAGTTCAATTCCTGGTCAGGGCACCTGCCTTGCTTGTGGGTTTGGTCCCTGGATAGGGCGTGTAAGGCAACCGATTGATATTTCTCTCTCACATCGATGTTTCTCTCCCTCTCTCTAAACACAGATAAAATATTTTAAAAATATTATAAAATAAATAAAAATTACTACATGGAAAAAATTTCCCCATTAAGAAACTTAAAAAAAAAATAGTCTCACTCCAAAGCACAGGTACCTACAATTATACAATTGCTGATAATAGGTGTTAGTCTTATTACTTCAGCCCTGAAATGCAATTCAATTTTTTTTATTTTAATTATACAGTATATCAAAAAAGTCCAATTTGTACAGATAAGGAGTTAGCAAATCCTAACTATTTTTTAAACAGCTTGCCCAGCAATCTGCAAACAGTTCTCAATTAAATGAAATGGCAGGTGAATCTTTAGTTCAAAATAGAAATGGTAATGGATTGAACCTACGACACAAATGATAAATGCACTGGTGTTCTCAAATATGCTGGCAAGTGGTGTAACTACTACGGAAGTAGACAGATATTCCATGTGTTTCGATAAAGAAACTAAAGCATAGAGGCGCCATATATCTCGCCCAAGGTCACATTCCTATGATTGACAGACCCTGGTAGCCTGACGCCAGAGTTAGCTTTCCTTACCAGTATAGCGTACTAGCTCTATTTTAATACTCATTTGTGTGCATGTTGTTATTTTAGTTTTTTAAAGATTTTTTAGAGCGGGGAAAGGAGGGAGAAAGAGAGAGAAACATCACTGTGTGGTTGACTCTTGCGTGCCTCCCACTGGGGACCTGGCCCGGAACCCAGGCATGTGCCCTGACTGGGAATCATTCAGACGACCTTTGGTTCACAGGCCGGCACTCAATCCACTGAGCCTCACTAGCTAGGACTTATTTTAGTTTTTAAATGTGCTTTAAATAGTTAAAACTATGTTTTAAAAATGAAATTTGCACGTTCTACTAACTACAGTTTGAAAACCAGTAACCTGTATATAATAGAATATAATCCAAAATTTAGAAGGCATTTAAAAGTAACTTTGGTCTGTTATTTTCTAATTATCATTCTATTATTTTTCCAATAGTAAATATATATATTTCTTAAGGACAGTAGCAAATCATCTCAGTTAAAACAAACTAAAGGGAACGTTTAAGACATTTTGGGATATACTAACTTAGTCAGATACCATAAACATAGGAATAACTATGATTCTAGAACTCTGTAAGCTTAGTGATTGATTTTTAAAAGCTCTCAACTTACCCAGGTTACCTCGTATATGTCAGGGTATTTCTGGGGTGCAGTCTGTACTACTTCGGCAACCCAGTTATGCGTTGCCAGTGACTCAGATATCTCAGAGAAAGAAAGCTTTTCAATTTTCAAAAATGTGATAGACGAGTGAGAAGGCAGGGAAGTTAGCAACATTAATTTTGAAAGAAGTCATAGTTCTTAATATGTGCTAAAGCAGTGGGGTTATGAAAATCTTACACAGTTACTGTAACATGTTTCTAGATCTCCAAGATTGATTATAGGAAGTCAGATATTTTTAGTCTGTGTTTTGCTGCAGGGTAAACTTTACAGTTTTCGGCATAAGATGTAAAATGTACACAAAGTACAAGTACTGTCTCAAGAAGAGACCTGTGTCACTGACAACAAAGTAAACTGTGACCTCTGCCCAAGCACTTGGTCGTGTCACATGTTCGGCCTTACGTTGTTTTTCTCAGATGTGGATCTGAGCATGGGACTCCCCAGTTCAAAACGCTGCTCTTGCTGTCCACTGCTGATACAGTAGGTCCCGCTTTCCTTGCCACCACATTTCGCGTCTTTCACAATTTATGATTTTCCTTCAATAATGTTAAGTACCTGCTGAGTGATAGGCACGGCACCAATTTGGGGGCGTACAGCGATACATAAAAACAAAGATTTGGTCCTCAAGTGATTTACAGTCCGGTAGGAAACACGAAGTAAAGGTTACAGTGCATATGGTAAGTCTCCGATAGAAATGTTCCCTAGTGCTAGGCGAGTGAAATTTGGCCTCATCCTTCCTTTGTAGCTACATTTTCCACCTCTTTCCCCACATACACCAGCCACATTGGATCAATTTACATTTAAAACGTGCTGTCTACTCTTGGGCCTTAGTTATCCTCTCTGTCTGAAATGTCTGTCCCTGTGCCTATTGAAATCCTTTTAGGCCACTTTAAATATCTCTCTTCTCAGGAATATAGTTCCTGATACCCCAGAGTTAATCACATCCACTTATATTCTCCCATAAACCCTCTCAAGGCATTTTTATCACTGTCTGCCTTGAAATCAATTCACACCTTCCTTAGTACAATGCCTCGTGCCCAGCAGACATTCCACAAACTTTTATACTGCCGAGTTTCCAAATAGCTGTTTTTGTTTCCTTCTATACTGTCTCTTCAGTGTGATAAACAGTATATTTTCTATTAATCACTTTTTGCAACTAGCCTGAACTCTGGTCACAAATTAAATTACAACTCAATTGTGAGATCGGTAAGAGTGTTTCTAAAATTTATTAAACTGAGAATACAAATACTAGGTACAGGGGTGTAATGGACACTGTTCATTTCCTACCAGTTTACTATCCTCATTACTTTTGCCTTAAGTGACATTCTGTTTTGTTCAGGTAGCCAAACCTAGGCTATGAGGGTTTCCAAAGAAGACATTACCAGCCCCCCTTGAAGGTGAACTCACATTTAAAAAATAAAGTATAGGCATAAAGAAATGATCCACCATGAATGACAGCAGACCCCAAAAATAAGTATATTGGCATCTCTAGGACATGAATTAATAGCACACTGTGAAAGAGATTATAAAATAAATGTGCTTTAAATGAATAAAGAGCTAAAAGAAGTAATAAAAACCAGAAGAAAGCAACATGACAATATGGGAAAAGAGACAGATTTAAATAATTACCATATGGAACTTCAGGAATGAAAAATGGAATTCTTAAAAATAGAATCAATGAGAAATATGAATAAAGGGTAAGGGGAATGGAGGATGGAATGAGAATGTTAAGTATTTTTTTTTGCATTTTTTAAATATTTTATTGATTTTGCTATTAACAGTTGTCCTGATTTTTCCCCCTCTGTCCCCCTCAAACCAGCAACCCCCCACTCCCTCAGGCAGTCCTTCCACCATTGTCATGTCCTTGCGTCATGCGTGTAAGTTCTTTGGCTACTTCATTTCCTGTACTGTACTTTACATGCCCATGGCTATTCTGTAACTACCTATTCACACTCCTTAGTCCCCTCACCTCTTCTCCCATTCAACCACAGCCTCCTCGGGTCCCATCTGGCAACCATCAAAATGTTCTCTGTATCCATAGTTCTCTCTTGGTTCTTCTTATTTGCTTGGTTTGTTTTTTAGGTTCAGTTGTTGATAGATTTGTAATTTTGCCATTTTATTGTTCATAGTTTTGGTCTTCTTTTTCTTACATAAGTCCCTTTAACATTTCATATAAAAATGGTTTGGTGATGATAAACTCCTTTAGTTTTTTTTCTTGTCTCAGAAGCTCTTTATCTGCCCTTTGATTCTAAATGATAGCTTTGCTGGGTAGAGCAGTCTTGGCCGTAGGCCCCTGCTTCATGACTTTGAATATGTCTTGCCAATCCCTGCTAGTTTCTCCTGAGAAATCAGTTGACAGTCTTATGGGAACTCCCCTATAGGTAACTAACTTGCTTTCTCTTGCTGCTTTAAAGATTCTCTCTTTATCTTCAATCTTTAGCATTTTAATTATGTTGTGTCTTGGATTGCGCCTCTTTGCATCCATCTTGTTTGGGACTTTCTGTGCTTCCTGGACTTACATGTCTATTTCCTTTGCCAAATTAGGGACATTTTCTTTCATTATTTTTTAAAATAGATTTCCAATTTCTTGCTTTTTCTCTTCTCCTTCTGGCACCATATGATGTGAATGGTGAATGGTGGACCTTTTGAAGTTGTCACAGAAGCTGCTTATACTGTCCTCGGAGGGGGTTTTTATTCTTTTTTCTTCTTGTTGTTATGATAGGTTGGTTTTTGCTTCCTTGTGTTCCAAATCATTGATGTGATTCTCGCCTTCAGCCACTCTACTATTGTTTCCCTGTAAATTGTTCTTTATTTCAATTAGTGTATCCTTCATTTCTGACTGGATCCTTTTTATGCTCTTAAGCTCTTCACCAAGTTCCTTGAACATCCTTACAACCAGTGTTTTGACCTCTGCATCTGGTAGACTGCTTATCTCCATTTCATTTAGCTCTTTTTCTGGAGTTTTGTTCTGTTCTTTCGTTTGGACCATGTTTCTTTGTCTCCTCATTTTAGCAGCCTCTCTGTGTTTGTTTCTGTGTATCAGGTAGAGCTACTTTGACTCCATGTGTTAGCAGTGTGCTCTAATGTAGTAGGTGTCCTGTAGGGTCCAGTGGTACAGCCTCCCCTATCACCCAAGGTGGGTACCTGAGGTGCACCCTTCATGTGGGCTGAGTACACTCTCCTCTAGTAGTTGAGCCTTGGTTGCTTTTGGCAGATCAATAGAAGGGATTTATCCAGGCCAGTCAGCTGCAAGGATTGGCTATGACCCCTTACCACCAAACTATGCCCTTCATGGAGAATCAGCTGTGCAGGGGCAGGTGGTGGTTCTCTGACGTGGTCTGTAGCTGGCCCTGGGGTTTCCCGTGCTGTGTAGGCCAAGGTCAGCCCCAACCTGTGTTTTGCCTGTGGCCACCCTGCCTGAGCTATAGAGCAATCTGAGATGGCTGATACTTATGCTGGGCTTGGAGATTCCCAGGTGAAGCAAAGCTGTGAATTGAGGCTAGCTGCTGCCAGTGCAGGGCCTGGGGCTCACTGGGGCTGGCTGTTGCTTGTTTGATAAGATTTAGGAAGTTGTGTAGCATGAGCCAAGAACAGCCACTCACATGGAAAAGCAGCTTGGGTAGGCCCATGATCTCCAAGGTGAGTCAAACATTGTTAGCCAGGTTGATGGAGTCTCAGATATGACACCAGCTTGTCAGCTTTGTGGGGAGAGGGTTTACAAAAGGGACAATGGCCTCTATTCGCCTTGATACCAGATACTTCAATTTCTCCCTGTATACCACTGGTGCCTTTCAAGCTGATACCCTGGTGCTGGAGCTCAGTGGGAATGAGCCTGAGTAGGTGATTCCATGTGTGGGTTCTTTTAAGAGGAACTGCTTGGGGCTCCAGAAGTTTTTTCCACCAACTCCATACCCCCTGGTTTTTGCAGCCAGAAGTTGTGGGGACTTATCTTCTTGGCACAGAACCCTGGGCTGGGGGTCCTGGTGTGGGTCTGGGACTCCTTGCTCCTGAGGTATCCCTCCCAAATTTTTATTCACCATATTTAAGGAGGGACCAGCCTATGTGTCTGCACCCCTCCTACCAGTCTGGGTGGATATGGTCTCTTTAATTCTGTAGTTGTCAGACTTCCATTCAACTTGATTTCTATTGGTTCTGAGTGATGGTTGTTACATATTTTAGTTGTAATTTTGATGTGATAGTATGAAGAGGAGAGCTATGTCTACCTACCAAATTTATTTTCTTATAATAACTTCAGAATGAGGGACTGGAGAAAATGAGAGGCAGTATTTGAAATACATAGTAGGTCATCAGATTGAGAAAGCACAAGCTTTAATCAGGATTATAAAAAATGATTCCACACCTATAAAAATTACAGCAAAAAGACGAAGCACCAAAAAGATAATAGTAACCACAGAGAAAATATAAGGGAACAACAATTAGTCTAGCACAAGGCTTCTCAACAGCCTCGAAGACCAAAGGCAGTGGTACAATATCTTTGAGGTGCCAAGGCAAATGAACCACCAACACCTAAATTATCTTTTAAGGGAGAGGGCAAACTCCAGATATATTCAGGGAAACACCAAGAGAGTTTACCACTCACAGATCATTGCTGGAATAATTACTGAAGCATATGAGGGTTGTCCAGAAGGTATGCAGCCAGGTAATATGGAAAATAGAGACATTTATTGAAGAAGAACAAGGTACAAGGAACATTGTACACTGGACAGTGACACCTCAGTCCCCTTCAAAGTAGGCACATTGGGACCTCACACAGTTCTCCCAGGGCCCATCAGCTGCCTCATCATATTTTTCCTGAATCTCATTTCATCGACAGTCTGAAATGTCTTCCTATTCAAAGGTGATTTTAGTTTGGGGAAAAACCAGAAGTCACAGAGTACCAAATCTCACCTGTAGGGGGGGCTGAGTCACATGGGTGATTTGATGTTTCACTAAAAACGTCTGCATGAGACATGATCATGAGCAGGTACATTGTCGTGACAAAGCTGACAATCACCGGTTGCCCATAGCTGTGGTCTTCTGAATCGTCTGAATAGTTTCCATGGAAGAACGTTCAGGTTAATACAAAGTTTGATGCAGATTTGTTGCTGTACTCAGTCATCATAAATGTGACAGCCACACAGCATGCATGCTCACTCAGTGGTGTCCTCCCCTCCCCACTGACCAGTACAGTGAAGTCTCATTGTTCACAAACACACATTCCAGTCCACTCTCCTTGGCTGCCAGGTTACAGCGATGTTGCACAAACTGTTCTCATTATATTAACAGTGGTTGGACTTTTTCTGGACAGCCCTCATATACTTTTATTAAGAAAAACATTGCATTCAAAAGAAGGAAATGAGATGGAAGAAGTGATGATAAACCAAGAGTTTGTTAAACATGTTGAGAATCTAAATAAGCAGAAATGTATCAAGCAGGAAAATACTACTAAGAATATGGAAGATTTGAGTAACACTTAACAAATTAGATTTATGGGTATATGTGGGACCTCTAAGGAGAACTGTTACAAATGTCAACCATATGCTAGGCCACGAAAGAAGTCTCCAAAAATATAAAAAAATCAAACTTCCGGTCAAGATAGAGGTGCAGGTAAACATGCTTTGCCTCCTCGTGCAATCACAGAAGGAATTACA
This sequence comes from Desmodus rotundus, assembly GCF_022682495.2. Classification (NCBI taxonomy): domain Eukaryota; kingdom Metazoa; phylum Chordata; class Mammalia; order Chiroptera; family Phyllostomidae; genus Desmodus; species Desmodus rotundus. The sequence continues at coordinate 83,825,772 of NC_071398.1, forward strand.
ACTAGACCTCAAAACAAATAACACCCAGAACAGAAAATCAGGCTGTATGGAAGTCTGACAACCAAAGACTTAAAGAAGCCACATTCATCCAGACAGGTAAGAGGGTAGAGGTGTGGAGATGGGCAGAGAGGTGCGGGGATGCAATGTGGCATGGAGAGGTGTCAGCGGCGGAATGGGTGGTCTCACATTCATGTGTGGTGGATAAAAATTGGAAGGGATACCTTGGGAACAAGGGACCACAAGCCCAGTGTTCCAGTGCCAGGAAGATAAATCCCCTTAACTTCTGGCTGTAAAAAACAGTGGGGGTTGGGGCAGCAGAAGAAAGTGCCAGATTTTCAGGAGACTCCATTTAAAGGGCCTGCATGGACTGCAAACATACATAGACCTACCCTCTGTGGGATTCAACACCGGGGCAACTGGACTGGCAGCTCCAGAAGCCAGGCAGCCCCATTGTACCCTCTCTGAGCCCTCTCCCTGCACACAGAGCCATAAAATGGTAAAGCAGGTTGCCCCACCCTGGTGATTACCTGAGGCTCTGCCTCACACAAGTTACAGGTGCCTTTTCTGCAATAGGCCATGCTACTAAGAAGGAGTCAAAGCATCTCTACCTAAACACAGAAACAAACACAGGGAGGCTGCCAATTTGAGATCTCAAAGAAATATGACCCAAATAAAAGAACAGAACAGAACTCCAAAAAAAAAAAAAGAACTAAACAAAGTGGAGATAACCAAACTACCAGACACGGACTTCAAAACACTGGTTATCTAGATGCTCAAGGAACTAATTGAGTCCAGGAACAAAATAAGACGCAGGAAGAAACAAGAGTTGCACTAAGTGAAATAAAGGAAAATCTACAGGGAACCAACATCGGAAGGGATGAAGCCATGATTCAAATCAACAATTTGGAACATAAAGAAGAAATAAGCATTCATCCAGAACAGCAAGAAGAAAACAATTAAAAAAAAAAAACAAGGATAATATAAGGTGCCTCTGAGACATCTCCAAATTACCAACATCTGAATCATAGGATTGCCACAAGGAGAAGAGGAAGAACAAGAAATTGAAAAATTATTTGAAAAAATAATGAAAGAAAACTTCCCTAATTTGGTGAAGGAGACAGACATGCAAGTCCAGGAAACACAGAGAGACCCACATATGTCGGACCCAAAAAGGACCACACCAAGACACATCATAATTAAAATGCCAAAGGTTAAAAATAAAGAGAGAATCTTAAAGCAGCAAGAGAAAAGCAGAGGGTTACCTACAAAGGAGTTCCAATAAGACTGTCAGCTAATTTCTCAAAAGAAAATTTGCAGGCAAGAAGTATTCAAAGTGATGAAAAGCAAGGACCTACAGCCAAGATTGCTCTATCCAGCAAAGCTATCATTTAGAATGGAAGGATAAAGTGCTTCCCAGACAAGGTAAAGCCAAAGGAATTCATCGTCATGAAGCCATTATTACATGAAATGTTAAAGGGACTTATCTAAGAAAAAGAAGATCACAACTATGAACATTAAAATGGTAACAAACTCACCAACAACTGAATCTAAAATATAAAAACAAAAATAAACTAAGGAAAGAACACAGGAACACCGTCATAGTAGGGATAATTTGGAGGGTTATCAGCTGAGAGGGAGAAGGGAGAGAATGGGGGAAATGGTTCAGGGAATAAGAAGCATAATTGGTAGGAACAAAATAGGAGAATGTTAAGAATATTACAGGAAAGGAAGAAACCAAAGAACTTACATGCATAACCTGTGGACATGAACCAAGGAGAGGAATTGTTGGAGGGAAGGGGGGTACCTGGCAGAGTGTGGCAAAGGAAAAAAATTGAGACAACTGTAACAACACAATCAGTAAAATACACTTTTTAAAAGACGCATTACCATCAAAGAAATTCAATCAGTAGTACAAAGAATCTCATGAAAGAGAAAAATGACAGATGGTTGAGTTTCAAAGGGGAGTTTTACCCAACATCAGTGAATATATAACACTCTTAGAATAATATGTATTTGATGAAATATATATATATATGTATATATATGTGTTTATATATGTTTGTGCATATGTGTATTTTTTGCTGAATTCAATTTCACAGTGTTTGGGATTTCTCCATGTTTATAAAGAGGATTGGTTTATCATTGTTTCTTATATTCTTTTTCAGTTGATATCAGAATTACAAAAATTTTTTTAAGATTTTATTTATTTATTTTTAGACAAAGGGGAAGGGAGAAGGGGGGAGAGAAACATCGATGCATGAAAGAAACGTCAGTTGGTTGCCCCTCATTCCCCGAACAGGCTGACCTGGCCCACAACCCTGGCACGTGCCCTGACCTGGTATCCAACTGATGACCTTTCGATTTGCAGGACAACACCCAAGTCACTGAGCCACTCCAGTTAGGGCAAAATTACACGAGTCTCAAAAGGAAAGTTGGGTACTTTTTCTTTTCCTTTTTTTAAAAAAATCGTTGTTCAAGTATAGTTGTCTTCATTTTCACCCTACAACGCTCCCCCTGCCCCACCCTCAAACCTATCCCCCTTTGGCTTTGTCCATGTGTCCTTTATACATGTTCCTTGATGGCCCTTCCCCTATTTCCTCTATTATCCCTCTTCCCCCTCCCCTCTGGTTACTATCCATTTTTTCTTTATTTCAATGTCTCTGGTTATATTTTGCTTGCTTGCTTGTTTTGTTGATTAGGTTCCACATATAGGTGGAATCATATGGTATTTGTCTTTCACTGCCTGGCTTATTTCACTTAGTATAATACTCTCTGGTTTTACTCACACTGTCTTAAATAGTAGGAACTCATTCTTTCTTTCTGCTGTGTAGTACTCCATTGTAAATGTACCATAGTTTTTTTATCCACTCATTTACTGATGGGCACTTAGGTTGCTTCCAGCACCTGGCTATTGTAAATTGTGCTGCTATGAACATTGGCGTGCATAGGTTCTTTTGGATTGGTGCTTCAGGGTTCTTAGGGTATAATCCCAGCAGCGGTATTGCTGGGTCAAAAGGCAGTTCCATTTTTAGTTTTCTGAGGAAATTCCATACTGTTTTCCACAGTGGCTGCACCAGTCTGCATTCCCACCAACAGTGCACTAGGATTCCCTTCTCTCCACAACCTTGCCAGCACTTGTTGATTTGTTTATGATGGCCATTCTGACTGGTGTGTAGTGGTATCTCATTGTGGTTTTACTTTGCATCTCTCTGAAGGCTAGAGGTGCTGAGCATCCTTTCATGTCTCTGGGCTCTCTGTATGTCCTCCTTGGAGAAGTGTTGTTGAGGTCCTCTGCCCATTTTTTAATTGGGTTGTTTTTCTTCTTGGAGTGGAGTCATATACAAGTTGTTTAATACATTTTGGAGATCAAACCCATGTCCGAGGTATCATTGGAAGATATATTTTCCCATATGGTTGGTTCCCTTTTCATGTTACTGCTGTTTTCTTTAACCGTGCAGAAGCTTTTTATTTTGATGAGGTCCCATTTGCTTATTCTTTCCCTTATGTCTCTTGCTCTAGGGGGTATATCAGTGAAAATACTGCTGTATGGAATATCTGCGGTTTTCCTGCCTATGTTTTCCTCTAGGATTTTTATGGTGTCACGACTTATATTTAAGTCTTTTATCCACCTTGAATTTATTTTTGTGTATGATGTAAAGTCGGTGATTGAGTTTCATTTTTTTGCATATAGCTGTCCAGATCTCCCAACATCATTTGTTGAAGAGGCTATTTTTACTCCATTTTATGTTCTGCCCCCTTTGTCGAATATTAATTGACCATAGAGACTTGGGTTTATTTATGGGCTCTCTATTCTGTTCCATTGATCTATGTGTCTCTTCTTATTCCAGTACCATACTGTTTTGATTACAATAGCCTTGTAATATAGATTTATATCAGCTATTGTGATCCCTCCTATTTCATTCTTCTTTCTCAAAATTGCTGCAGCTATTTGGGGTCATTTTTTAGTTCCATATAAATTTTTGAAATGTTTGTTCTATATCTATGAAATATGTCATTGTTACTTTAATAGGGATTGTGTTGAATCTATAAATTGCTTTGGGCAGTATGGCCATTTTGATAATTTAATTCTTCCACTCCATGAACATGGTATATGCTTCCATTTATTTGTGTCTTCCTTAACTCTTTCTTCAGTCTTGTGTAGTTTTCTGAGTACGGATCTTTTACTGCCCTGGTAAGGTTTATTCGTAGGTACTTTATTGGGTACATTTGCTTTTTTATCCTCTGAAATAATTTATATAGCATAGGAGTTATTTGAGAGTATGGGAAAAAATTATAAACTTTATAAATGGATATCACAAGCATATATGCAGAAACACTAATTAAATATGTACACATTGAATACAGTGAAAAAACATCTGCGTGTATATGCATACCTATATATGTCAATATATAAATATACAAATTGTGATCAGGGCAGGAATTTTTCATGACCATTATCTACATTTGTAGTCAAATGTTGGTAATATCAAAGATTATTTGTCTTACAATTAATTTTTTCTATCTTAAATCGTCAGTATGTTTTTAGTGTTAATATGAAAAGACTTTCTTCATGAAACGGAAAATGTGAATTTTCTCCTTTTTTTTTTTTTTAAACTCTGTTACCTGAATGTCAGAGCTCTGTCGACTGAACCATCTTTCCTCTTCCTTGGCTCTCGCAAGGCTAATGAATCCAGACCAAACCCAGCAAAGACTTTGAGGAAAGCATCCGCTATTGGAGCAATGGCAGTGACATGGTCAGCTCCCTAGTAACACAGCTGATGGTCCTTACTGAAGGCCAAGGGAGAAAATGCAGCAAGAAACAGCTCCACGGAAGGGCTCTGTAATAATAAACATCTGTATTTTTTTCTGCCTAGTTTCCATATCATCTGGTGGCCACAGTATTCAGATTTTGCCTGGGAGCCAACCTGCCCCTGTCCTCTTGATGTGACTTTATTGCAAAGCCCTGGAATTAAATCTCATGAACTCCAACTAGCCAGTTCTGGGGTTTTGGTGAGAGCAGTCAGGATGCTGACTTCCTTTTCCTCACAACACTCAGAGCTGCTAAAGACTGTGTGGCAACCAGGAGGGAAGAGTCTACCTGAGAATAAAGACAAGTTTGGGAAACCAACTTGAGAAATGGAGGGGAGTTGGTTCCTAAGGACACAGGTTGAGGCCTGGATCAATGAGTACCTGAAGCTGCCTCTTCCAACTGTTGTGTTCTGTAAGCCAATGAATTTCCTGTGTCACTTAAGCTAAAATCAGCTATTCTGTTGTTTGCAACCACAAGTGTCCTGACCCAGCAGCAGTCCGAAATTGAAACTATGCAGCCATCCCCTGCTCACTCCAGTAAGTTATCCTTTGGAGTCAGTCAGTGATTTTACCCTCCCAAAATACAGACAAGCCCTCCTTTACACTGAATTGGGAAGGGAGCAGGCTGGATGGGGGAAAAGGTTTGGAGCAAGTACACTATTGCTTTCTCTTCCCTGAACTTGCCTCTGGTTATCGTCTCCTGGCCTGGGCTGATAAATCTGTGGTGCCTTGGGTCCGGGAGAGGGCCCTGTGAAGCAGCGCTGCTGTTGGGGTGAAAGTCACCATTAGCGCAGCACCGACACTGCGGCAGGCGACTTGCCTCTTGTGACACTTCAGCGCCCTCCGTGTCCTCATAGCCCCATTTTCAGAAGTCTGAAAGCATTGCATGTATAACCAGAGAGTATCTTCCAGCCACAATGAAAGTAAAAGTTCAACAGAAACTATTCAAGTATAGTAATTGCCATTGTACTGTTCAGTTTTACCTTAAAAATACTGAGTACAAGGAAGATTGGAATCAGGTTAGTATTAATAAAAGTCCAGGCATTTATTTAATAGGAGTTCTGTTGTATTTTTAATCTTACGTTTTCCTCTCTATAGTTACAAGTTCCCACCTAATTTTAACCTGTTACCACCATACTAATTATTCTTATGGTAAACATTATATAGAGTTTATTCATTTCTCTGAATAATTAGTTTTTTCTGCTTTCATACAGTACGCCTTTACCCTGGGGTAGAGGACTCAGGGGGAAGGAGAGGAAGTATTAAAAAAATTGTGTTAGATAGGAAAATTTACTTCGGGGAGCCTGTAGGACTATTCCTTGAAGTAGACCTAATTATGATTGGGATTTGTTTGACTTTGGGTTAATCACCTGCAGTTACTGCCACCTCGGCAAGCCCCAGCTATAAATTAATGATGGGTCTGCAGAGAGATGAGGTAGATTCCTGACTACACACCGAGTGGAGCAGCCTGCCCTGAGGAACAGTCAGAGGAGGGACGCCACTGGAGTACATCGTATCTGTATTTAATTCGTCTTTACTGCAGTTGCTCTATCTGCGTAGTTGTTCTGCACTGCCGTGGTTGTGCTCAGTGATCTCCGAGGACGGCCACAGCTGTACGAGTCTGAGATAGGCAGTTACACTGACGACCGGGAAAGGCCAGGAGATTAACACGTTTTCTAAGGTGTGAATTCAGAAGGAACTCTTTCAGACCGTAGTTTGTTTTTCCTGTTAAACACTATTATATTTCAGCAAGGCTTACTAAAATAGAATGTGATCACCAAGGACTTTATCACTCTTGCTCTTTTGTTGGGCTTGAAGCCAATAAAGGCCTGTCCCAGGACTTTCTTGGGACCTCACTTTGTTGCTCAAAATTGGCAATACTGAAATTGGACAAGTCAGCATTCGTGCTGCCTGTCACTACCAGAACCGATACGTAGAGGCAAGGATTGAATCTTTATGGGCGCTTTATTCAGATGTCAGCGATCTGAGAAGAAGGCAGGTTATGTACCCTAAAATCTGTCTTAATATCTCATCTCAAACCAACCTTTTTACCAAGAGAAGAGAGTAGGTAAGAGGTTTGGAATTCAGGGAAAAGGTTAATCAGATAAAAGTGCAGTCCAGTGACTTGCCTAGCATCCTTTCATCTGCTTACCCGTAATTCTTTATCTGTGTTGTGGGCGGCAGACATCTCTCCTCGGAGCACAGCGGCTCAGATACCATCTTGATTGCTCGCAGTCCTCCTCAGCACAAAGGTTGAATTGCTACAGGCCTCCTGGAGTCAGGGTGGGTCCAGTCATGCATTCCAGTTCCTGGAACCACAGCTTTCTATATGCATTAGTCACTCAGCCTAAAATTTATGCTAAAAAAAATGTTAACTCTTGAATTCCCCCATCAATTTAACGTCTGTGTTGATAAGAAAATATTAGATTCACATCTTATTATCTGGTAATAGCTTAATGTGAAAAATACTCTATTATGAAAAATGTGTTTCACAGTATTCTAACAGATGCTGCCAGTATAACAGCCTAACGTAGCAAATGCACCGAGTGTGCACGAGCATGTTTTTTGACACTATTTTCATAAGTGATGATGTATTCTAATTGAAACTTACTAAAATTGTTTCCTCCAACTGTCATGAAAACATACCAAACTGTATGTTTTGTGTACCCATGATTTATGAGTGTAAGGTATATATTCCTTTTCGCTTTCTCCTCTGTGGTTCTGAGTTAAGTTTGAACATAGGGGATTTTATCCCTCTGACTAATAGTCCAGTGAGTTAATTCAGTTCTCCAGTATGGATCAGCTCTCCACTTAGATAGCCACCAGGAGATTCAAACTTGAAGATTTGTATAAAACATTTTTTGAAATCTGAAATTTGTTAAATCTGAAAATCTGTTATAAGAAAATGTGTTATAATCTTTTTATTTAACTCATGCAGTGAATCCGTTTAGGAATCTTCCAGGAAAGACCTACTTAATGCACTTTTATCATTGTTCACTTGTATACACTGGATCCTTGTATCATATCATTCTTTCATTAAACCTTTTCTCTTATGAGGCTCAACACACATTAGAAAAGTGTGAAAAACAAGAATTTACTATCCATAAAACTAACTACCGTCCCGGTCAAGAAGTAAAACGTCAGTAACTCCAGAAGTCGTCGGCACGCCCTTCCCAACCGCGATTCCTTCTCTTCCCGACCGCTGTTCCTTCTCTTCCCACCCGTAGAATTAACCACAGTTTTGGCTTTTATTCTGACCACCTTCTTTCTGTCTTTACAGTTTCACCACATATTCATGGCCCTGAAATACTACAGTTTAGTTTTGCCTGGTCTTTGGTTTTCGGTTTTGTTGTTTTTGTTGTTGTTGTTGAAATTTACATAAATCGGATTATAGCTAGGTATTTTTGGAGGTCCCGCATTTTTCACTCAAGGTCATGTTTGTAAATGTAGTTATAAATAGTTGTTTTGCTCTATAGTGTATATGTACAGTATGTACAGTATAGTTGTATGAACTCACCACAAATTATTTATCCATTCTACTGTCTGGGCCCATTATAAATAATGCTGATACGGACTTTCCTTCATATGGCCCTTGATAAACATTGCACATATTTCTGATGAATTTTATAGACATACACACTTGCCAGGTCATAGGTGTGTGTATTTTAACATTTTAAAAGCCATAGCACTTTACCACCAGAGGAGCCTGAGAGTTCCCTTTGCTTCATGGCCTCGTCACAGTTGTTTCAGCCCATCTGTGGGTTGTGTAGCGTTACCTCAGTGGCTTCAGTTTCCATTTCCTTGAATGCTAATGAAGTTGAGCATCATTTTTGTATGTTTATTGGCCATCCTTTTATGAAATTGTGTGTTCAGTTGTCTGGCTGTTTTTATATTATGTCTTTTTCTTACTGATCTATAGGTGTTCTGTATATATTCTGGATTTGAGCTAATTATGGAAATATGTGTATTACCCATCTCTTCTCCCACGTGTTTGCCTTTTCACCATCCTAAAAGTCTCTGTTGAAGCTAAAAAACTCTTAATTTTAATGTTATTGGATTCACCAAACTTTTGGTTTACGATTAGTGCTTTTGTATCCTTTTTAGCAACCCTTTCCCTACCCAGAAGTCATAAATACAGTTCCCTGTGTTAATTTATAGATACGTTTAGATCCAGAATTGAATTTTTGGAATGTTTTGAGGCAGGGTTTGCCATTTGGTTCTATGTGGATAACCAGCTTCCTACCACTATTAATTTAAAAGAGGATCCTTTCCTCACTCCTTGGAGTTCCACGTTGCCTGTAAATGAAGTATCTATATATGCACTGATTGATTTGTGGGCTTTCTATTCTGTTAGTCTGTTCTACATTGTTTTTTGTCACTGTCTTAAATAATATAGCTTTATAATAATTTTGAGATAGGTAAGCATGGCTCATGGCCTCACACAACCACATCAAAATTATGACTAAAATGTAGAACAGCCATCACTCGAAACCATCAGAAATCGAGTTGAATGGAAGTCTAACAACTCCAGAATTAAAGAACCCACATCCATCCAGACTGGTAGGAGGGGCGGAAACACAAAATAGGCTGGTCCCACATCCATGTGTGGCGGCTAAAAATTCGGGAAGGATATATTGGGAGTGAGGAGTCTGTGACCCTCACTAGGACCCCAGCCCAGGGTTCCAGTGCCAGGAAGATAAGTCACCATAACTTCTAGCCAGCAGGGATTTAGTTGGTGGAAGAAACTTCTGGAGTCCCAAGTAGTTCCTCTTAAGGAACCCACACATGGACTTAATCAGACACTTCCTCTGAGCTCCAGCACTGGGGTAGCAGCTTGAAAGTCACCAGTGGCATACAGGCCAAAACTGAAATGTCGGGCATCAAGGGGAGAGCTGGGGCACTGCTCTCTCCCAGACAGAAAGATGGGCAGAGGTCTTTGTCTCTTTTTTGAACCCTCCCCTCACAGAGCCACAGAGCTGGTAGGCTGGTGACATGTCTGAAACTCAATCAACCTGGCTAACAGTTTGCCCCACCCTGGAGATCCCCAGAGACTCCATCCCACTCGACTTACAGGCCCACTCAAGCTGCTTTTCCTTATGAATAACTGGTCTTGGCTCATGCATCACAACTTCTTAAATCCTCTCAAAAAAGCAACAGCTTGCCTCAGTGAACCCCAGGCCCCCATACTACTTTCCAAATGGCCCCAGACCCAACACTAGCAGCAACCAGCCTAGATTCACAGCTTGGCTTCACGGGGGAATCTACAAGCCCAGCACAAGTAGCAGCCATCTCAGATTCCTTTATAGCTCAGGCAGGGTGGCCCCAGGCAAAACACAGGAGGGGGCTGACCTTGGCCTGCACCACCCGGGAAACCCCAGAGCCTGCACACCCAGGGAAAGCTACAGACCACATCAGAGCCCCACCACCCACTCCTGCACGGCTGATACTCTACAGAGGGCAGAGGTTGGTGGTAAGTGGTCACAGCCAATCCTTGCAGCTAACTGGCCGGGGTAAATCCCTCCCATTGATCCACCAATAGCAATCAAGACTCAACTACCAGAGGAGGGAGTACTCAGCCCACATGAAGGGTGCACCTCAAGTACCCAGCTTGTGTAATAGGGGAGGCTGTGCCACTGGTCCCTGCAGGGCACCTACTGCATGAGGCCACGCTACCAAGAAACACAGTCAAAGTAGCTCTACCTAATACATAGAAACAAACACAGGGAGACTGCCAAAACAAGACAAAGAATTGTGGCCCAAATGAAAGAACGGATCAAAACTCCAGGAAAAGAACTAAATGAAATGGAGATAAGCAATCTATCGGATGCAGAGTTCAAAACACTGGTTATAAGGATGCTCTAGAAACTTAGTGAGGACCTCAACAGCATAAAATAGATCCAGTTAGAAACACAGGATACACTAATTGAAATAAAGAACAATTTATAAGGAAACCACCATACAGTGAGCAGATGAAGCCAAGAATCAAATCAATGATTTGGAACGTAAGGAAACAAGAAACCAATCAGAACAGCAAGAAGAGAAAGGAGTCCAGAAAAATTAGCATAGTATGAGCAGCCTTTGGGACAACTGCAAGCATTCCAACGTTCACATCACAGGGGTACCAGAAGGAGAAGAGAAAGAGCAAGAAATTGGAAATCTATTTGAAAAAATAATGAAAGAAAACTTCCCTCATTTGGTGAAGGAAATAACATGCAAATCCAAGAAGCACAGAGTCCCAAACAAGATGGATACAAAGAAGCCCACTCCAAGGTACTTCATAATTAAAATGCCAAAGGTTAAAGACAGAGAATCTTAAAAGCAGCAAGAGAAAAGCATTCAGTTACCTGCAGGGGCATTCCTGTAAGACTGTCAGCTGGTTTCTCAAAAGAAACCTGGCAGGCTAGAAGGGATTGGCAAGAAATATTCAAAATCATGAAAAACAGGGACCTACAGCCAAGATTGCTCTACCCAGCAAAGCGATCATATAGAATCAAAGGGCAGATAAAAGGCTTCCCAGATAAGGAAAAAACTAAAGGAGTTCATCATCATCAAACCATTATTATATGAAATGTTAAAGGATCTTATTTAAGAAAAAGATCAAAACTATGAACAATAAAATGGCAATAAATACATATCTATCAGCAATTGTATCTAAAACACAAATTAAGCAAACAAGAAGAAGAGAGACAGAATCATGGAGACGAGATCATTTTGATGGTTACCAGATGGGAGGGAGTAGGGGATGGGCGCAGAGATGAGGGGATTAAGAAGGACAAACTGGTAGTTACAGAAGAGCCATTTGGCTGTAGAGGTCAGTATAGGAAATGGAACAGCCGACGACCTATCTGTACTCATGGCCCATGGTCATGAACGAAGGTATAGGAATTGAGGGAGTGGGATATGCTGGGTGGAGGAGGAAAAGCGGGGGAAATTGGGACAGTTGTAATAGCATAATCGATAAAGTATAATTAAAAATAAATTTTGATACTAGAGCAGGGCCTCCTATCTCGTATATTATTTTATGATTTGTATTGTGGTAAGAATGTTTAACATCTCCCTTTAACGAATTTTAGGTGTACAATACAGTATTGTTAACCAGAGGTATTATGTTGTTCAGCGGATCCCTAAAACTTACTCATCTTGCATAACTGAAACTTTATACCCATTGAACACAACTCTTAATTTTCCCTCCACCCAACCCCTGGCAGCAACCATCCTGCTCTCTGCTTCTACGAGAGTGACTATTTTAGATGCCTTGTTTAAGTGGAATCATGCAGTGAATGTGTGTGACTAGTTTATTTCACTTAATAATGTCCTCCAGGGTCATGCACGTTGTCATTATGGTGGTATTTCCTTCTTTTTTAAGGCTAATATTCCTTTTTGTATATATTCCACATATATTTTAGAATTAGCTTGTTGAGTTCCACAAAGAAATCTGTTGAGATTTTTATTGTGATTACATTTAATCTGTAGAGCAATTTAGAAAGATTATTATAAAATTGAGCCTTTTCATATATTAACATAGTATATCTCTGTAGCACTTCTACATTTCTTTCACTAATAGTTATAGTTTTCCTGTATAGAGACCTTTGTATGTTATTTGTTATAGTTATTCATGGATATTATACAGTTCAAGCTCTAATAAATCCTATTTTTAAATAAATTTTATTTTCAGATGTGTTGCTGGCATGGAGCAATGTATAGATTTAAAAATTTTACTTTCTTGTGCAACTGTAACTGTCTGTGGACTAGTTCAGATTTCACGTATGCATAATTGCATAGTCTGCCCATAGGACTGTTTGATCTCCTCCGCTCCCAGATCATTTTATTGTTCTTAGTAAGGCCGGGCCTCGCCTGGATGCGGTCCACTGTGGTGATAATAGAAGTGGGAACGGTTGACATCATTGTCACATCCCCAGTTTCAAAGGAGAAACATTAAAATTTTCCTATTAAGTATGATGTTATAGGCTGTCAGATTTGGTTTGCTACTTATTTATTAGGGTTTTGAATCAAAGTGCATGAATGAAAAGTCCTGTAATTTTTAATAATGTCCTTGTCTGCTTTTAGTTTGAATGTTTTGCTAGATCCTTAACGGAAACGGGAGTGTTTCTTCTTTCCATACTGTCTGGAAGAGTGTGGGTAGGACTAGCATTATTAATTAGACTTCACTGGGAAAGCCACCTAGCTAAAGCTTTTGGGTTTGCTTTTCTTGTTTATTTTGGAAAGGGTTTTAATTGAAAATTCAACTTTTTCAATAAGACTGTTTAGATATTTCATTTTTCCTGTGTCCATTTTTTCTATGAATATGTCTATTTCATCACAATTTCCAATTTATTGGGAGAGAGCTATTCATACTATTGTTTTACCTTTTTATGGTCTGCAGGATATGTGGTAATGTCTCCCTTTTCATTACTGATATGTGGTTTATGTACCTTTTCTCTCTCTCTTTTTTTTTTTTGCTTAATTGGACTCTCCAGATTTTATCTATCTTAATAGTGTTTTCAAGTAACTTGTTTTCATTATGATTTAGTTACCCATAGGTTGTTCAGAACTATGTCCTTAATTTCTAAATATATAGGAATTATTTCTTCACTAGAATATGGCTTAGATTCCTAGTTGATTAAAAAGCATTGTGAATGATTTCCATACTTGAAATTCATTGTTATTTGCTTTATTTTTGTGTATTTTTATAAAAATTCCACTGTGAGCTTGAGAAACTGCATATTCTGTAAGGTATGGTGTTCTGTATGTAACCGTTAGGCCAATGTCCTTGTCGTGGTGTTCAGATCTGCCACATCCGTTTACCGTACTTGTCTGCGTGTTTGGTCGGTTACCGAAACAAGTGTGCTGAAGTGTCTCCTGGTTCAGAATTTATCTGCTTCTCTTTCTAGTTACGGCAAGTTTTGCCTTCTGTGTTTTGAACTCATGTTATTAATGCATGCAAAAAATGGAATTATTTTATCTTCCTGCTAAATTAAAACTTTTATCACTATTGAGTGTATCTCTTCATCTCTTAAGTAATGGTTATTGCCTTACAGCTAACCCTGACTAATACTGATAGAGCTACACCAATTTTCCTTTGGTTATTCTTTTTTCATAGTTTTTTTTCCATCCTTTTCAGCTGTCTGTATCTCTATGTTTTGCGTAATAGTTTATAAATAGAAGATGGTTTTATCTTATTTAATGAAAGTGTGCCAATCTTTGTCTTTAAGGACATTGTTAAGACATTTACATTTGATGTAATTGAGTCTAAATCTGTCAGTCTTTTAAGGTCAATAAGGCTTTAAACAACAGTTTTTACATTAAGAAAAAGCTCGTTAGCACCCATGAGTTTAAGAAATCTCCGATTTGTACATAACTATGCAGAGACTTAGAAAACCTCACCCCCTATTCTTCCTCTGACTGCTGTACGATGAAAAGAGATCCAGTGACTAAAATACACTAAGAACAACATTTCTAATCCATCGTTCGGGTCTTTTGCTTGCAACTCTTATCTTTGTTGTGGTTTACTTGCCTAATTGCAGTAAACACGGCATTAACAATTTACCTTTTATACAAAGTACTATGAGGATTTCACTCTCGACCACAGGGCTGTGACTCCCAGATGAGCATGTCGGAAGTGTCCTGTAGCGGAAGTACATCCTCCTGCCAGTCTCTCGAACATGGCTCAGTTCCAGAGATTCTCCTCGGCTTGCTTTACAACGCCACCACTGGAAGGCTCTCAGCAGAAGTCATAAAAGGCAGCCACTTCAGAAACTTGGCAGCAAACAGACCACCCAGTGAGTGAAAAGGATTTTTTTAAATTCTAATGTTTTCTGCATGTATGGGGATCTCAGTGTTAGGGACTTCAGTCCTATCATTTAGTCTTAACCAATCAGAAGGAGATGGTGTAATAATCATCAATCTGCTTCATTTTTTTCTGTTTCCAGTCATTTGGGAAGTAGAAAAATTTGAAATTCAAAACATTAATTGTAAGGTATGAAGACTTTTAATTTTTCTGATGTCAACGGAATAAATTCTCCCTGTCATAGCCGTTATCTTCTAATGACAGAAAAGAGTTACAGGGTCTTTTAAAGTTAACGGTATTCCACAGATGTGATCAGGAATATGTACGGTTATCGTTGTCGATGAAGGATGGATGTTGTGTTTTCTGTCTGCATGCAGAACTAGAAACTAATGTATAAATTTCTACGGTTTTCCTTATTTTCTCCCTTAACAATTTAAGAAGAAACTGTGTTTCATATTTTTCCTCCTTTAAAATTATAAGTCAGTACTGCCACCAGAGTCTTCTTAAATGGAATGTACTTTGGCTTTACTGGGACAAACAAATAAGGAATATTTTTATACTTACCCTAAATACTAGGAAGGAAAGCTAGGTGGTATAGCTCTGCCCTGTCTCTGTGCCTCGCCCTCTTTTGTCTCCTTATCTCTCTCCCAGCTCAAGGGGTGTGGGTAAGTTAATGGGAGTACAGAGGAATTGTCACCCGATACATGCCCAGAACTACTTGTTGGTATCTGTGGAAACAGCTTATTTGTACTTAAGCCAAATAAATTAACTTCTAAATGTCCTAAAAATTTTTTTCAATCAAAATGAAAAGTCATATGTACATATTTGGTTTGCCTTAAGTGGTATTGAAAACCTTGTGTCTTATGTACATTGTGAAATGTATCTGCTCCTAAATTAAAAGTCAGAAGGCCAAAATTATGTTTATATTTCTACCCTTGGACAAGTGACCTAACTCCCCTAAGTCTGTTTTCGTACACGTAAAATTAAGGTGTGTCTCTCACAAGGTAATTGTGAGACTCAAATCAGATAAAGGTGCATAAACGGAGGGAATTATTATCCTCCCCTTTCTCTTTTCAGAAGGAAAAAGTCAGAGGAAGGAAAGAAACAGTTACTAGAATAAACAGCTACTTGATTATCTTCGTTAATGCATACTTAGAATGCAAATTTGAATGGCCTGGGAAGTAACTTAAATGAGCAAAATGTGTCGATGAAAGATAAGGAGCATGGTGAGGCCTGGGACAAATGGGAGAGTCCCTGCATTTAGACATTCAGACTGAAAAAAATTTAACTTTGTAACAAATACGATACTTTGGGGGTTCTGTTTAGCCACAAGCTATCAGCTTGCCATTCGTTCTTGCTTTAGCTAATAGTTTAATTTTTGACAATCATTTAACTTGAGAAGCTAAGAAGTAGTGAAATGAAATGATGTGTTTGCCTTTCTGTCCTTGTTCTACCCACTTTGATAGAAACAGAGAAATCACTAATCAGAACTGAACTGCAGGGAGCCGGGTAGAGGCAGGGGCCAATAATGAACAGGTTAAGAGGTCAGCATCCACAACATAAAGTAGATCTTTCTGGATTTAAAGAGTAAGTTAAAGCAATAGCCATTATTTTAGAATTAGGTCTTCAGTATCAATTTGTTTATCTGAAATAAGTCAACATTAAAATTAGTTATATGGAGCATTTACAAAGTAAAATATAAGACAGTTTTATCAGTTGGTCTTATACTGTATATATTATATAAGATTGTGACCCTTCATATATACTGAGGCACTAAGTTTTGAACTGTGTTATAGATTAGATAATCCAATTTTTATTCAAAGAAACAAGAGCAATATTCAAGGGCAAAATTTTTGGTACTTCTATTTTATTTTTCATAACTTAAGTTTATATTATATTTGAGAGTAATAAAAGAATTTGAAATATTCAATATTGCATGGATAAACTTAAAACTTTAGAAGAATAATGACCCTATAATGACTCTTAGTCTTTTATAGTCTGATAATGTGCATGACTCCATGTTCAATGTGCTTTAGACCAAGAGGATATCATTATAAAGATGCCCCCCTTAAAACAGAGTGATTTTTAAGATTACACAGTGACCTTAACAAGTCTCATTTCATGAACTTGACCCAACGAGCCTTTTGTTCACCTCTCTACCTGGATTAAAGTGCTAAAGCTTTGTGTTCTTCCACCCCAGTGAACAGTGTTTCCTCTTTAATTCTAACCTTTGACCCTCTTTCACCCAACAATTGACATCTGGTCATTATTTCTTTTACTGCTTTCCACCCCCTGTTGTCAGATGGACTGTTCTGTTGTCTAAAACACTTGATAGGTGGACAGGTTTATATAATCCGAGGTGAGTTCCTGTAGAGGCTAATTGGATGTTGTCTTTTCATGCAAAAACAAAATACCCTAAAACTTGCCAGCAGTGAAGCTGTCCACCATGTTGGTTTCCAAAAAATGCACATTTATTATCTGTGGTACTTGAAATAAAACTAACTTAGAATTTATCTCTGATTATGGATGATGGTATTCAGAGTATAAAATAAGCAAAACTTTTTAAATTAAAGGTTTTATTTTTTCATTCATTATATTTTGATTCATACAACAGAAATAGTTACTTCATGAGAAATACTGCAATTTTCATGAAAACGAATCGAAATTCTGATACGAAGTACACATGATGGATCAACATGCTGAAGACCATTTGCATGAGTCGAACGAACTTGAAAGCACAGCTGTGCGGACAGAGGGTTTACCTTGCAAAGAACCAGGCAGCGGCCTGTCATGTTTCACTTTGGACACTAAACATCACATCAGTTTTTTTATACTTCATGAAAATACTTACGATGCCATACTTACATTTGACATTGAATTGTGTCAAAAGGAATCCTATAGTATTTATTTCGACTATCCAAAAAGCACATTAAATGTACTGCTGCATGAAACCAGGAGAAAGTTGGACTTGATTTGCTGAACTTTGAGCCCTTAATGCATTTGGCATCATTTCGGTCCTTAACTGGTTTGAAAATATAATTAAAAACCACATCCATGCAGAGATTTTTTTAACATTTCATCCTAAGCTGTTTTGACATCATCTTTGCATTCTTGTCTTCCTCTTACCCTCTTTACCATTTGCCTTCATTTCTGTTTGTTTGTTTATTCTTATTCTCTGAAAACACAGTGGAATGCTTTACAGTGTTGTGGCTAATTGAGCTTGCTAAGTGTCTATTAATGCTATGATGTCCTGCTTAGTGAAGCTAAACGGGGACGGGACCGGTGGGGTGGTCGTGGGAGGTCAAGGCATGGGTGGGAGGGTGGAGGAAGGATTATGAGGTATACCTTTAAATTCTGACCACGATGTAGAGTGAGGTTGAGATACTAGTGCCCCCAAAAGACTTGCTGCCTACTTAGCATTCTCTCTACCTGTCACATTTTGCAAGCATCTGCATCAAAATGGAATTAGTTGAATTTCCATTAAACACGGTATACACCATATCCTTATGAAGTACAAATACTTAATCTTCTCAGCAGATGCTACAAGAAGGATGTTCTGAGTTGATTTCAAATGATGTTTGTGGTCTGTTTTTTTTTCTATAGATACGTATGTTAAATTAACTCTACTGAATTCCATGGGCCAAGAAATGTCTAAATGCAAGACATCCGTCCGCAGAGGGCAGCCAAACCCAGTGTACAAGGAGACTTTCGTTTTTCAAGTGGCCCTGTTTCAGCTTTCTGATGTGACACTTATACTTTCTGTGTATAACAAGCGCAGCATGAAAAGAAAAGAGATGATAGGCTGGATCGCTTTAGGTCTGAACAGCTCTGGAGAAGAGGAGCTCAATCACTGGACCGAAATGAAGGAGTCGAAAGGACAGCAAGTGTGTCGATGGCACGCGCTGCTGGAGTCGTGACGGGTAGAGCGAGCGCCCGCAGCCCCAGGCCTCGGGACTCCCACTGGCAACCTTGCTGTTTTTGCCCAGCCACCTTTAGAAGAGTTACTCTTTGAAGAGTCGTCTTCAACATTCCACCACCGTGTTTTACATTCTGTGGTAGAATAGCTAATACTGACATAAGTGAAGAAAGGCTGCGTCTCCGGTGGAGCCTGTTTGGAAAGATGAAAGACTTAACATCGTCATCGTTAAATTGACAGCCCTCCGGAGCTTTCAGAGTCTGCTTGGGGTTGACGCTGATTTTCCTTTAGCAAAAGAGCCAGTCGTTTATTCTGTGAAAAATCAAAATTATAAATGATTTTAATTAGAATTTTAGTTGCAACACTATTTTAGATCACGCTACATAGAATCCATAAAAGATATTTTGACTGGCCCATCCCTGATGTTTGAAATGTACTTGAATATGAGAAGGTAGTTCTCCACCTCTACTGTCAGTCCTAGCTCATGTTGAAGGGTTCCAATCACGTTGAAAATTGTTTTATTTCGGATGTTTTCCCTTTGTGCACTTAGGTTCACCATGCCTCAGTTCTTCTCAGTAGCACTAAATCTAAGTGCAAGCGAGATTTCATTGTTGTAAAAATAATTTAGTGTTATTTCTTAAACTCATGACTTCATTGGCCTCTGCTTCTGCCTGATCCAAAGAGACCACGTCACGGTACTGGTCCCTTGCAAGTCTTCTAGACAGGTTGTACTGTAGAACTATGTAACTTTCTGTTGAAAGCACTTCCTGTATTCTCGTATTCCAATGTAGGAAGCTAATAGAACAGGACCTTACATTAAAATTTCTTTCCAATGATTGACTCTTTAAAAGTGTAGTAATGTACAAGTACGTTTTTTACAAACTAAAAAATACAGTAGATAAGCTGTAGAAAATTGTAACGTTCTTCTCTGAGTGTTTAGTAACCAGCACTGCATAAAGCAGGCAGCATCCAGATAAGAAACTGTTCTCTCTCTAGATCTTCTTCACTCTTTGTATTTGTGATATAAAGACTCTCCAGTTCTCAGTTTGAACCAGAACATCATGTTCAGAATAGTCCTCAGAATCTTTATGGAGTTTCTAGTGACTTGTGGCCAGATTTTATGAAATTCACAGATGCGTTCAATGTGATGTCATCCTGTGCCTTTCACGTAAGTTAAATTTGCTCATACAGCTTGAAGGTTGTATTTGCAAAATTAGGCCTTCGATTTTTATAAATGAAAGATTCCTCAGAACAGTATCACAAGCTCTTTATTTCCTCTGAAGTATGTAAAATGTGCTGTTTTTTTAAATCAGAAGGCATTTTCATTTGTTGCTTTTATATTTAGGAACTCTGATTGATCAGGAATATTATCAGCTGTTTTCCTTTTAATTTTGCTTCTTACTCAATATATAATTTTATGCATATACTTTATTAGAGTGTGTTTTGTATATATGAAAATATTTTTCTCTTTCTAATTTCTAGTTAAACTAGACAAAACAAACTATTTGCCAATTACTAAAAGCAGTATATCATTGTTCCTGGTCCCAGCTAATTACTATATATTATTGTAAGTTAGGGCTTGTTATTACCATAATAACAAAACCAGGCATAGATATTATTATTTCAACCTGGCTGTACTGAAAGGCCTTAAGAGAAATCCAAAAAGACAGTGAACTCCTAATATTTTTAGTTTAAAAAATGGCAGCTCTTTGCATTCATACACATGAATTATAAGGTAAAATACGAATGTTATATTGGATGACATGAGGTTTAAGAATGAATGTTATAGAGTCCATTCAAGGGAGAAGTTCATTGTTTTATTGTTGCATTCATCAGCTTTTTCCAGGGTGTTTTATAAGTGAGTTAGGTTATAAAGTTAGAACATATACATCAAATGGCATATCTCATGGAAGTATTTGCAGCAGCAATATGGAACGAGATTTGAGGGGGTGATATAGATTTTACTGGGAAATTAGATTTAGGCGTTTGATGCTACAGGTATCCGTTCTGGCTTTGGAACAACTGACTGCATTGCTAACAACTAGGATCTTCCCAATGAAGAGAGTGATCACTAATGTTTGTAGCTGTAACAAAGCCTCACCGCACGCACCGTTACAGACCAGCTTGGTGCTTGTCTCCTGCAGTGAGGATAAGACCCAGGGAGCTGTTCCTGTTAAGTCTGTCTTTCTCCAGACCGCGCCCAGGGCTGTGTGCGTGTGCTCTGATCTGTCTTCGGGGCTGTGCCTGGTGTAAGGATCAAATCCAGCATTGCCTAAAAATTAATGAACAGTTTTAAAAACTTTCAAGAAGGACCCTATTTCTACCCAGCTACCAAGTCCACAAAGATAGTGAAGTGTGTGTGTGTGTCTGTATAGACACTTGCACGCACACACACACACACACACCCATGCATGTGTGGAAAGATGAAGTTGCCCTGGCTTTTTTGATAACTAAGTAGAAAAACTTGATTGATCGAGTTTATAGATTATTTTTCCTCTCTACGTATAATTTACTAGCAATTGTATTTGGTTTGAGGTGCTATTTGCTGCCATTCTCCTCCTCACACAGCAAAATGTATGTCTTTTTGTCCTGGATTAACACAACTTGCAGTCATTACTCCCAAAAGTTTATCTATTCTTTTAGGAAAAGATTAAATAAGGCTGAAGAGACCCACTTCACTCTAATGAATCTAGTGTGCAGGGCAGTCTTTGTGTGCTTGAATTTGCATGAAGGCTTAAAGGCAAAATCTTATATCTCAGTAATTACAGAAAATAAGGGCCCACTGGTGGGTAGCAGGTGTTGTTTCTGAAACCTGAGAAAGATAACCCACTTTCTTACTGTTTTCTTAAAATCCCCTAAGATTTATAATAAAAGGAGGTAGTCCAAATACGGCAATTGACTGGTGTTCATGGAATTCCAGACCCTGGAATTACAGACTTTATTTGTTTCCCAAATGAGCTGCAAAATGTAGTAATTTATTACTGCCCAGGAAACAAAGTGTATTGCAAATCAGCAAAGAATTTTAGAGTAATATCCTTGTACCTTTCAGAAGTTTTCTTCTATAGTCTTGTGTCTTCTGTACTACCCGCATTTTGTGTGAAATCCATTTGCATATTTTCTTACTATGCATGCAGAGAATCCTCAATAATGTTATATTTAGTGACAAAAATAACAAATTGGACCACAATTAAAAAAAAAAAAAACCAATGAGAAAATATCTGAATTACCCCGATGAATATACATGTGTCAAAGAGTAGGGCCCTGCAAGGCAGCTTCCTCCAGCCTCGTGCAGACACCTAGGGCTATATGTTAAATTATTTTCTTGATACCATCATCATTTTTTACTTTTCAGTCGAATCAGAAGTGTAATCAATGATTGCAAAGTAAGATAGCACCAATAGGGGAAGAGGCCGTAGAATTGGGGGTGTTCTTCAAGATGAGTTGGAGACCAAATGATACCACAGTTTGCCAAGTGAACTGAGACATAGGCTATTTGAAGGTATCAATTTTAGATGAATTAAGAGCCCTAGTCACCAACAAATCTTGTTGAAGGTCTTTATCCAGATAGGAAGAAATAACACAAATCTACTTACATGAAATTGCCACTTTCGTGCACAGGCTAGATAGACAGTTCATAGAGACTGTTCTCATTGATAGTTGTTATATTATTTCACATTGATAATTATTATCCAAAACTCTCTGTTTTTTCCCTGTTCACTGTCCCCATTTCATCCGTGGCCAACCCTGGAGGTAGCCAGCAGTATCACCATCACCATCCACACTCAATATTGAGCACAAAGCTGAACACGCTATGAAGCATTTTTAAAAATCTTTAAAACATCCTGTGTCTACCAAAATACATAATGATGATGATGGTAGCTGCTATAATTTACTAAGATCTAGCACAATAACTTATTAGTTTGCTTCTTACAACAATACTACGAGGTAAGTAATATTATCAACATCTTAGAGATAAAGAAACTGCAGCATAGAGGTTATGCAGACTTGCCCAAGGTCATCCAGTGAGTAAGCGGTAGAACAGGAATTAGAACGCAGGTATAAGCGACCCTAAGACCTGTACTGTGAATCTCGCAGCTGCATCCCTCTTTACTGGCTGTAAAAAAAAACAAAACAAAAAAAAATTGGACAACAGTATATCCATCAATAAATCCACCCACCTCAGTTGAATGGCAGAACTTAGAAAGAAAAAAAAAAAAAAAAAGAAAAGAAAAGGAAACAGCCTGGGAAAGAGAAATGCAAGGCAAAGAAGAAAAGATGATTAGAGATTGCGTTTCTTCTCAGGACACATGGTACTTTTTGTCTTTATTTGTAGAGAATTTTGATTTTCAAAGACTTGGTGATTTCACTTACTCTGCCAGTTTAGCTTGTACTTATATTAAAAATGTATTAGTCAATTTATTCTACTTCTTGTATACTTTTGGAAATCCAAGCTATTTTCATTGGAGATGATCACCCTTCTGCTCTGTGAACAGCCTGTGTCCGTTAGCCTGTATCTTGCCCGTGCCAGTGAGGAGAGGACCGACTTGTGCTGTCACTGCAGTTCACTTGTGCTTCTTCTGTGCCCTTTCTTAAGCATGGGTTTATTTACTCCTTCATTTCAAAAATATTTACACGAGTACCTACTGTGTGCCGTGTTAGTTCTAAGTGCTACAGATACTGAGATAATTAATTGGACAGTTTTTTTCCTCATGGCGCTTGCATTCTACGGTTGGAACTCAGCCACAAAACGATACAAGTTTAGTTAGTAGAGGAGCATGTAGTTCAGAAAAATCTTTCTGGAGAAGGTAACCCCTGAGCTGGGTCTCAAAGAACAGATACAGATTAGACTCCCACGTGGGAACATATTCTGTCCCAGGGCAAAATTTAAAACAGTGCTTCCCAAACTATAGTTTATTTAAGAATTACCTTGAGAGCTTAATTTGTATTCCAAAACCTCATCACCACAAATTTTATTTCCATTGCTCTGGGGTGGAGCCCAAGAATCTACATTTTATTAAGCTCCCCAGGAAAGTCTCTGAGATTTATCGGTGTAGCTCATTACCAATAAAAGTACAATAAAGCTCTGAGTTCATTATATAGCAATTATTGATAGCAGTGTTCCAGGGCACACAGATTAGATCTTTAAATGTGATGGTAATAAAAGTGAGGTTAAGATTAGGATTATGCTGTTGATTTTACTTGTGCTTCCTTCAACAGAAAGATTTTTAATGAAAAATTAAAAGGGACAGTTAGTTACGAGTTCCTGTACGTTTGCACTCAACGTAACTTTTTCAAAATGTCCCTTGGTATAATAAATAAATTCTTTTATGTTGGTTTTACAATTCCTGAAGATTCTTTTGGATTATTATTCAAATATCTCCTTCCAAGCTGCCTTTCTGACGGTAGATTTAAGGTAAAGGGAGAGTCCGAGGAGACTTGTCTAGTATGTCGTCGTTAGCATTCTAAACGAAGTGGGACTGACCTTTAAGTGATGTGTGGTGGCATTTCTCATTCTCTTGCATGGTAAGCTTCTTCGCCTTTTGTCATCGTCCCGAAGGGCTTCCTTGTCAGCACACTCATCCCGTGAACCTCATCCCTGCATCCTTCCCTAGGAACACCAGTGTTGCTGTCGCCTCGCCCTAATCTCCAGTTCCTTGATTGCTTTGCTCTTTCTCAGGGTCTTGTATTTCAAACAGCAAGTTCATACAGCAGCCTCAAGTCCTCTTCTTTCTCTAAAAGTAAATGCTGTGGACAAGGTTGATCTGAGTTTCTGTTTTTCCTCATCTCAAGGGTCGCCCTACCTCCTCGGGCGCAGTATTTTACATCTGGAAAGGTCCTTTTTCCAGCAAAGATCTGCGAGTAACCCACTGAAAAATGAGGTGATTTGACTATTTGAAATAACATGGTTGTGGAACAAGGCTCTTTTTTGTGATTGCTGCTGTATCATTGGTCTGGTTATAGCTTGGGATCTGGTTAATTAATCATAATTTAAAGAAGTCGATAGACTGGGATTATTGGTGCCTCATCAACGATGAATATAAGATTCTTGTTCTTTTCTCTCCCAGTGTGGACAAGCGTGTATCTCTTTTAAAATGTTCCTTCTTTCTTCCTCCCTGCCTTTTTTACCCGTGCGGATTCATATACTTTCACAACAGGAGATACTAGACTTCATCTGAGCAACACCTGTCAAAAAGGGAACCCCTGGCTTGCTTGTCTCAATCCCATGGGCTGGCCGGCAGGGAGGACCAGCGAGGTTTTCTCAGAGATGAGAGGGAGAGCAAACCATGACACTCTTTAGTCCTTGGAGGCTTGCTGCTGCTTCTGTGATTATCGTCGTCGTGTTTCCCTGAGTGGTGGGAAGGACCCTACGGACGTGTTGTATGGGTGGGAAGCAGAGAAGGAAACTTACTGATCTACCAAGTTTGACATGACTTTATCATAGGATTTCAACCTCTCAGTACATAAACATTTCTCAATAAGTAATTACGAGAACAAAGGCCCTCATTTTGCAAGATTTTTACACGATTTCAATGTCAGTTTGACGGTCTATACCTTAACTGTCCTATTATTCTAGGGCCCATTCCACCCTTTTCTTTATTATTCTGATTACTATTTGATATTTGAGCTTGTCCTTCAAATACTTAGTCTTACTTTAAAAAGAAAACCTTAACACCTTTCTGTTTATTTCTTCAACATGTGATCAGTTGCTCACCAGTGTTTAAAATAATCAATAGATGAAATATTGATACAATACTCCACCATACACTGCAAAAAAAAACGTATTTTTTGGACTATAAGACGCACCCCCCCCCAAATTTGGGAGGGAAATGGGGGCATATGTCTTGTAGTCCACAGGTAGCTTGCCTGGCTCGCTGGGGCAGGGAGGGGAGGGAGGGCAGTAGTGGAGCGGGGTTTTGTTTTTTGTTTTTGTTTTTTCCTATTTTCCTCTAAAACCTAGGTGTGTCTTATGGTCTGAAAAATACAGTAATTTTCTAAATTTTGTTTATATATCAAGATATTGCTAGAATACTTATTTCCATAAGTCTAAGCGGTTAATAGAAATATGATTGTTTTGTTTAATGAGAAAATAGGAATTTTCCCTTATTTCTGAGATTTGTTTCTCTTGCCTTTCACATCTGGTTGAAGGGGCTGGCTGTGAACCTCTCTCAACACTTCATTTGTCAGTTTTGAGGGTGCTCCCCTCCTCGTTATGGTATTTTAGTGACAGTCACAGTGTTTCTACCCTTAGGGTAGGTTCTCACCAGTGGCTCCTGTTCATAACCCTCATTAATGTTGCTGAAAGAAATACGTGAGCACCCACAGGGAAAAAAGATCCCTAAAGTGTGAAGAAGCGGTGTCTCAGGGGCCCCGGTATAGGGTGGCAGCTCTAATACCTAAATGTGGCTTCAGTCATATTGGGGTAGAAGCCAGCTCCGCAGAAATGAGAGTTTAGGTCCTTATGTCCAAAATTTTCTCTTTCTGTCTTCTCTCTTTTCTCCTCGTAGCTTGCACATTTTTTTTTTAATTTTGTGAGAAAGTCGTTTAAAATTCTCAAATATTCTTAACCAGGCAATTTCATAAAAAGAAAACCAAAATCTATACCCCAGAAGAACCATAGAAAGTGTTTGGGGGGAGGGAAGGCTTGCTTTTGTCTGGGACAGCCTTTCGGATCAATATTGGGAATACTTACAACATTCTATAATTATGTCACATTTGTTTTGTGAGAGGAGGCCAGGGTAGCTTTTGCATACAAATTGGCTCTCTTAGTATTTAAGTATTTTTAAACGATTATTTGAAGTACAGCTAGAAAATAATAGTGATACCTTAAAGACTATTTTGAAATTACAAATATTACTTTAAATGTACTAAGAAAATTTTCAGTCACAGCTTCCATTACAAAATTAATTTAGAATTTTTCTGCATAACTTTATTGAGATGATGTGTTTTTATAGTGAAAATAACAAAGTGGCAATAATTTTGAGGAATTTTTAAAGCTGTCATAGAGGGACAGACAAACTTTGGATTTTTACTAGAATTTTGAAATATGAAAGTATATCAATATTCTCAGTTCAATTAGTCTTGATGAAGGACAGTTATTATATGACTTTTAAAGGTCTTGATAAATGTTAGGATCTATTCCTTTTATAAAACCCATGATATCTATTATTGCTCAGCACTCTTGCATTATGTTTGATTTCTCAAAATTATGTGCTGTGGAAAACTCAATTAGTGGAATCTTTTATTTAATATCCCTTTACTTTTCTCCTTCCTCTTTCTTCCTCCCTCCCTCCACTCCCTCCCTCCCTCCTTCCTTTCTTCCTACTTAATTTTTTTGAGGCAAGAAGCTTCCTTAATAATATGGTTTCTACAGAGCTTTCTTACTTATTTTTCTAATAATGGATTTAACAGTGTGATGAAGATTAAATGCTCTGTGAGCAAAACTCTGTTAAACAGTCTGAAGAAATGCGCTCCTGTTTACCATTTCCCTTGGTCTTAAACTGTCTCCAACATATTGCCCAGTGACTCTACAACATTAATGGGTCTGATTAATATATACGAGTGTCTGTATGGCTATCAATAGTGTTGTGTTATTGTCACATGTTAATACGCATTTTGGGTCAGAATTATAAACAGATGTGTGTGAAACAACTCATTTTGTAGAATGACCCTGTATCGAATCATTTTCATGTAATTGGAAATGTGCTATATGTTGCATTTTATTCTCATACCTACTTTTCTACTATCTGTGTACACCGATTGTCTCGGTGCCCTTTTCCTTTTGTATAATTGTACTACCAAAAGGAATTACCTCTGTGTAAGCAATGTAAAAACCGTTACAATTATTAATCCAAGGAGATTTTAATGGCAGTTTAATTTTCCAGAAAATAAATTTTTGTGTGGGTTAAAAGTTACTTTTCTTCCCCTTTCTGTAACAAATCTCTCCCCATTTTAGTACTCACAGGAATGGGTAAGCATCTGACCTCTGAGAGTGATACACAAAAATCAGCCCCAATTCTTACCATGATAAATAGACGTTAATACGATTGCACGTAAAATAAAATACCTTTGGCTGCAAGGCAACAATCAAATGCATATATGTAAATGGCGTTAGAATCTCAAGTTTGAAAAGAATAATTTAAAGGTGCGATGAGATACTGTTATCAGAATGTTTGGATCACATTAGTTACTCTCCTCAATTCTAAGTCAAATCTCACTGCCAAAGAAAGTAAACTACACATTTGAATATTTTCAAATAAAGTTCATAAATAAACCAATTCTGAAATTAAATAGGTTTAAAATGATCTCAATATCTTTAACTGGAATATGAATATGTAGATAATATTATCCAGCTTGATCTTTCATTTAGTGTGAATTTTTTCCTAATTCATATTGGCATTGTGATTCTGCTTAAAACAAAATCATTTTCTATTTGGCAGTAGTAGCGTGTTGCTTTTAAAATTTTTTTATTTGGTAGCTTTTATTATTGTTTCCCAAACACCTTGAGTTTAGATATTTTTTCATATTTCATTATCTTCATTACCATTTTATTTCCAGCAACACACACTTATAACAACAGACTTAAGTACTATTTTCCATACTGTAAAGAACTTAAACTTCTGGTACTCTGAAGTGAACAGAAATTAAAGTTACTACAGTATCTAATCTCTGATTATCTTTGAATCCTTAGTTGCATAAAATAGCCAGAAGCCATTTTTAATTTTATTTTTAATTATATTTTATCAATTATGCTATTATAGTTGCCTCAATTTTTCTCCTTTTGCCCTACTCCACCCAGTAACCCCCACCCCCTCAGGCAATCCCCACACCATTCATTGTTTATGTCTGTTGGACATGCGTATAAGTTCTTTGGCTACTCCATTTCCTATACTGTACTGTACATCCCCATGGCTATTCTGTAACTCCCTATTTGTATGTACTCTTTGATCCCCTCATCTCTTCACCCATTCTCCCCCTCCCCCCTCCCATCTGGCAACCATCAAAACACTCTCCGTATCCATGATTCTGTCTCTGTTCTTCTTGTTTGCTTAATTTGTTTTTTAGATTCAGTTGTTCATAGATACGTATTTATTGCCATTTTATTGTTCATAGTTGTGATCTTTTTTTAAATAAGACCCTCTAACATTTCATATAATAATGGTTTGATGATGATGAACTCCTTTAGTTTTTTCTTGTCTGGGAAGCTCTTTGTCTGTCCTTTGATTCTAAATGATCGCTTTGCTGGGAAGAGCGATCTTGGCTGTAGGTCCCTGTTTTTCATGATTTTGAATATTTCTTGCCAATCCCTTCTAGCCTGCCAGGTTTCTTTTGAGAAATCAGCTGACAGTCTTATGGGAATGCTCTTGCAGGTAACTAACTGCTTTTCTCTTGCTGCTTTTAAGATTCTCTCTCTATCTTTAACCTTTGGCATTTTAATTAAGAAGTTGGAAATCTATTTGGAAAATAATGAAAGAAAATTACCCTAATTTGGTGAAGAAAATAGACAAGTCCAGGAAACACAGAGAGTCCCCAAAAAGAAAGATACAAAGAGGCCCACTCCAGAAGCTAATTTTAGTTAACATTTTTAAGAGTAGAACACCAGTACCCAATTGGTATGGTTCAATTATTTTCTCTTTGTAAGAATTGTTTGCACTGAAACACAATGAAAACATGGAACGCTTCTTAAAATAAATGGGCTCATAATTTAATCTCCAACTAAGTTTAAGGAATTTGCACTTCTTCCCAGTACTTGCCACTGAATTCCTCCTTTCTCTCAAACCTTTTGGGCTTTCATTATTAAGGTATTTAAGTTTGAAGAAGCAGAAATAAGAGACTTGTTTATGAGCTTACTCTAGGAAAAGTCACATTCATCTGGGTCATGGCTTATTGTCTTTCACAGAATTACAACAGATATAAAATGAAATTTCAGCAAAAGAATAACTAGTGAATCATTAAATTATCATTTTTATTTTTACAAAGGATTTAGCTAGTTATTCATCACATTATGTTATATGCCTAAGATTGTTTTAATTGCAAATTGAGTATAAATCCTTCGATCTCCAGTATGCAAAATAATATTTAAGTCAACTGTTTCTTTCCATAGACAAAATACTCTATGATCTTTCCCATTTGAAAATAAAGCCATTCCCAATTTTAAAATAAAAGGTCTCAGTAAAATATTAAAATATTTTGTTTGATTAGTACTTTATAATGAATTATGATAGTATAATAACACAGTAAATACCTCTACATGATTAAATGTCAAACAAATGGAGACATTTATATAATGTCATAAATGTATATTAATAAGTAAGAAGAAAAAATGAAGGCTTATTTTCAGTTGGCACAAGGATAATATATCAAAAGGAAAACCTTCCAAACAATACTTTTAATATGTGATAGAAACAGCCCACTTTACCAAAATCTGTTTTTTTCTTCTTGGTCATGTGGCTAGCTTATATTTCTCAGCTCTCTTGAAATTAGGTATGGCCATATGGCTGAGTTCTAGCCAATGGAGTATGAGAAGAGGTGGTCTGCACCAGTTTCAAGGAGGCTTCTTAAGAACTTGCCAGCAGCTGGATGTGGAGGAAAGCGAAAGCTGAGGGAAAGGCAGAGCCTCAGGTTGGGAAGATCCTGACTAACTGAGTCACTTCACACGAAAGAGACAGCCAGGTATCACCTGGCTTGGAATGGTACCATAAAGAAGAAAACCTTGTATTGTAGCCATTACGCATGTTAGACTCCACTTGCTACTGCAGCCATGGAAACAGACAAATATCGGGACCTTCCACTGGGATTCTGCCAGAATGAAAACCTGCAATCGGCCACACTGGCCTCGCAGCTGCGGGAGGGAGTGGATACAGCAGGCCCAAAGCCTGAACACGTGTAGCCTGTTGCACTTGGTCACTGCGACTCCTGAACCTGTAGTTGAGGGGAAGTGGATGGGAAGCCAGGCAACAGGTTATGTGGTAGGTTTTTGCTACAAGCTATTACAAGAAAGCAGTAAACTCAGTCAGGAAGTAAATGGTTTTCAAGCAGATATCGGAGGGAATGGGGAGAGCCCTGACACTGAAGTGCCTTAGGGGTATGGAAAGTCTGCTTCTGAAATTGTATACCTGAAACCTGCATCACTTTGTTAACCAATTTCACCCCAATAAATTCAATAAAACTTTAAAAATGTAAAAAAAAAAATCTGCTTCCGAATCCCAAATAGTAAGATTTAAGAACAAGAAGAATTTTGAGTCGGAAAGGCTCAACTAAACAAAGGGACACAACAACCATGTGGCAAAGGTCAGGATTTTTAGTGTTGCCTCTTATTTCAGAGGAACTCAAGGTAAACTCGATTCTTACGAAGCAACCTGTGAATGTTGGATAGCCCCCGAGAAGGAGATGATTCTCAACACAGACTACAAATGAGAATGTAGCCTATAACGCACAAGGCACGCCTCCCCAGAGTTACAGCCGGGTACCACTGGGAATAATGGACGAGGAAGCTTCCCTTCGGGAGCACACCCAGGGTAAATCAACTCCTCTCCCCAGAGAGAAGCTGGTGTTCGCACCTCTCTGGATCAATGACTGCTGTATGTTTCTCATTTTCCCCTTTTCGAATGAGTGCAGTTATGCACTTCCTCCTCTGCACTGTAGATTTTGTGGAAGTTGGGGGGCGGGTAACTTGTCTTTGAAGTCCCACTTGGTGGAAAGAATTGTGCATCACCAGAAATACGGGACGTTGAAAAGAGTACAATAATTGAACGGGACTTGAGGTTGTCTTTCTTAGGGAGAATGTAAGTCATTTAACAAAAACTTTGTTCTCTTTCTGGACACATGCTAGACTACATTTCCCAGTCTCTCTTGCAAAACTTTGTGGCAACGTGACCAACTTCTAGCCAACTGGAATGTAAGTGGAAGTGATGTAGCGTATGTCATTTCTAGGTCAAATGCCTCCTTCGGTCTCTTTCCCCGATCATTAGCTGGTTACAGATGACGACAAGTGCCCAAGGGGATGGTGGAGCCATGGGATGGAAGGAGCCTAGGGTCCTACATCACTGCGTGGAAATCATCTTACCAGCCAGTACTATATTCTTCAGCATGTTACATAAGCAAGAAATAAGCTGCTGTATCTGAGCTATATCCACTTGGAACCTTTGTTCTTGTAGCACCTACCTTATACTTAGGTAAACTCATGGGCTCCAGGCTAGTAACTGAGAGAAGTCTAGAAGGCACTAGAGTCAAAAGGACCAAACCTCTCTGCAGGATGAGGAGGGACAGGGTCTGCCAGCTGACTGGTGGCCAAAACCGAAGGATGAGGTGGGGCTTGTGATTACCACCTGCCAGTGCCACTTGAAGAAGTTATTTTTAGGAATGGGTTTTAAAGCTATTAGATTCAAAATATTTGACTCTCCACCTTGACCAAACTAAGAGAAGGGAGTTTAACTATGAACCAAGAGATGAGATGAAATCAGGTGATGGGTTGAAAGCCAGAGAAGCAGCTGAAACTTAAGCGTCAAACCGAGAGAGAGAATTGAAGCAGTAAGAATATCGCAGGGTTATAGGGCAAGGAGAGGAAGCAATCAAGCAGTGAACACTAACTCAGAGGAGTTAAGACAAGGACACCAGAAACATTATGAGGGACGAGACGACAGCTAGACTGAGTGGGTTTAATAAGGCTAGTCTATTAGGGGTAAGAATCAGGAAAGGAGATGGATTAGAAAGCTACTTTTGAAATCCAGATAGGTGTTTAAAAGCATTAAGTGACTAGATACTAGGTGGGCGAATGATGTTTTTTAAAAACGAGCTCGGTGAAAGATTGTAAAGGAAGAGTTTCTGGGGCACAATGGCTAATGGGGAGAGAAGTTCAAGAGGGAGGATAGAGTTACAGTGGATCAAAGTAGCAGGCGAGGGAAGAGTCCACAGAAGAAGCTGGGATTTTAAGAGTTGGTTTTGGCTATGTTGACTTTGAAATGACACTGTGGAAAACGTCCATGAATTGGGAATGAAGGACTGACATTTAGGGGAGAGGGACAGACTCTGGGAACCACAGAAAGTCCTAGAATGACTAAATCACAGGAGCCAAGAGTCAACACATCTTCTCCCTGGGATGTGAGTTCCCTGATGGCAGAAACTGCCTTGTTCGCGCCCGCACTCCCCGTGCCTAGGACGGTACCCAGGGCGCAGCAGGTAGTCATCCTGCCCTGTGGCCCTGCTGTATACTTGCTCAGTAGTTTGGGGAGGGTTTTTTTTGTTAATTCTTTGGGATTTTCTGCAAAGACAATTATGTCATCTGCAAACAAAGACAGTTTTATTTTCTCCTTCCCTTCCCAGTGTGTATTTTATTTCCTTTTCCTTACTTATTGGACTAGCTAGGACTTGCCATACAACAGTGAATGGGAGTGTTTACGGAGGACATCCATGTCTTGTTCTCAGTCTAAGAGGGACGGCATCCAGTGTCTTACTATTAAGTACTGGGTTGGTTGGGCAAAAAGTTCATTTGGCTTTTTTCCGTAAGATGTCTCTAGTAGCGCTTAACTGTCTTTAACTTCATTCAAAACAATTTTGTTAGGTTGTATCGTGACACCTCTATTGTGACCTGGACCGTTTTCCTTTACCCAGAATATTGCCCTGTGTCCCTTCTTAGTCGGCTGCACCCAAAAGCCACCACTATTGCATGTATTCATCTTCCACTGATTTTGCCTGTTCTAGAATCTCAGATAAGGATACTCATACAGTACGTGCTCTTTGTGTCCAGCTGCTTTTGCTCAGCATAAGGTCTTTAGGGATTCACTCGTGTTGTCGTGTGTGTCAGCACTTCCTTCTTTTAATGCCTGGATAATATTCTGCTGTATGCATATATCGCATTTGTTCACCCACTACCTCGCTCCAGTTTTCTGTCGGTCCATAACAAATCACCCCAAACCACCTACAAAGCTGACAAGCCTTAATCCCACTCGGGAACCTGCACTTTGCACATGGCATGATGGGTGGGCAGCAGCCTCTCACTGTCGAACATGGCATCAACTGGGAGACTCAGAGGCTGGCTAGGGTGACTCACTTGGTGGCTAGGGGCTGGAATCATCTGAAGACTGAGTCCTGTGCCTGGTGGATGATGCTGGCTGTCAGCTGGGACCTCGGCTGGGGCCTTGGCTTCCTCACAGCTTGGCAGCTTGGCTCCAAGAACAAGGCAGAAGTGTGGGGCGTTTTTAGGACCAAGCCTCAGAAGTCGCAGAGCATCACTCTCTTCATCACTCTCTGCATTGGCCAGAACAGCCATGAAGTTCTATCCAGGCGGAGAGCACAGACTCCGTGACTCGGAAGGAGTCCCACTGAAAGAACTTGTGGGGTAGGACACGCTACCATAGCCATCTTTGGACAACACTTTGTGCCACAGTCTTGTCTCTGGCCATAAGAGCATTATCCCTCTGACACACAAACCCCTCCTCCAAGAGCCCCAAGTCCCTCACTATTATGACGTTAACTCGCAGGTCAGGGTTTCTTCGTGTCAGTCGGGTCTAAGTGTGGATGAGGCTCCTGGGGAGCAGTTCCTTGCGGTCAGCTGCTTGGGTAGAATGCTGAACAACTGTGAACTAAACAGACGAGTTACCTGCGCACCATACATCTGTCCCACGATGGGACAGGAGGGGGACAGCCACTGTAAACCCTCCTGTTCAGAACGAGTTCCACCCTCCGAGTATTCCTCCCTTTGCATGAAACGCAGCCCATGTTGCAGCTGAGTGGTTTTGTCAGACTACTTTCTGCCCTTAGAGGGTTAGGGATCCCATGGCTTCTTTTCATTTTGTACTGTCTTTGTTGAAGTAGTTTCAACATGATTTAAAGAAAACCTGACAGAGAAAAAACCTATTTACACTATGTGGACCATCCTCAAGAGCGCAGCTACAGCCCCTCAGCTTTCTCTCCCAGCTTTCAGCATAAACCCATTTTTTAAAGCCTGGTCTTCTCTTCTCATTGATTCTTCAGTGGACTCAATCGGGTTATTGAATTTTCTAGATAATAAACCTTTAACACTAATTGATTATTCATATTATTCAAGGTTTTTTTAGTCATAATTTCTTGAAAACCATCAGTGGCTGGTTGTCATTGCCTACTCTTTGCCGATACAAATACAATCACTTTGCTCCTGATGAAGTTATTTCCGAGTCTGCCTTGATTTTGATTTTGTTCCAAACAGTTCTCTCTTTGACAGCCACAGAGTGAAATGTCTTGAAGAGGAAATTGCTTCATAGTTAGTTTTAAAGTAAAATGCCTGCCAGAATGGATTGATTGGGGCTCTGAATGCAGCAATATTAATATTAAGTGAAGAAGATATCTTCCATGAAAATCTTTGGGT
Organism: Desmodus rotundus; assembly: GCF_022682495.2. Taxonomy (NCBI): domain Eukaryota; kingdom Metazoa; phylum Chordata; class Mammalia; order Chiroptera; family Phyllostomidae; genus Desmodus; species Desmodus rotundus. Next base: position 83,860,623 of record NC_071398.1, read on the forward strand.
GAAATAATAATATACTGTATATGTCACAGGGCTATATTCAAGGTGTCACACGGGGGTTCGTGGTTTGAGAATGAAATGCTAACTAAAATACTGCCAAAGGCACTAGAAACTATGGAAATGGGCTTGAGGCGCACCTGGGACAGAAAAGGCATCTGGATCACCCAAGGCCTTTTCGTCTTCATTCCGTGGAAGCCGTCAGTGGCTGGTCATCATTACGTGCTCGCTGACACTACAAACATAATCACTGTGTTCCCAATGAAGTTATTCTAATTTTCCTCGTGATTTTGATTTTGTTCTAAATGGGATTCTCTTTGACAGCAACGGAGGGAACTATCTTGAAGGGTATTTGGAAGGTGAGGCAGTAGAGGGAGGCATAGGAACAAAGATCTCAGGTTTCTCAGTTCTCAAGCTTTCATGAGCTTAAGATTCACCTGGGGAGGGAGGCATGTTAAAAATACAGATTGTCAGGCCTCATCCTCCCAGGTTCCCCAGAGATCGATCAGCGTTACCTCTTGAGCCAACAGAATTAGTCTTGACTGGATCTACGCATCCGTTTTTCTCAACTTTGTAGAATTACTCTTCCTGGTTCCTTCCTCTGAAAGCTCTTTGAATGTTTCTTCTGAAGTAGCCTGAACCTGGGGCTAAAGAATCATCAGGTGCAGAATCTACTCTCCAACATCTCCAGGCTTTAAATGAATGTGCGGTCCCTAGAGGTCTAAAAAATCGTACCTGGCTGTGATGTTTGTTGTAGACATGAAACATTTATTGTACATTGACTATTGTTTTAAAATTGCTTCAGTAATGTATGCGTGCATTGAATATGTTTGTTCATAGCAGAACATTGGACTTGGGCAGAACTTCTCTTTACCCCTCACTGCTAGAATCTTTTTTGGGCTGAGCCTAGCTCGTTGGTACTGAGGTATGTATTCAGGCATCTTAAATTCCATTGAATGGCTATGCATGCGCTCATTTACATGAGAAGTGAGGAATGAGAATGTAACTGTCACTCACTGAGGTTTAAGAATAAAATAACATTTCTGATGAACTGGGATAGACCCACATCAAGTCTGGATCACAGGAAATGGCAATGGGATCCCTAAGAGTGAAGGGAGATCTTTTAATTCTCTGTTGCTAAATAAGAAACAACCTCAAAACTGAATGCCTGATAACCAAAAAAAACCATTTCTTTTTCTCACAAATCTGTGGTTCAGGAATTGGGACAAGGCACAGAGAGAATGGCTCACTTATGCTCCATGATGTCTGAGATCTCAGCTGGGATAATCCCAAAGATTTAAAGCTGGAACACCTGGCCACCCAGGTCCCTAACTGTCCCTTGTCTGTCTCTGCCTCTGTCTGTCTCTGCACGCAGCCTCTGAGCATCCGCCAAGCACAGCAGCCTCAGTGATGTCAGACTTCTTACACAGCCCCCAGGGCTCCAACACCAGTGTTCTGAGAGGCCTGGCTGAAAGCCACAGGGTTGCTTATGACCCAGCCTCAGGAGTCCCAGATTGTCACTTCTGCCACAGTCTATTAGTCAGGTAGGTCATCCAGACCAACCCGGATTCCAGGAGAAGGAAACAGACCTTGCCTATCAATGGAGGGAGTAGCAAGGAATTTGCAGCCGCCTCTGCAGTTTGTCCCCTGGCCACAGCTATCACATTCGCCCCACACTTACTGCAAAATACGCTTCCTGGCTTCCAAGTCTCCCAAAAGGCTTAACCCATTTCAGCACTGACCCGAAGTCCAGCATCTCAGCACTTGAATCAGGATGAAGCTCATCAATGCAGTTCCTTAAATACAGTTCCTCTGGATCTGAAGACCTGCAAAAAAAAAACCAAAACAAAAAAACAAGTTCTCTGCCTTTCCCACAAACGCAAAATCCCATGGCGTCACAAGAGTATGGAACAGCAGTAAACATTGCCATTCAAAAAGAGGGAGGATGGATCCTGGCCGCTGTGGCTCAGTTGGTTGGGCATCATCCTGCAAACCAAAAGGTCGATGGTTCGATTCCCCAAAAAGTCCTTACTCCTTAATGTGCCCTCTAGAATCAGGGGTGTCAAACTCATTTTCACCGGGGGGCCACATCAGCCTCACGGGTGCCTTCAAAGGGCCGAAATAATTTTAGGACTGTATAAATGTTAACTACTCCTTAACTGTTAAGGAGTTGAAATTACTTTCGGCCCTTTGAACCGAAAGGTCCTTCAGCCCTTTTCAAAACTTGAACAATTTCATTTTTAATTTTTTCCGTACTTCTCATATTTTATAATGGGCAACTAGAGCCAGCCAAGTAGCACTTTCAGCATTCTGCCTGGAAGTGCGTTTAGCCAGATCCTCCAGACCTTTCTCTGCCCTCATTACCTCATCGCCAGAGTCGGGGCAGCCCTTGCATGCTCCGTCCTCCCCCCTGCAGGACCGTTCTCCTCATCCCCCTTCAAGACCATACTGAAGGTTTCAGGGGGCCCTTCCGGTTCCAGTTTCTGCCTTCCGCCCAGTCCCAAACCAGTGTCCCATGTTGTGGGTTCTGTTAAGGCAGCACCCTGTCCATGGCGTCAAAATATGCTCCAGCCCTGACCGGTGCTGCTCAGTGGGTTGGGTGTCATTCCACAAAGTGAAAGGTCACCGGTTTGATTCCTAGTCAGAGCACACACTTGTGTTGCTGGTTGGGTCTGCAGTTTGGGGCACGTACAGAAAGTAGCCAATCAGTGTTTCTCTCTCTCTTTCTCCCTCCCTTCACCTCTATCTAAAATAAATAAAATCTTTAAAAAACATATGTAAAATTTAAATATATAAATATATGCTCCAGTCACCTGTGCTGTGTAACTACTCAAAGCAACAGTCATTTCTTCTGCTCATAAATCTGTGGGTCTGGAATTCAGTCACTGCGCAGTGGGGTCGGCTCTTCTCTGCTCCGTGAAGTTGGGAGCGTCGGCTGGCCGGCGTCGAGGGGCTGGAGGCTAGGACAGGGTAGGACCTAGCTTGGCTACCCTTACAGCATGGTAGCTTCAAGGTAGTCAGACTTTTAAAACTGGTGACTCGCAGCTCCAAATGAGTATGCCAGGACCCAGGCAGAAGCTGCAAGGCTTCTTATGACCTGGTCTCAGAAGCCCTGGAATGTCACTTCTGCCCTACTCCATTTGCCAAGCGAGTCACTATAGCCAACCCAGGTTCAAGGAGACTGAAATCAGACTCCATTTCTTAATAGGAGGAGTAACAGAGACTTTGCAGCCATTCAAGAAATCGACTTTTATAATATGACCTCATTACTTGGAACATGAACGATTTTCTATGTTGCAACGCCAAACAGTAGCACATAGTTTGGGAGCACGTGGAAAGTAAAATGGGTGACAGAATATAATCAAGAAAAAGTTGAAATCTTTGGAATGGTGAAAATACAGCCACCCGTTAAGTTTCATATTTGTATTCTTTTAGATTTGCAAAACTTTCCTCAAATATATTTAGACGCCAGGTGCCAGCATAACCTTGAGCTTAATTAATTCTCATGAAATAGCCAGATAATTGGATAAGGAAGATTTGGTCTAAAGATGCAGTGTAGCTTAGTTTTTCTATTTTGTGTTAGGCATTCTGCTTAGTTATTTAATACTGATGATTTGAAATGCTGTAATATAAACTCAAAGGGGTACTCAACAGTAATATTAAGACAAAGCACAAAGCCATAGGAAAGCAATAAAATGTATCTGATGGGATCACATAATAAGTCATATGGATTTCACGGAAACAATTTATATGGTAGTAAACCCCTAACATGATGTGAACAACCTGTGAAGTTTACTGTTGTTTGTTTTCTGCCTAATTGGAAGCCAAGCATCTCAGACTATTAATAATAAAAAGCTATTTCTGCAAATATATGTTAATGTGTTATCACTAGCATGTACCTGCTCAGGCTCAAACACAATCCAAGCAACTGTTTTTAATAGTAAGTTAAAGAGCACAGTTTCCAAGATTTCCACTCCTTCTAAAAGAAATGTATTTGTTTGTATCTTTCCATTGAGTGACAGAATGACGGACTTACTCTGCCCACAGTGCTTAGGAACACAGGGGACGTTACATACTGATCAGAGGGTCAATTCAGCGCAAAGATACAATAACCCTAAATGTGTAGGCGCTAGTAGCTGACTCTTCTCATTCATCCTCAGTTATTTTCTTAGAGTAAGTTTGCTGGATCCAAGTATGCACATTTTAAACTTTCTGATAAATCATACCATATTGCCTTCCAGAAAGGTCTTATCAATTTTTCCTCCTAGCCAGAAACATATGAAACATGCCTGATGATGACCATTCCATCTAAAAGAGTTGCAGCCCTGGCTGGTGTGGCTCAGTGGATTGAGCATTGGCCTACGGACCGTGGGGTCACCGGGTCAATTCCTGGTCGGAGCACATGCCTGGGTTTCAGGGCAGGCCCCCAGTTGCGGGCGTGCAAGAGGCAACTAATCGACATATCTCAGCCGATGTTTCTCTCCCACCCTTTCTCCCTCCTTCCCCTCTCTCTAAAAATAAATAAATAAAATCTCTTAATAAAATAGTTGCAAAAGTGTAGGGTTTTCTTTAAAGTATGGATTCTTGTCTCTACAAACAAAAACAATGAGGCTGGTGCTATTTGTAGGTAAACCTAGTGCTTCAAAAATGATTAAGAGTAGTTCAAAGTTTTTCTTTAAAATTTGGTATGGAATGGTCATTTCAGACAAACGTGAGTGTGTGTTTCGGTGCCGTAGGCAGTCAGTTCTCTCCTCCTAGCCTGTGTATATTTCTATCACTAAACTGCCACATTACTTTATAACTATCAAATTATGTATTTTGCCTGATAGATTGTGGCCTTCCTTAAGGGCAGGGATTTTGGTTTTATATGGGTTTGAGTTATTTTGCAATTACAGAGTCTGATATAGTAACCATTCAATAAATGTTACTATATATTCAATGTTTGGTGAGGGAAGGCTGAAACGAAGGAAGAAATGAGGGAGGGAAGTAAACTTCAACTTGGCCTTATTTTCTGTATCACAAATTTCAGTCAGCATAATCCTATTAAAAGAGGGTAACTGTATTCTTTTTTTTTTTAAATTAATTTGTTGGCTTGTGAATCAGTCAGCTATAGTAAAATCCACATAGACCGCATCACAGATGCCTCCCTAGAGCCCACTGGAAAATTCTGTCTTGTCCAAATCTGTTTTTATACACAATCGCTGATAACGTCCATTGCACAGTAGAGAGAGTTTGGACTGCGCAACAAGTGTCAGAATGCTGTACGTGACCTTGTTCAGCCCGTGCGTAAGGGGTTTACATGCCTTACATTCCTGGTTAGTTGCAGGATTAAGTTTTGTTTTATTGAAATGAGGGTACAATTTGTATTACAGTGACGATTTTATATTTGTGTAAAACACTTTAAAGGCTGATGGAATGAGGATTCCTTTCGTCTGAAACTTCTGTTCAACCAGAACGTGGGTGGGCATTCACAGCGGTGACTCCATGGCGCGCAGTGTTTTGAAATGCATTCTGAATTATTGAGGATTTAGTTATAGTGAATAGAGCTTTATACATCATATTTAAATGATTTGGAAGTGGATGTTGCATGCAGAATCAGCAACGATCTTAGACCTATAGTTGATGTTAGAGATTATCACATTCAACCGCCTCACTGTACACAGGAGAAAAGCAACGTCCCAGATAATTGAGTCAGTTCTCCGAAGTCACACAGCGAGTTAATGTCCCGGTATTGAACCCCAGCTGATTGCCATATCCACTGATCGGCCACATTGGCTAACTGACCATTTCTTTCTTACTCAGAAGATAGATTTTTTCTGTAATAACACATAAAAGAATGAGAGGCCAAAAGGCCAATCACGTAAAAGAGATCAGATCTCCCTGATGAAGACAAAGTAAGTTAATGTCATAAGTTGTGAATAGTTTAAAATGGAATCTGTCAGAATTAACTCTTCAGCCTAAGACTCTCCTTTTCTTTTTGTAAGTCTACTTTTGGCACAACTCTAAGCAGCTGGTACCTACTTGCTAGCTAACAATGAAGAATGATAAGAATGAACAAGAAGTAACTCACTCCTCATTCTTCGCCACGTTAATGATCAAGCTGAGCATTTTATCTCATTAATACCTGACTGTGAAACCCCTTGTCACCTGAAAACACTAGCAATTTATTTATAAGGATATGGTACCTGATCGGGAAGCTTTCTGCCAGCAGAGATTTTTCAAAGACTTTTCTTTCTGCTGGAGTAAATATCATATTTTTAATTATTCATAATGTTTCTCCTATTTTACCACAAGCTTCCTCAGAGGACAGAAGTGCATTAAGGCGCTTCTGTTGCTATAAGGATGTGAAGTGTGAATAGAATATACACATGCATATATATTTTCGCATTTCATTGTTATTCCGGGCAAACAAAATTAAACATGACTTGCAAACGCTGCCGTCAGAAACAACCAGAGGCGTAAAGTGATGCAACAGCACTTATATTACATACACACCAGAAAACCTAGGTGGAAAATGCTCGCAGCTGAGGAGGAAACTGGAAATTTTTCACATTCTTAACAGCTGTATTAGGGAGGTAAAAAAATGTGCACATGCCTATAAATACAACCGGAAGAGCTTTATTTAGATTTATGCTGAAGAGATACTCTACAATTGTGAGCGTCTTCTATCCAAGCTAAGTTTGGTAACCTTCCTTTTCTCACCTGGAATACTGACTCGTTAAAAAAGAGAGATACGTTCTCCACATTAAAAGGCTACCTGGAACCATTAGGTTACTATCTTACAAACGCTGCAGTTGAGAGCAGTCCCTCCCATAGGCTAATCTTTCAGGTCCATTATGGAACAATTCACACAGAGTAGAAGTCATCCTTCTTAGTGAGTAAAGTGCAGTCCTGTGCGTTCCAGCAAATGCTCACAGTCACGTAACGACCCCTACAATCAGGAAGCACAGCATCTCCCTCTCCCCAGACCTTCCCTCACGCGTCTGTCTGTTTGTCTTGCCCCACTTCCAACCCCCCAGTGTCGCCAGCTTTGCTCTGTGGTTTTGCCTTTTGAGAGTGTCTCACTGGTGGAACCACGGTATTTGTAACCCGGTGGGGCTGTTTTCTTTCGCCTAGCAGAATGCACAGGATTCGCCCCCGTGTGTTTGTCAGCCGTGGGTTCCTTTCGCTTCCCGAGCAGCGTCCCATGGTGTGGGTGTATCCCTCACCACCTAATGGCCATTTCTTTTGCTCCCAATTTTGGGCGATTATAAATATAACAGCTATAAGCATTCACGTCCGATGTTGGTGCATGTGAACATAAGTTTTTATTTCTCTTCGGTAAGTATCTCAGCGTGGGACTTCTGAGTCATATGGTAAGTGGATGTTTAACTTTATTAAAAACTCCTAAACTGTTTTCCAAAGGGTAACATTTTGCATTTCCACCAGCAATGTATGGAAGGTCAAGTTGCTTTACGTCCTTGCCAGCACTTGACATTGAAAGGTGTTTTTGTTTGTTTGGGGGGTTTTCTGGCATTAGCCACTCTAATAGGTATGTAGTGGTAACACATTGTGATTTTAATGTGCATTTTCCTGATGACTAATAATGCTGAGCATCTTTTAATCTGCTTATTTGCCATTTGTATATGTTCCTGGGTATGGTGTATGTTCAGTATTTTGTCTGTTTTCTTAATGTGTTGTTTCTCTGTTTTTGAGGGTTTTTAAAAAGTTCTTTGCATGTATAATACAGTTACCAGTCCTGTAGGAGATACATGTTTTGTAAATTTTTTCTCCCAGTCTGTGACTTCCTTTTCATATTCTTCACGGTGTTTTTAAAGAGCAGAGGTATTTAGTTTTGTTTTTTTGTGGGGTGGTCTTTTGTTTGTTTGCTTGGTTTTGGGCCTATGGGTATCCAATTTCTGACACCATATCTTGAAAAGACTGTATTTTCTCCATTGAATTGCCTTGCACCTCTGTCAAAAATCTATGGGCCACGTAAGAGAGGGTCCATTTCTGCACTCTGTATTCAGTCGCATTGATTTTTATGTTTACTCTTTCACCAAATACTGTGCTGCTTTGATGAGTATAACTTGATAGTCAGTCTTGAAATCAGATAGTGTGCGTCCTCCAACATTTCATATGTAGGTCAACAGGGAGTAAGTAATGAGAAATGTGAGTAAAATGGAGACTGCAGAGCAATCTATAAATATTCTAATTTAATTTTTGAACTTCGTGTAGGCCAACCATCCGTTTCTGCAGGCTGAATTCCATCTGTAGCTGCCAGTTTGTCCAGGGGGCGGATTTCCCGCTGGGCCCCTGTGGGACACGGGCCCTTGCAGACTCTTCTTCAGCCCTCACAGCAGCCGGGCTTGACCTCAGCAGCGTTTACCAATTTACTCAAAATAGAAAGGAGCGGTGTGGGGTGCAGCCCATCTCCAGCGAGGGCCTCGCGCACTCTACGAAGCATCCTCAAAGAATGAGTTCAGAGTTCTCCTTGCTTACTGATGTTTGAATTTCCTTAATTGAGGAAAAAGACATTAAATTCACATTCAGAGATGAGGTTTAAAATGCAAGCACAGTTGACCCTAGAACAATGTGGGTCCATTTATACATGGATTTTTTTTTTTCAATAAAAATACAGTCGGCCCTCTGTGTCTCCACGTTTTGCATCTGCGGGTTCAATCACTTGTGGGTGTTTGACTTGTGGTTGGGAGTCCCTGGACGTGGGGGGCTGAATGTATGCATTATTCTGGGCCGTTTTATATAAGGGGCTTGAATATCTGTGGATTTGGGGATCTCAGGGACCCTGGAACAAATCCCCCATGGATTCTGAGGGATGATTGCAGTTAAGTCTGGGGGAGAGTCAAAAGTTCTAGAGGAGTTTTCAACAGTGTGGAGGTTGGTGCCCCAACCCCTGAATTATTCAAGGGTAAACTGTAGCTATTTCTTTCAAAGCCAAACATACACTTACCATGTGACCCAGCAATTCTACTCCTACGTATCTGCTCAAGAAAAGTGGTAACATAGGTCCTCTAAGACTAACATGTGAATGTTCATAGCAGCATTGTTCAAAATAGCCCAGAAGTGGAAACAACCCAAATGTCCACCACTAGTGAATGGCTAAACCAAATGTAGCACAGCCACTCGACGGAGTACTATTCAGCAGTAAAAAAAGATGAGTTGATGACTGTTTGTTTTATTCACATCTCAAAAGCATGCTGCTAAGTGAAAGAAACCAGACACAAAACACCACACACCGTGTGGTTTCATTCATATGAAATATCTTGAAGAAGCAGACCTATAGAGACAGCAAGTAGACTAGTGGTTGTCTGGGCTGAGGGTGGCTACAGAATGAGTTACAAGTACAATGCAATGAGTTACAAGTTACAGAGGTGACTACCTCTGTTGTACTCGGAACTAGTACAGGTGGCTAGTTAGAGAGCTTACACTCTTGTTCAGGGAGAGCTCGAGGGCAACAGAAAGGCTTCGGTGCAGGTGAAAGGGACGGGGAGGGGCACAGGAGAGAGGGGCACTGCAGAGGGATTGAGAACTAGGACAGCTCAAGCTTGATTCCTATTCTGGCCCCAATGCTTCCTAACCTTCGGTGAGATATTTATCTTCTTTAAATCTCTATTGCCCCTCTGTGAAATAATGTTCATTATAGGGCTGCATACTGTGAATAAACAATGAGATAATCCACGTGAAATACTTAGCATAGAGCCTCGCCCATGGAAAGAGCTTTTAAAATTACCTACTATTATTTAAAATAGTTTACCCAGGGTAATGCATGTAGAGCTTCTTTTTATGTCTTAGAAAACTTGCCTATGTTAGGGAAGATGGTGGAACTTTCCGACACATTTTTACATAAAACCCCAGGAGGTGTGGTCATTCTTTGCTGTGAAAAGATACTTTAGAATAGAAATTAAGAACTGCTGCTAGACATTACTTTAAGGATGGATAGAGATTTGGATTAATTTAGCTGGTGAGTTATACACATGGTGACAATGTCATCAAGCTTGTCTGGCCTGTCACCAGAATATGACTCTGTCTGGAAATAGGGTTGCCGCAGATACAACTAGGCAAGGTAAGGTCATTACAGTGGAGCCTAATCCAACATGGCAGATGGCCTCATAAAAGAGGGAAATTTGGACATAGACAGGGAGAGCGCTTTGTGAAGGTGAAGGCCGAGACTGGGGTGACACTTCTGCAAGCCAGAGAGCACTGAAGATAGCCAGTCAACCAGGCTAAGTGCTTGGGAGGGAACAGATTCTCTCTCACAGCCCTCGGAACGCACGAACCCTGTCAACACTCAGAGTTCTGGGCTCCGCAACTGTGAGAAAATAAGTTTCGGTTGCGTAAGCCACCCTGTTGGTGGGCCTTCCTTACGGCAGCCCTGGCAAACTCATACAGTGTGCCATGTGCTTTTCCTATTAAGTGATCGGCTATTCCCCAGATGACTTTCTTTTTGTTACAAATCTTTCCCAGGGTGTCAGTTTATAGTATAGCTTCTAACATAATTGCATCATCAATTGAATTAAATTCCTCTTGAGTTACATTTGTAGAGTTGTATACAAAAAGTGGGTGGGGGGAGATAAGAGAAAGAAAATGTAATTACTGATTTGTTTTTACACTGAATGAATACATTCACTCTTACATTGCAGAGGGGAAGGGCTCAGAGTCACGGAGACTTTCCAGTTGCATGCCTTACCTGATTTTCTAACTAATCAAGTCCTTTCGGTTTACATTCAGTTTGTAAGTTTTCTCCAAAAATAGATCGCACGTGGTTGTGTATTGATTGCGGGAAATCTATACGCTGTAAGGTAAGAATAAGCCTGCCTTTCCATTTAAAATGTTTCTTGCTGGCAAACTGCTAAGGGTCTCACTAGACAACACAATCCTAAGACATAGGTGTAACACAGAAGTTCGAGTGGTTTAGGTACCTGTGAATGCAACTGAAAAATGTTTTCCTAGCACAGAAGAAATTTCTTTTTTTGTTATTGTATTTTATTTTATTTATTTTTAGAGAGAGAGAAAAGGAGGGAAAAAGAGAGGGAGAGAAAATCAATATGTGGTTGCCTCCCATGTGCCCCCAACTAGGGGGACCTGTCCCTGCAACTCAGGCATGTACCCTGACTGGGAATCGAACAGGTGACTCTTTGGTTCATAAGTTGGCACTCACTCCACTGAGCCACAGCAGCTGGGGCTTAGCACAGAAGAAATTCCTAAGCAATGCTATGTCTGTGTCTTGACGCACAGTGAGCCACGGACGTCTCCAGAACACATGAGCTATCCCAATGTCCGCATCCAGAATATCTGTAAAATAGGGGCCAGAAAAAAATGTATTTTTCTTAGTAGTAAAGACTTCAATCCTGACACTTGAATCTACACATTCAAAGCAGAGTCGAGAACTCTGATGTAGCTATGCGGATAATTCGAGTTAAAAACACACTTTCTTTTATTATCTGCATGTTGCAGGCGAATGTAGGAAACTATTAGCATGAGTTACTATCCACACAATTGACTCAGTTTTCCATTTCACTTTGCCCACGTAAACAAGATGGAAATCATTGGGAGAGAAATATTTCTCGCAATGAACTGCATTTAAAACCATGGTGAAAAGTCATTTTTATCTAGTGGCCAAACATAACAACTGGCAACAGCGATTCCTTACTCTTGTGTGGCTTTGAAATTACAGGCATTTCCCTCTGCGTTATCTGATTTGATCGGCTCCGATTTTTTTTGTTGTTTTGAGATGGTTACTGGTGAGAAAAATGAGGAGCCCAGACGTCAAGGAATTTGAAGGAGATTACACAATTGAGGACTCGTGACTCCGGGTTCAGTGTTCTTTCCACTGTGTCCAGGGTTCTTAAGCTTTTTGTGCCATGAGCTCACTCTTTGGGAATCTGCAGAAGCCTTTGGACTCCTCTGCAGAAAAAATGCTTATAATTATATTTTTAAAGGCACCACAGGATTACAAAGGAAACCAACTATATTAAAATACAAATATCAAAATATTTAATACATGTGATTCAATATACACATGGTTCTTTATTAATGCATTAAATATCAAGATACAGTAGCCAATCTAATAACTGCCACAATTCCAAAGTAGTGATGAGTATAAATGATATTTTGAGATATCTACAACAACTGGAATGAAGTATGCAGATATCTGTGATTTCTTCTGGTTAGAAAGTCACTGGTATTGCAACGTATGAGACATTGGGAATTCTCAATAAATAGAAATCCAAACAGAAGGTGGCATTAGCGCTTTGAGTTGAAATCATTCTTTGATCAGCTTCTGGAGTGATTCAGGAACTCTTGCTGGGTTCTGAAGAATGAGACTGACCTTGAGTAGCTTGACATCGGGCTGGAGTGCAGGGTGCTGTCACTGAACGGTCTGGAACCCAAGGTGAGTGACATGCATCCTAGGGCCAGGAGGCTCCATAAGTCAGTGTTGAATAAACAGCATTTATTCATTCCATAAAGATCATCCGCTGGGAATAAGGAACTGAGTGCACCCTCCCCCAGCAGCTTGATCCTCTCTTCAGATATTCAAAAGGCAGTCATAAAAACCCAGACAGAGATCAGCAGGAAACAAAATTGCATTATTCAAGAAAAAGCTATTCATCTTGATTAACTGGATCAGGCCTTCAAGACCAGGACACATACTCTACCTCCGGTCATGCCATTGGTTCTCTCGATAATCTTGGTCAATCTGTGTGTGTGTGTGTAAATATTTTTATAGACAAGATTTTATTTATTTAGTTTTAGAGAGAGGGGAAGGGAGGGAGAAAGGGAGGGAAAGAAACATCAATGTGTGGTTGCCTCTCACATGGCCCCCACTGGGGACCTGGCCTGCAACCCAGGCAGGTGCCCTGACTGGGAATCAAAGTGGTAACCTTTTGGTTCACAGCCCGCACTCTATCCACTGAGCTACACCAGCCAGGGCTATAGTCTCTACTTCTTAGAACAGTTTTAGATTTACAGAAAAACTGAAATGATAGCGCAGAGAGTTCCCACATATCTTGCCCTCAGTTTCCTCTATTATTAACATTGGACATTAGTATGGTTTGTCTGTTACAATTAGTGAACCAATATTGATACATTATAATGAACTAAAGTCCATACTTTATTCAGTTTCCTTAGTTTCCACTTAATGTTCTTCTTCTGTCTCAGGACCCCCCTTTACCCGTTAGTCACCCGTTAGAGACGGTTTCTCAGACTTTCCTTGGTTTCGATGATCTTGACAGTTTTGAGGAGTCTTGGTGGGGTGTTTTGTAAAATGTTCCTCAGTTGGGATTTGCCTGATGTTTTTCTCACGATCAGACTGAAGTTAGGGGTTTGGGGGCGGAGGCTCAGAGGTGAAGTGCCATCCATTTCCAATACATTGTATCAAGAGTACGTGGTATGGACATGACCAATTACTGTTGCTGTGGACCTAGTTTGCCGGCTGAGGTACTGTTTGTCAGGCTACTTTATAGCGGAGTTATTTCCTCCTGCCAATTCACTTTTTACATTTCTGTAATTAATTAGTAAAGAGAAAATCATTCCCAGAAAGCATGGTAACCTAGTCCTTCACAGGAGTGTGATCTAGAAGAGACTTGGGGAGATTTTTTAGTCCCGTCTCTGGGCCCAAGCCATCCTGCACAGATGGGATTCTGGCTGGCCTACTTCTAAAGATAAAAAAAGGAAGGGGACTCCACCGTGAAGAGTTCCGAACTCTTCAAAACTGATGTTCTACGGCTCAAGCGACACATTAGTAGAATGTCCTATTTGCTTAGCTACGTGCACAGCTCCAAGGCATTTACACCATCCTAAATAACTTCTGGGACAAGATGTATACGTAAATAAATATACGAGTGGAGAGACAAATGACGGAACAAAATATTAGGCGCTATAACACAGTGGGCGTCAATATGAAAAAAAATGTAGTGACTACGAACACAGACTTTGGACTGATAGGACCCAAGTTCATGTGCCGGGTCACCCAGCTGAAGCGTGTGACTTTAGAGGAGTCCCTGAGTCTTTCTAAACTTCAATTCCCTTAACTGTATAATGGGCATAATCATGCCCCCTATTAAAAGTTGCACAAATTGCCCTGGCTGGTGTGGCCCAGTCAGTTGGAGCGTCCTTCCCTAACTGAAAGATTGTGGGTTTGATCCCGGCCTAGGCATGGGACGTGCGCCACCTCCGGTCCAGATGTGTTTGATCCCTGGTGGGAGCGTGGATGCCATCCCTGGCTGGGGTGCGCACAGGAGGCAACCAATTGATGCTTCTCTCTTGCATCGATGTTTCTCCTTCTTTCTCTCTAAAAGCAATGAAAAAAATGTCCTCAGGTGAGGGTTACAAAAAAAAAGTTTCACAAATCAACGTATTGAACGCATGTGGCGTGGGTACTGCCTCAGTATGCGGGGTACCGTTACTGCACAGGGAACGACGACGGGATCCCGCTGTAGAATCACTCGAACAGGGGCTGTTTTAGGTGGATTTTTCTCAGCCGAAACCGTATGTAGCGAGTGAAAACTTCCAGCTTCCCACCTTCTTCCACTCCTTTTTTTTTTAATCAATAAATTTCTTTACCTCCTTCCCCTTCCCTTAGACTGCCTGGGCCTTCATTTCGTTCCCCACTGCCAAGCTCGCGTTCCACTGGTATTTCTGAAGCAGCAGAACTTGGTAGTGATTGTAAGAATTCCCTGGCCCCAGGTAAGTCGGAGAGCAGCAGAGAGCTGGAGAGGGGGGGAATGGTTCTGCGTTTGTGTGGTTGGTTTTAAGTAGTTGCTTTGCTGGTCCTATTACCATAAAGGGTACTGATATTTGGGGATAAAAGTCTATGAATAAGTAATGATAATAGAAGTAAGAACCAGAACTGTGGGATACAAAGCTTGTGTTAAAAATAGTCTGTCGTTTGCAACTCTGCCTACTAAGCCTTTTCCTAGACGGAGACACGCAGACAGCGCTCCAGCAGAGGAGCAGACAGCATGGGAGCCAGTCCACAGCCGAAGGGAAACCGAGCTCCAGGGCAAAGCCGCTTCTCTGCTGTGGTCAAGTTGTATCCCCGGCACCGCCACTGGGTTTCTCTGATGCAGGCAAAGACGCTTGTTTTTCCAAGCCAAGTAACCAGAGTAATAAGTGTTCCGTTCTTAAATCAATAATTATTGAATCTGAAACTTCAGAATGAGAACATTTGGGTCTGGTTTGAGAACTTCATGTTTCCTGAGACCCAGATACTCTTCCTGGACCATGCATTGTCCCGAACGCGGCTGTAACGGGCAGGCGGCCCAGGGATCCAATTAAAGCCCAGAGATGAGCGTGGCTGAACCATAAGGAAATATGAGAAGAGACTGCAGCTCAGGAGGAGGATTCGGACCCGGGTATCTGAGACGTTGTGCGTTTCATTACCTAAGGGACTGGTCAAACTGAAGTCCTGAAACCTCAGCACAAATGGCCGCCAAACCCCGGTTCCAGGGAACTAAGAAAAAACAGACAACTATGTAAGCAAGGAGTCTGCTCAAAACACCCAGCCTCTGATCCAGGAAGACCAGTTCCTAGGACTGCAAGCCAAGGCATTACAACCGATGTGAGCAGCTGTTCTGATGCCAATTGTGGCCTCGGATTTATTGCTTTCACGGTTAAGGTCACAGGCTAAGGCGTTCTCCAGATTTTGCTATTGAACCCAGACACCGCCGCCCCTCCCGCCTCCCCCGTCAAGCACCGGGAGTCTGTTAGGGCAGAACT